>NC_041220.1:50018875-50034677 GCF_002837175.3 Physeter macrocephalus
CTTCGTTATTAAGTAGTGTATTGTTTAGCCTCCATCTTTTAAGCTCTTAAGGACAGATGTTTGAATATCAGTAAAAACTAGATTTTACTGGAGTAACTGTTGATACTTATTTCCTTATTGTTTTAGTATCCACTTCAGCACACAATGGTTTTGAAGGAACAATACAACGCACACACAAGCCTTCTTACGAAGATAGAGTTTGTTTTGTAGCTACTGTCAGGTTAGCTACACCTCAGTTCATCAAGGTATGTTTCTAATTTTATTTCACAAAGGGGTTTCACTTTATATTGTGAGAATTGTCTGTGTAATTTTTTTGTTGTTTCCAGATACTTCCTGTAAACATTGAAGTGGTAATGGCCATGAGACATTAAATATACATGATCATGATATTTTTGAAGCAAATAATGAGTTATCAAGGCACTCATTAAATTATATAACTAATTTTTAAATGTATACCCTTTGTAGTTAACCAGTGGTTATGTATCACCATTGTCCTGCTTTTGTGCAAAATTTTAAGATGCTTTTTTTGTATGGTTCACAGCTACATTAAAGGGGAAAAGCCAAAAATCTAGGTAAATTTAAAAGGTTGGTTTTGAAATTTTCTTTTGAAATACACAAGTGGCTTTTTACTGCCTTTCATGTACCTTTTCAGTTTTGAAATTCAGTTAAATAATTTATTTTTATATCCTCAGCCCAGGAAGCAGCTGATTAGTAGGGAAGTGGGAAAATCAAAGACTTTAATCACTGGAAAGTGGCTGGAAATAAGCCAGGCTAAGGTTTTAAATTTAGGGAAACACCGTATTATAGGACAAAGTACTGAATTAGCAGTTAGAGAATCTTGAACCAGTCTTCTCACTCAGCTTGTTTTGATCTTAATAGCAGTAGCTAAAATGTTTATTGAGTGCTTACTACATGCTGTATACTTTACATGTGTTATCTCATTTAATTCTTAAAAATGCTGGTATGATCACCATTTTATATATAAGGAAACTGTCGCCTTAGGGAAGTTAAGTTACTTGCCCAAAGTCACAGCTGTTAAGCAGTAGAACTGAGATTGATTCTAATTCTTTTTCTCTCAGAGCCCAAACTCTTAATCACTATACTGTGCTACAGAAGGTTATTCAAGGACACAGAGGCAGGTTGGAATACATTGTTGAGTATGACTAGAGTCTAGGGTTACTGTGTGTGGAGGAGTGGATAGGGATGGTGAGAGATGATGTTAGAAAATAAGCAGATGCCGGCAATGAAATGTGCTTCTTTTTTTGTTGTTTGTTTCTCCTTGCTGAAGAGTGTAGATTTTATCCTGATGGAATGAGCAACCATTAAGGTTTTTAAGCAGGGAAGTTATACAATCATATTTGAGTATTTATAAGGTAATTGTGACCAGAATAGAAGATGAGTTGAAGGACAGGGAGACTTGTTTGGGGAGACACTTTGGCAATAGTGTGAGCCAATGATGGCAAGGGTCTAGAGTCTAAACTAAGACCCTGAAGATGGATGGGATCAAACAGATTTCTTAAAAACTTAGAAGGTGAAATTGAAAGGGTTTAGTAGTGGCCATTTACATGGTGAATGGTGAAAATGAGTGTATTGTGACTATCAGATTTCTAGACTTAATGGCATAACAGAGGTATGCCTCTGTTAATGAGATGGAACATTGTGTAACTGGGTATGAGGAGTAAAGCAGTTAGTTTATTTTAGGACACATTGAGTTTGTGATGTGCGGGAACATCCAGACAGAAATACAGAACTCTAATTCAGGAGAGAGATATGAATTCAGAATTAGGGTTTATAGGCATGTGAGTGCATAGAGAAATGTGTTGAGTGAGAAGTACTCCCCTAGAAGCCTGCATCTATTTATTGCCATATTCCTTGGTACTAGAAAATAAAAATGTATTTAAAAAAATGTTTAGGGAAAAGTTAGCTAAGAATGACTTCTACAGCTAACAATGTTTGGGACTCTGCTAAGGACACAGAAAAGTATTTCTAAATTTTAATTATTAATTTATTTGTAGGAAATGTGCACTGTTGAAGAACCTAATGAAGAGTTTACATCTAGACATAGTTTAGAATGGAAGTTTCTATTTCTAGATCACAGGTAACTCCCATTTTTCAATTCTATAAAAAGATAATAATCATATTATAATTCTTGAAATTAATGGATTTCAAGGATAAACTTTTTCTCATCAGGATGCTCAAACTCATTATCCATTATTTAAAAAAATAAAAGTTCCTCCCAAAATTGATTTCTAGTTGAGTATTTTTTATTATGGAAAAATTCATAATATTGGTTGTTTTATATGTAATTTAGGGCACCACCCATAATAGGATATTTGCCATTTGAAGTTCTGGGAACATCAGGCTATGATTACTATCATGTGGATGACCTAGAAAATTTGGCAAAATGTCATGAGCACTGTAAGTAGATTTTAATATTTCTGGTGATAATAACTTTTTAATCTGTAAATAACTATCATATGAATAGAAGGTGGTGAAGTACCAACTTAGAACCATTTTTGTATTTTTGAAATATATTGGAAATTTTTTCTTTGTATATATAACTAATTCCAGTAGGAATCCTAGATCAAGTCTAAATTAAACTTCTTCCCATTTTACATATTTCAGTCTATAGTAGTAAGTACAGTTTTATAATATGGCATCTAATAAACCTTGTTTTGAAGTATATAAGCTCTACATCTAGAGTAAAAGAAGTAGATTCGTTTGAAAATTGTAATAGTATGTCAAAATATTAGAACACTGTTTCATAAATTTTGATATCCAGACCCAGGAGGTAGGGACACATTTAAAGAATCTCTTCTAGAAAACTCATAGTGAGTGCTTCTTTAATGTTACCTGCTGTTGTTATATTAGCAGAAGGAACATTATCATCGCATTTTTTGCCCTGTTCTAAACAATTTACGTACATTATTCTCTATTTTTCATAATCACAGTTGTAGAAAGTAGGTACTACTATTATCTCCACAAGTAAACTGAGACGCAGAAAGGCTAACTAATTTATTTACAAGCCCATAACTCATTGGTGGCAGAGACAGGATTAGAGTCTAGCCCTACCCGTTTACCACGTACTATTCATTCCTTGTTTCAGAAGTTTGTTTTTAATAGGTTTTATTTGCTTCTCTGATCCTCCTCCCCAAATCCTTCCCCCTTGAGTGTTCTCTAAATTAGATATTTAAGATACTTTCATAATGTCTTAGGCCAGTCTCATAAACCTCTCTCTATGAAAGTAAAGCATGTTATATAATATCATCAGCTATATGGAAGATTTTCAGAGTAAAGTCACTTCACAAAAGAAACATTCCTTTCAAGTGATAATGGGCACTAAGCGCCATGATGTATTAAAAATTTCTGACACCTCTATTAGCTAGCTGGGTAATTTTGGACAAGCAGTTTCAAGTATGTAGAACTTGGTTTCCTCATTAATAGAGAGAGCAAGTGATTCCTGTCCAGCATTTCCTAAGGTTTGTTGCATGAATGCCAGTCTGTTAAAAATGAATTTTATGGTCAAGGAAAACTAGGTAACAGCTTATAATCAATCCCCATCTCCCCACCACCAGAATCTTGACATATATTAGCATACACAAGGCTTTGGGAAGACCTATTTAACAAATTTTCCCAAGTTAATTTAACCACAAAACCCATTTTTTGCTTAAAATCATTAAAGGGCTTCCGAACTTACAAGCTACAGAGAATGTTTTGGGAAATACTGTATTGTCAGTTACTTTAAATAATTAAGTTTTTCTGATTTTGGTTAGTTAAGGTTTAGAATTAAATGCCTCAAAGATGCTGTACTTGTCAGGGCCGGGAGGGTGGGTGGAGCTCAGGTGTGATTACTTATTGCTGTTGCCCTCAGTATGTCTTAGCAGGAGAAAGTCAGTATGTGAATAATTTATTCTTGAGTATTTGGAAATTTATTGTATGTGAAAAGTATCTAAGATCAGCAATAGCTGGCTGTAAATTGGGCACTGTGGAAGATATGCTAATTGCTATCTCTACAGAATAGCATTTTCTTATAATTGATGTACTATATGTTATTGAAAAGCCAGAAGAAGAATTATATATATAGATATAAATGTGGGTGATACCTTTGGCTAAAAATCTAATAATATGAATCAAAACATATTTCTTTTCCTCTTAGTAATGCAATACGGGAAAGGCAAATCATGTTACTATAGGTTCCTGACCAAAGGACAACAGTGGATTTGGCTTCAAACTCATTATTATATCACTTATCATCAGTGGAATTCAAGACCAGAGTTCATTGTTTGTACTCACACCGTAGTAAGGTAATAATTATTTTTACAGAATTTCTGAATATAGAAACATCCATAATGATTCTGGAATGTAATTTTATGTATAACTTATTAATGAAGTACAAAGTGATTTTTTCACCATTTTTGGTATATATTTCAATTTATTATTACATTTACTTATAGGCATTATATAGAAAGAAATACAGTACAGATATATAGGAATATATAATTCTTGACATAAATTTTATGGTTTAGAGCACATGTTGTAACTGTCTTTTATATACCACAGTCAGTCATGTAAAAGGAGAACTGGAGTAGATAAAGCATACTCTTCCTTTATTTAATTCCTCTTAATTTAAGTTCTTTGTGGTTATGGATCATTTACAGTAGCACATAAAACATTTGAGATATGTAGAAAAATGGAATTTGAATTAAGATATACACTGTATGTATATGTTTTAGGTTTTTGTGGTGCATAGAAAATAGTCTGGAATTTGTGATGAACAAGTAAGACACATAACAAACACTGAATGGTTGCACCTCTGCAGTATTTTTAAATGAATGATCAAACACTGAAATTCTATTTTTTACCATTTGTAGTTATGCAGAAGTTAGGGCTGAAAGACGACGAGAACTTGGCATTGAAGAGTCTCTTCCGGAGACAGCTGCTGACAAAGTATGTTATCCTACAGTTTTTAAAAATTATTTTTATTTTTTCCCAGTGAAAGACAAGACTCAATAATTTACAGGAAAATTGTTTTTCAAATATTTCATTTCCTTACTTGTGACAGGGTTATAACTATACTTTACTATTTATTTTTATATTAAATTTAATATCTTACAACCTTGTGTGCTTCTAAAAAAGATTTGAAGAGCTGCTATTTAGTGATAACTGTATGAGAGACATGTATGATCTCAGATTTAAACTAACATTTGTTACAGTGTGCTAGGCTCTGGCTAGGTTTTTATATAAATTACAAAATGTCATTTATTTCTCAGACATCCTTATCTGAGTAGGTGATATCCCCACTTTGAAAATATTAAAACTGAGCTTAAAGACTCATGGCTGGCAAGTTACAGTCAGGGTTTGAACTCTGGTTTCTCTTTTCATTGTATCAGGTAGGAGTGTAGTATATTAGCTACCTATTGCTGTGTAACAGAACTTAATGATGTAAAATAACACACATATATTATCTGATAGTTTCTGTGAGTCAAGAATCCAGACACAGTTTAGTTGGGCCCTCTGCTTCAGAATTGGTCATGAGGCACAACGTTTCAGCCCAGGGTCCCTCACAAGTCTGTAATCAAGGCATCACTGGGGGGCCACAGTCATCTCAAGGTTCAACCTAGGCAGAATCTGTTTCCAAGCTCACTTAGTGGTTGTTGGAAGGATTGGGTTCCTAATGGGCAGTTAGACTGAGGGCCTTGGTGCCTTGCTGGCTGATGGCCAGAGGCAATCCTCAGTTCCTTTCCAGGTGGCCCTTTCTGTCAGAACAAGTATGCAAGAAGACCTAGGGAGAGAAAAATCCAGCAAGATTAAAGTCAGTCTTTTGTAACCTAATCACAGAAGTGATATCCCATCACTTTTGTCTGTTCTGTTCATTAGAAGTAAGTCAATAGATCCAGCCTACAGTAAAGGGGAGGGATTATACAAGGTTATGAATACCTGAAGGTAGGAATCATTTTGAGCCATATCAGAAGTTGCCTACAACAAGTATTTTTGACCTGTAGAAAAATAAGTGGAATGAAAAGGTCAAGAATGTATATTAAAAAATGAGTTAAAATAGGCAGCATGCCAGGGGACAGAATGGGAGGATGTCATTCAGTCATTCAACAAACCTTATTTAGTACCTTCCATGCACAGTGAAGAAAACCATCAACGAAATGCAAAGGAAATCTACCGAATGGGAGAAGATATTTGCAGATGATATATCCAATAAGGGGTTAATATCTGAAATATATAGAGAACTCATAGGACTCAGTAACAAAAAAGAAGTCTGATTAAAATATGGGCAGACAACCTGAATAGACATTTTCCCACCAGACACATGAAAAGATGCTCAACACCTTTCTAATCATCTAATCATCAGGGAAATGCAAATCAAAACCACAATAAGGTATCACCTCCTACCTGTCAAAATGGCTGTTATCAAAAAGACAACAAACAACAAGTGTTGGCGAGGATGTGGAGAAAAGAGAGTCCTCATGTGCTGTTGGTGGGATTGTAAGTTGGTGTAGCCACTGTGGAAAACAGTATGGAGGTTCCTCAAAAAATTAAAAATAGGACGACCTATCAGTTTTACTTCTGAGTATTTACCTGGAGAAAACAAAAACAGTTAAAAAGATTTATGCACCCATGTTCATGGCAGGATTATTTACAATAACCAAGATGCAGAAGCAGCCTAAGTAAAGATGTGGTACATATATATCGTGGAATACTTTGCAGCTGTAAAAAACGAAATCTTGCTATTTGCAGCAATATGGATGGATCTTGAGGGCATTATGCTAAGTGAAATAAGTCAGAGAAAGACAACTGATCTCACTTATACATAGAATTCAAAAAACAAAACAAATGAACAAACAAAACAGACCCATAGATACAGAGAACAAACTGGTGGTTTCCAGAGTGGGGCGGCGGGGTGTGGGCTGGGGCAAAATAGGTGAATAGGATTAAGAGGTACAGACTTGCGGTTGTAAAATAAGTAAGTCATGTAGGAATATGGTTAATAAAACTGTAATAGCTTTGTATGGGGACAGATGGGTACCAGACTTACCATGATATTCATATTTAAATGTTGAATCGCTATGTTGTACACCTGAAACTAACAATATTGTGCATCAACCATACTAAAGTTAAAAAAGAAGAGTGCCTTCCCTGTGCCAGGAAGTACTGGACATCGCTCTAGCTGCTGAGAATATGGCTGCTGCTCTCATGGGTCCCACATGAAAGAATTTTTTCAAAGAGGCTCTGTCTGCTTAGGGGAGGAAGATCCAGCATGATTTTAGTGAAAGAAATTTTCTGAGGAAAGTGCTTAAATCTAGGGTTCCTTGAAATAAGGACTATCATAGAAACCAAAGTAATACATATAGAGATTGTTCTCTTTACTTCTTTTTTCCCCCTCATTCCCATGTCCAATCCTAGGAAATTCAGCTAGCCTTACTTACAAAATATACTCCAACTATGTCTGCTTTCTCCCCACATTAATGTTACCACCATGATCCTCCTGAGTTTAGGGAAGAGGTCCACTTGAGATATATTTTTCAGAAATGTCCATGTGTGGATGGTTTTAGTCAGGAATCTAAATGTGATCACCAAGGGAATGAGTATAGAGAGAAGATGACCAGGCACTAAGCACTGGGGCACTCCAACATTAAGACATGAAGGGGTCAAGGAAGAACCAATCACAGGAGACCAAGGAGAAATATCCACTGAGGTAGGAATAAAACCAGGAAACTAAGTTGTCCTAAAAGCCAAGAAAAGAAAACGAGCATGTCAGTGAGGAGTGAACAGTCAGCTTTGTCGGGTTCTGCTGAAATAAGTTAAATTAGATGAGTACTGAGAATTGAGCATTCAGTTCAATAACATGTATTCATTGATCAGTAAGAACAGACCAGGTGGAATAATAATATGAGGGAAAGCTTGATTAGAGTGGGTTTAGAAGAGACAAGGGGAATTAGAGATGGTGAGTAGGGAAGGGTTTTACTACGAAGAGGAGAGAAATCTGGCAACAATAGGAAGCACTGGGCTAAGAAGAAGCTTTTGCTTTTTAAGGTGGGAGAAATAATAGCATATTTGTACATGGACGATAATGGTCTGAAGGAGAGAGAAATTGGTGATAGGAGAGAGAGTGGTAGAAATGCTAGAGCAGTGTTCTTGAGTAGGTGAAAGAAGATGGGATCTAGTGGACAAGTGAATGGATTAGGCTTAGCTAGATAGAGGAGCAGATGATTTCAGCTACAGAAGGGGTTGGGAAACTATGGCCGTTCGGCTTGATCTGGCCCTCTGCCTTGGTTTGTAACACCCACAAGCTACAAATATGTTTTTTACATGTTTTTAAGTGATTGAAAAAAAAAAAAGAATGTTTTGTGACACACAAAGATTATATCATCAGATTTCACAGCCACACTCAATTGTATATTGCATATGGCTGCTTTTGTACTACAACAGTTGAATTGTTGTGACAGAGACTGTGTGGCCCACAAAGCCTAAAATATTGACTCTGACCCTTATAGAAAAGTGTACTGGTCCCTGAATTACAGTAACATGAAGAAGGGTAGAATATGTGAGTATGTATGCTGGTAGGAAGGTTGATATAGTAGTGGAGCTGTGGCATTTCTCTACAGTGAAATAGGAAGTGGAGTTTGGGGTTTGAAAAGAGGGAAAAGTGTTGAATGGTTTTCTAGGAGAGTGAGAAAGTGAATGGACAAGGGAATTTTAGCCTGTTGGGCAGGCAGGATTAAGGGCTCATTGAGGGTCTTGGTCATTTATTTAAAGAGAGAACAACGGTTACCATGTGTGTTTCTTCAGCCATGTTCAGCTGTGCAGGAACAGATGTGGAATAGGTTCCCTATTGGGTTTCACCAGCACTGGTATTTTCCTAAGGGAGTATGGTGAAGGGAGATAGGGGCAAGGGAGTTGATGATACACTCAAGGGTGTGTTTGCAATGATTAACCATGATTTTAAGCTGGTTAAAGAGGGAAGAGAAGACAGTGATTATGAAAATGTGGTAGAATCGATGTATTTTAGGTTCCACTGAAGGATTATTGGAGTTGGGATACTAAAGGGAATGAGGAAGAAACAGGGGGAAAGGTGGTTAGAAAGTAGGATGTTTGAAACTGAAGTTATGGAATGTTTATTTTTTATTGATTATGACAAGGTCTAGGGTTTAACTATAAGAATAAGTGACTGAGGACAAGTGGATGTCAAGGTCTTCATCAAGGAATAGAGAAGTCATTGTGTCACATATGTGAATGTTGATAACCTAGGAATTAAGAATCAGTGAGGGCAACATCTCACATCATACTCAGCAGGAGAAAAGCTGAAAGCATTTCCTCTAAGATCAGGAACAAGACAAGAACGTCCACTCTCGCCACTTTTATTCAACATAGTTTTGGAAGTCCTAGCCATGGCAGTCAGACATGATTCTATACATAGCAAATCCTAAAGATGCTTCCAGAAAACTACTAGAGCTCATCAATGAATTCGGTAAAGTTGCAGGATACAAAATTAATACACAGAAATCTGTTGCATTTCTATACACTAACAACGAAAGACCAGAAAGATAAATTAAGGAAACAATTCCATTTACCATCGCATCAAAAAGAATAAAATACCTAGAAATAGACCTACCTAAGGAGGCAAAAGACCTGTACTCTGAAAACTGTAAGATGCTGAAGAAAGAAATTGAAGACGACACCAATGGATGGGAAGATATACCATGTTCTTGGATTGGAAGAATCGATATTGTCAAAATGACTGTATTACCCAAGGCAATCTACAGATTGCAATGCAATCCCTGTCAAATTACCAATGGCATTTTTTGCAGATCTAGAACAAAAAATCTTAAAATTTGTATGGAAACACAAAAAACCCCAAATAACCAAAGCAATCTTTTTTTTTAATTAATTAATTAACTTATTTATTTATTTATGGCTGCGTTGGGTCTTCATTGCTGTGCGCGGGCTTTCTCTACTTGTGGTGAGCTGGGGCTACTCTTCGTTGCTCTGTGCAGGCTTCTCATTGTGGTGGCTTCTTTTGTTGCGGAGCACGGTCTCTAGGCACTCAGACTTCAGTAGTTGTGGCGCGTGGGCTTAGTAGTTGTGGCTTGGAGGCTCTAGAGTGCAGGCTCAGTAGTTGGGGCGCACAAGCTTAATAGCTCCACGGCATGTGGGCTCTTCCCGGACCAGGGCTCGGACCCATGTCCCCTGCATTGGCAGGCAGATTCTTAACCACTGAGCCACCAGAGAAGCCCCCAAAGCAATCTTGAGATGAAAAATGGGGCTGGAAGAATCAGTCTCCCTGGCTTCAGACTATACTATAAAGCTACAGTCATCAAAACAGTAAGGCACTGGCACAAAAACCGACTTACAGATCAGTGGAACAGGATAGAAAGCCCAGAAATAAACCCACACACCTATGGTCAATTAATCTATGACAAAGAGAGCAAGAATATACAATGGAGAAAAGACAGTTTCTTCAATAAGTGGTGCTGGGAAAACTGGACAGCCACATGTAAAAGAATGAAATTAGAACATTCTCTAACAACATACACAAAAATAAACTCAAAATGGATTAAAGACCTAAATGTAAGACTGGATACCATAAGACTCTTAGAGGAAAACATAGGCAGAACACTCTTTGACATCAATCACAGCAATATCTTTTTGGATCCACCTTCTAGAGTAATGAAAATAAAAATAAACAAATGGGACCTAATTAAATGTAAAAGCTTTGCACAGCAAACAAAACCATAAATAAAATGAAAAGGCAACCCACAGAATGGGAGAAAATATTTGCAAATGATTCAACTAACAAGGGCTTAATCTCCAAAATATACAAATAGCTCATGCAGCTCAATACCAAAAAACAAACAAACAGCTCAACGAAAAAAATGGGCAGAAGATCTAAATAGACGTTTCTCCAAAGAAGACATGCAGATGGCCAATAGGCACATGAGAAGATGCTCAACATCGCTACTTATTAGAGAAATGCAAATCAAAACTACAATGAGGTATCACCTCACATGGGTCAGAATGGCCATCATCAAAATGTCTACAAACGATGGGGCTACCCTGGTGGCGCAGTGGTTATTAGAGAAATGCAAATCAAAACTACAATGAGGTATCACCTCACATGGGTCAGAATGGCCATCATCAAAATGTCTACAAACGATGGGGCTTCCCTGGTGGCGCAGTGGTTGAGAATCCACCTGCCGATGCAGGGGACACGGCTTCGTGCCCCGGTCTGGGAAGATCCCATATGCCGCGGAGCGGCTAGGCCCGTGAGCCATGGCCACTGAGCCTGCGCGTCCGAAGCCTGTGCTCCGCAACAGGAGAGGCCATAACAGTGAGAGGCCCGCGTACCGCAAAAAAAAAAAAGTCTACAAACGATAAATGCTGGAGTGAGTGTGGAGAAGAGGGAACCCTCCTACACTTTTGGTGGGAATGTAAACTGGTACATCCACTGTGGAGAACAGTATGGAGGTTCCTTAAAAAACTAAAAATAGAATTACCATATAATCCACCAGTCCCACTCCTGGGCATATATATGGAGAAAACCATAATTCGAAAAGATACATGCACCACAATGTTCATTGCAGTACTATTTACAATAGCCAGGACATGGAACCAACCTAATGTCCATCAACAGAGGAATGGATAAAGAAGATGTGGTACATATACATAATGGAATATTAGCCATAAAAAATAACGAAATAATGCCATTTACAACAACATGGATGGACCTAGAGATTATCATACTGAATGAAGTAAGTCAGACAGAGAAAGGCAAATATCATATGATATCCCTCATATGTGGAATCTAAAAAATGATACAAATGAACTTATTTACAAAACAGAAGCAGACTCACAGACTTAGAGAACGGACTTGTGGTTACCAAAGGGGAAAGGTGGGTGGGAGGGATAAATTAGGATGCTAAGATTAACATATGCAGACTACTATGTATAAAATAGATATTCAACAAGGACCTACTTCCCTCCATTATAATGAGGAGGAAAGAGAAGATGGTTATATTCATATACCTGGTATGTTAATAGGTAGAGTTACATATTTGGTGGTGGCAAGTATTCTCATCGATATAAAACAAAGCTATCAGTTGAGAGAGGGAGAAAGAAGTTTAGGAACAATGGGAAGGATATGGAGTAATTGTGAAGAGTAGGAAGATGAGCCCACTAGAAAACTTAATGTTTCTGCTTAGTGTTGAGTATCTTTTTTAGGTTGGTGATCATTTTAGGTTGACTATAATTGTCTCCAAAGGAACAAGTGAGCTGGAAGGCTAGGTAGGACAGGGATGGTTTAAAGTCAGATTTTAATTTGTGCTCTTAGAGGTGCTAGAGGTAATGACAAGGAGTAGAGATTGAACGCGGTAGAGTAGAGGAAAAAGTTTCTTGGTGACGAGGAGTTCCTAGAAAGCTGAGAGGCCAGGACAGGATATTGGATGAATCACCAATATGGATATTGAATTCTGGAGAAAGGTCAGAGTTGGTGTGAAGAAGAAGATTTTGAGCAGTCAAATGCGGAGTTCCAAAGATGCTTTTAGTGCCTTGTCTGTAAACTTAAGTGTCATCTTAATTCTGTTGGGTTTTTTTTTTTACTTTTTTTTTTTTTCTGATGTGGTGAAATATATGTAACAAAATTTACCATCTTAACCTATTTTAAGTATATAGTTGAGTGGTATTAAGTACATTCACACTGTTGTGCAAGCATTGCCACCATCCATCACCAAAACTTTTTCATCTTTCCAAACTGAAACTCCATACCCATTAAACAGTAACTCCCCATTCCCTCCTCCCTCCAGCCCCTGGCAGCCACCAATCTACTTCTGACTCTGTGAATTTGATTCCTATAGGTACCTCATGTAAGTGGAATCATACGGTATTTGTCTGTATGTGACTGGCTTATTTCACTTGGCATAATGTCCTCAAGGTTCATCCATATTGTAGCATGTGTCAGCATTTCCTTTTAAAGGCTGAGTAATATTCCATTGTATGTATATACCACATTATGTTTATTCATTCATCCATCAATGGACACTTGAGTTGCATCTGTCTTTTGGCTATTGTGATTAATGCTGCTATGAATGTGGCTGTACAAATATGTGTTTGAGTACCTGCTTTCAATTCTTTTGAGGATATACCCAGAAATGAAATTTCTGGATCTTATGGTAATTCTATATTAATTTTTTCAGGAGCTGTTACACTGTTTTCCATAGTAGCTGTACTGTTTTATTTTATACATTCTTGTCAGCACTGCACAAGGGTTCCAATTTCTTCATATCCTCACCAACACTGGTTATTTTCTGTTTTTTTTTTATAATAGCCGTCTTGATTGAAGTGGTATTTCTTGGTTTTGATTTGCATTTCCCTAATGATTAGTGATATTAAGTATCTTTTCATGTGTTTGCTGCTATATCTTCTTTGGAGAAATGTCTCTGCAAGACTTTTGCCCATTTTTTAACTGGATTTTTTGTGGCAGGTTTTTTTGGGTTTTGTTTTTGTTGTTGTTTTGGGGTTTTGTTTGTTTGTTTTTTGCTGTTGAGTGGTAGGAGCTCTTTATATATTCTGGGTATTAATTCCTTATCAAATAAATGACTTACAAATGTTTTCTCACATTCCATGGTGCTTTTCCACTTTGTTTATAGTGTCCTTTGATACACTTCTGTTGCCTGTGCTTTTAGTGTCATATCCAAGAAATCATTGCCCAATCGAATGTTATAAAGCTTTTCCCTTTTTTTTCCTAAAAGTTTTTCAGTTTTAGTTCTTAACGTTTAGATCTTTGATCCGCTTCGAGTTAACTTTTATATATGGTATAAGGTAAGAGTCCAACTTCATTCCTTTGCATCTGTTGTTTCTTTAAATAGAGAATGAAACCAAAACTTTCTGGCTATTAAATTTTTTTTTTCATTTCTTTACCTAATATTACACAGGTACACTTCCCTTGTTATGGGGTAAAAACTGATTTTGGGGAGGAGGAGTTAGCAAGCAGTATTGATAATTTGGGAACTCTGAACTGAACCACAAGAAAACATTTATTTTACTCTTGTCTCCTTAGAGCCAAGATTCTGGGTCTGATAATCGTATAAATACAGTCAGTCTCAAGGAAGCATTGGAAAGGTTTGATCACAGCCCAACTCCTTCTGCTTCCTCCCGGAGTTCAAGAAAATCATCTCACACTGCGGTCTCAGACCCTTCCTGTGAGTACCCTAGCTTGAAAGCAGACTTCCTTTAAAGAGGGTCCTTCTAAATTGTTTATGTTGCCGGTATCGGCATTTTTCATCAACTGCCACTTTCAAATGATAAGTGTTTACATTTCTGAAATACACTAACCTTTTCAGTGAGCAAGAGGCACATTGCTCACATTTAGCAAAGAGTTAAGTTTATAAAGTAGCCTATAAAATATGTAGGTAGTAATATTGGTCTTGTTATTTTTAACCATCCCTCAAAAAGAAAGCAAAACTATTACAGTAATTCCTTTTTTATTGGTGGAGCCAGTAAGTAGTGTTCTTTGAGTTTGCTTTTTGAAAGTGCTTTGTGTGTATCTTGTCTTTATGAAGACTTACATAATTGTCATTAAATTAATATCCTTTTTAATTTTTTAAAAAGTCTAGCACCTTTGTTTCTCAGAGTATTAAAACTATATATAATGAAAAAGGGGGTTGTCTGAACTACTCAACATTGTGGGTAGAACATCAAAAGAGGTTAAATATAGAAATTTCTGAGACCTTAGAAAAAAAATTTTTCCCTACTATAGCTATTTCTTCCTTTTAAAAAATAAATTATTTTATTGTGGTAAGAACACCTAAAATGAGATCTACCCTCTTAAATTTTTAAGTGTACAGTACATTATTGTTGACTATAGGTATGACTTTGTACTGCAGATCTCTAGAGCTTACTCATTGTGCTTATCTGAAACTTTATGCCCATTAATTAATAATTCCCCATTCTCTGCCTCCTGGCCATTGGCAGTCACCATTGTGCTCTTTGATTCAATGAATTTGACTATTTCAGATACCTCATATAATGGAGTCATGCAGTACTTGTCTTTTTCTGTCACTGGCTTATTTCACTTAGCCTAATGGCCTCAAGCTTCATCCAAGTCACAAATTGCAGAATGTCTTTCCTTTTCCAGGTAGAATAGTAGTATTTCACTGTATGTATACACCACATTTTGTTAATCCATTCATCTGTCAGTAGACATTTAGATTGTTTCCATACCTTGGCTATTATGAATAGTGCTGCAGTGAACGTTGGAATGCTAATATCTCTTCAAGATGCTGATCTCAATTCTTTTGGATAAATACCCAGAAGTGGGATTTTTAGATCATATATGGTAGTTCTAATTTTAATGTTTTTGAGAAGCATCCATACTGTTTTTATGGTGTCTGCAACATTTCCCATCCCCACCAGCGGTGTGCAAGGGTTCCAGTTTCTCCACGTTCTTACCAACACTTGTCTTCAGATTTTTTTTTTTTGAACAGTTTATAAGCTGTTTTTTTTTTAATTGAAGTATAGTTGATTTACAGTGTGATATTTTTGATAATAGCCATCCTGACAGGTAGAGGTGATATCTCATTGTGGTTTTGATTTACATTTACCTGATGATTAGTGACATTGAATATTATTTCATATATAGGCTGGCCATCTGTATGTCATTTTTGGATAAATATCTGTGCAAGTCCTTAGGCCATTTTTTAATTGAGTTATATTGGGTTTTTTTACTATTGAGTTATAGGAGTAGTAACTTCTTTTTTTTTTTTTTTTTTTTTTTTTTTTTGCGGTACGTGGGCCTCTC
>NC_041220.1:50034739-50041951 GCF_002837175.3 Physeter macrocephalus
GCAGGCTCAGCGGCCATGGCTCACGGGCCCAGCCGCTCCGCGGCATGTGGGATCTTCCCGGACCGGGGCACGAACCCGTGTCCCCTGCATCGGCAGGCGGACTCTCAACCACTGTGCCACCAGGGAAGCCCAGTAACCATTTTTATATTTGAAGTTTTCCTATTTCAGATATTTTCTTTGTCCTTAAAAAAGAAGTGATTAAAATGAATCATCTTGTTGTCATAGACTTCACTTTTATTGAATTATTTAGAAAAATAAGTCAAAAACTACTTTTATTCACTGAAATGCATTTTGAGATTGATCTTTAAAAATTATATTTTATAAAGTACTAATGCTATTCTGTTTTTGTTGACCAACCTTAGCTACACCTACAAAGATCCCAACGGATACTAGCACTCCTCCCAGACAGCATTTACCCGCTCATGAAAAGATGGCACAAAGGAGGTCATCATTTAGTAGTCAGGTAAACTCTTCAGGTAGTATTCTTCTGAATAAAGATTTATTAAAGGGGAAAAAAAAATCATCTAAATCTTCAGAAATTCATTTATTCATTATCCCTTTCTATGAAATTCACAATAGTTGTTGATACATAACAGTTACTCAAGATCTTTATTTTTCTGTGAAGTAGTCAAACATACCAGTCCTTTTGATTATTTTTCAGGTAAAATGTTAGATTTTTTTTTTTTTTCAATTATGGAAGACTGATAATTTAGAGCCGTTTTGTATCTAATTTCAAGTACCAATCACTTTCAGTAAAGTCCAGCCAGCTTTTATTGAGAGCCCATGCAAGGTAATGTGGCACATACCTTGAAAGACAAAAAGATAAATAGGGAATAGGCGTTTCCAGTTTAGAGGGGGGAGACATGCCTATACTCAGCTAAAAAAGTATGAGGCTAATTATAATTCAGTTATAAAGATGCCATGGTGATATTTCTGGTGGAAGTACTCATTTATGGGAATGATTGTCACCCCAGTGTTATTTTTTATTTTGCTTCTAGTCCATAAATTCCCAGTCTGTTGGTCAGTCATTAACACAGCCAGTGATGTCTCAAGCTGCAAATTTACCAGTTCCACAAGGCATGTCCCAGGTATTTCTATTTGTTTCAGTTAAGTATTTTAAAATTATAAATTGTTTTTAAGCTACTAGAGATTTTTAAAAAGTACATACTTATAGGTGCAGTAAATCTCAACTGTGGGCATTTAGAATATCTGGGGATTTTTTGATTGTCAGTGATATTGGGGTACCACCGGCCCTTTAGTCAGCAAGGACCAGGGGTGCTAATTGTCTTTTAAGGTGTGTGACAGTTTTGCACAACAAAAAACTATCCTGTTTAATCCCTATTGAGAAACAGTATAGGCACAGTATAGGCAGAAAGATATTAAAGATGAAATGTAGCTGTTCATTTTGTTCTTCTTATGGATAGTGGAAGAATTGAGTAATTTTATTCATATATTCATGCATTTGTTTATATACAGGACATTTATTGAGTTCCTTGTATTATCAGATATTGCAGGTGCTGGCAGTAAATATATCTGTACTAAGAGACTTTATTACATCTAGAGGGAAGGACAGTTAACTACAATACAATGTTCTATAGTCTATGCTCAGGGTCTGAAGGCTTGATATGTGAGCACATTAGATGAACCCTTAATGCAGCCTGAGGAAGTGAAAGAGAACTTCCTGGAAGAATTGTTACTCGGACTGAGTCCCAGAGGAGGCTTAAATATAAAAACTAGCAAGACGAAGGAGAGGTATTACAAAAGTGACACTTTTGATTATAACTTCACAACTTGTAATTTATGACTGCACTCATTCAGTGCCTCAGACACGTTAAAAATGCTACTAAGTTGTGCTAAAAATAATCCAAAAGTTTCTGTTCTGTTTGGTGTTAAAGATATCTTAATTTCAAATAATGATAGCAATAGGTAAAAACAATGTTTTTCTAAAAATACCCTTATCATATGTGGTTATTTAAATTATATATATATTAACTATAGCTGTTATATATTATGACACTTGTACAAATATATTGACAGTGCTATAAATTACCTAAATGTCATAATCTTGACTTTTAGCAACATATAATTGTGTAAGGTATTTATAACAGCACTGTATTATTAAATAGTATCTGGAGTTGCAGTAGTTTTTATCAGCACTGAGTCCTCAAAAGCTTTTTATTCTGAAGGGTAACAATTTTTATGTAAATTTTTGACATATTTTCAATATTATTAGTTCATTAATCTCAAGATACTGAAAAGCATTTCTTAACATTGTAAAGGAATATTTTCATGAAATAAATAGTATCGACTATGTCAAAAATGTTAATAAGTATTCGAATCTCTTATTTCATTCAGTGATAAAGCCAAGCACTCTGCCTCTTAGTTCTGTGATCTTATTTCCCATTATTCTGCTTTCTGTGTTTATTTTTATTTTCGTATTTGTATTTAATAAAAATCCTTTAAGTGGTGACAATGTAACGTTTACCTAAAGGTATAAATAACTTTGGTTAGGATAAAATATATTTGTATGACATAAATATAAAATTTCAAATAATGAAAAATTAAGGCATGAGGGTATTAAACTTGTAATGTTTTCTCACACCTAGTGTAATCTAATGTATGATTTGATCTGGTATTGTCAACTTCAGAAGTCAGAGTTGTATACTTTGAAAAGTAATATTCAGTATTCCCAATACGAACTTTTGAAGATAGAGTAAAAAAGCTTTTGGGGGGCATTTCTCACTTTTACATGAATTGTAGGAGACTATTTTAAGATTAAGACAGATTTCCAATACAGTGAAATTCTTTCTGCTCTTATACTGTATCCTGTGCAGAATATTCCTGGAATTAAGTAAACGAGCTTAAGTGGTGAATCAACAAATGTGACTAAGTTTCAAGCAGTAGTAAATAGAAGCTGCCTATAACTCAGGTGAAACAGAGAAATAAGTAAGATTGAAAACCTTATTTACTCTGTAGGTAGAATATCTATGCTTTCATTCGCGTATGCGTGCATTCATTTATAATCGCTTAGTCTTTAAAAGCCTAGGTTTTGTACTTGTCGGAGAACAATTTCATGGTTGGTTATCTGTCAGATTTTTACAACTTTCTAATGTCAGATTTTTATAACTTTTATAACTTTCTAATGCACAAAGAGGACATTCTAGGGATGACAGAATTTGATGTGAACAACTGTAGGTGCAGGCTACTTTTTCAGTTGTTAAAGAGTAGAAATGAAGTTCAGTAACTTGTTCTAGCAAGTGGTAGTGGCGCAATAGGAACCTAGGTCTTATAAAGCCAGTGTTATTAATTCATCTTGTAATCAGTCAAGATCCAGTCAGAAGCTAGACCAGAAATTTGAACAGGGGTAGTATAACAAATTACTGGTAACAGGGATTAACTACTGAAAGCAGTTAAGAGAATTCAAAAGAATACAGGGAAAACAGGTGTAGAGAGCAGCCACTAAATGTAAGTGAAAGGGAGAGTAGCCAAGGGGGAACAACTTGGAAGACTCCCTCGACCCTCCTGAACTCCTGCTCTTCCAGGCCAGGCTGAGACTCAGATCCCATTAGGGCAGGTGTGGTTGTAGCCACTGGATGATACACACATTCATGGAGGTGCCACAGACTAGGGCTGGAGAGCAAGAAGCCACTTGCTGGGGTACCAGTAACATTTGCTGGGGAGCTGCCCACTAGGATGCCAGTGAGACTTGCTGGAAAGCCACCTGCTGGAGCGCTGATGACACTCACTAGGATGCTACCCATTGGCATAAGAACAAGAAGGAAAAGCACCAGAACCAGAAAGATAGGCACCTCCCTTTGCAGTATCCCTCCAGCATCATCACTGACAGGACTGCTTGTGCCTGCTGACTACGGAGATATATTTATAGGGTCCAGCTCCAGTATCACAAAGCCGAGCAAAGATAGGTGAATTAGGAGTTGAGAGGCAATACATTAATAACTGGCATAACATTCTTAGCTCATGATGTACTGCTTATGTTTCACATTTTACAGTTATGAGAAGTGATTGTAAAATATGTTACACTTTTTCCATCCACAATACTTAAGTTTCAGTTCTCAGCTCAGTTAGGAGCCATGCAGCATCTGAAAGACCAGTTGGAGCAACGGACTCGGATGATAGAGGCAAACATTCATCGGCAACAAGAAGAACTAAGAAAAATTCAAGAGCAGCTTCAAATGGTCCATGGTCAAGGTCTTCAGGTAAGTTATTACATTTGAATTCAAACAAAGCATGCTATTTGCATTTTGGCTTCTTAGGAAATTGACTTTTCTTAATTAAAAGTGAGATGCAAAAGATACATTTCCTCAGTTTAGTTCAATACTCATTGGTTATTTACTCAATAGGATTGTATTAACAGTCTCTAAAGATGATTCATTCCTAAGAGTGTTTCCATGAGCATCCTTGTTTCTCCAGATTAGAGTCATCTTTTTTTTTTTTTTTTTTTTTTTGGTACGCGGGCCTCTCACTGTTGTGGCTTCTCCCATTGCTCCGGACGCACGGGCTCAGTAGCCATGGCTCACGGGCCGAGCCGCTCCATGGCATGTGGGATCTTCCCGGACCGGGGCACGAACCCGTGTCCCCTGCATTGGCAGGTGGATTCTCAACCACTGCGCCACCAGGGAAGCCCTAGAGTCATCTTTTAGCAGGCTGATGTTTAGTAAGCTTTAAACCCATAACATCAAAATACTTTACAGAGTTTTAGGTACATGTAGGTACAGAATTTATGAATCAATCATCAATCATTTTTTAAAAAACATACTAGTAGGTGTGATTCAAATTAGTCTCATTTGGTCAACCAACAAGGCTGCTCTAAAGTTATGTCTATCCAAGGAGACTAAGACTTTGGTAAGAGGAAACTTTAAGTGAAGACTACTTCTTTCTAATGCCGTGAATTATAAATGATGAGTGATGCAGAGCTGCCAGTCCACAGACCTTTGAGTAGCTCTGAGTTAGGGTAACGCTAGCTGATATAATAATCCCCCACATGTAAAAATGTCGAACAAGTGGAGGTTTTGAAATTTATAACGCTTTTTCTGACAGTTAGAAACATGATAGGGTTAGGGTGACTGGAAGAATGAAAATGAGTATCATGTTTTATTCAGTAATTATTTATTGCTCAGTGTTCATTCAGAGTGACTTAGTCTTCTTGTTACTTGCGTTTTAAACTTAATTTTTAGCTGTTTTTTTAATGCTCTCATTCTTTTTAACTTAAAAAGATCATTTCAATATAATCTTTATTTTTAAAGATGTTTTTACAACAATCAACCCCTGGATTGAATTTTGGTTCTGTTCAACTTTCTTCTGGAAATTCATCTAATATCCAGCAGCTTGCACCTATAAATATGCAAAGCCAGGTTGTTCAGACTAACCAAATTCAAAGTGGAATGAATACTGGACACATTGGCACAACTCAGCACATGATACAACAGCAGACTTTACAAAATACATCAAGTCAGGTAACGTTATCGAGTACAGTGGGCTGTGGAGTATTCAGTGATTGAAATGTATGGTGTTGCTAAAACAAAAATAAAGCTTCATCTTGAACAATACCATATTTTTAAAACTTTAATAGTAATAATTAGAAACTATAGTATTGAGAGTGATAATTAAAATATTTTGAGCAAATTGTTCTTAATTGTTGAACATTGAATGCTTTCAGTATTTTGACATTTAAAAATTTTGCAGTTTGCTTAAAATGACCATACGGACTAGTTCTGTGTGTTAAAAAAAAAAAGTTTGACTTGCAAGAGTCTGACTAGGACATATGTTACCATAGGTGAAGAATGTATTGTTAGGGCAGTGATGGCTTAATCAACATTCTAGGAAATTTTGGTAATTGGTGTGCATCTGTGATTATAAATCTCAAGACTTCAAATGAAATATATAAAAATGTGTAATGTCAGTCACCTACTTCGGGTGTTTGAAGAAATTCTTCATGTATATTTCATATCATCCCTGTTAAGATCATGCTCCTTTTCAAAAGTCATAGCTTACCTTCTAGCAAGATACTGAAGGCTAATTCATTCTCAATGACTACAAGTTATTCCTTGATTTCTCCCAGAGTAATATGTTCTGCCACTTCTTTTTCTGTCATGTCAACTATTGTTAGAATGATGAGTAGTAGAATCATACTTTCTGAATAAATTTTTTTCAGGTAATCTATCTGTAAAATCTTCTCTTTTCTAGCAGAATCAACAGAATATACTGAGCGGGCACAGTCAGCAAACGTCTCTTCCCAGTCAGACACAGAGCACTCTTACAGCCCCACTGTATAACACTATGGTGATTTCTCAGCCGACGGCCGGAAGCATGGTCCAGATTCCATCTAGTATGCCACAAAACAGTTCCCAGAGTGCTGCAGTAACTACATTCACTCAGGACAGACAGATAAGGTAGTGGTCATATTTCATTAGTCATTCCAAATATGTAAATTGTTTGATTAAAAAACAATACTTTGATCTTTAAAAACCTGATTTCAATTTGTTGCTCACTCTTGAATTTGAAATAAAAACACAGAATGTATCCGGACTTTATAATAAAAGTAACAACAAGTTTTGTTCAGAAATGTGCTTACAAATACTGTAGAATCCAAATTCTACAGCACACTGTTACACAAGTTTTATAATAGGGTTTGTCTATATCACTATAAAACTTTTATCATTTCAGTACAGATGCTGCTGAGTTGTCAGTGTAGTAACAATGGTTAGGGTGTTTGCTACCATAGTTGATATGTGTTATGGAGTAAGAGTAGCTCACCTTTCTTGATTTTTGTTAAGTACTGTACTAAATGCTCAAAATATATTATCTCATTTATTTAATTTTTATTTTTTTAAAAAATAGGTGTTAGGGTCTTTTATTTCCCAGGTAAGAATAAAGTGAGTTTTTAATAATTTGGTCAAGGGTCTATAGCTGTTAAGGGAGTGAAGAAGGGTATCTGAATTCAAGCCTGGGTGTCTGATTTCAAAGCTCAAGTGCTTTAACATATACTATGCTAAAGTTCTGTGGGCACTTCTAGAAAAACCACCATCTGTGACTTATTTTAGTCATCCAAATAGCTGACTTAGAAACAAATATTATGAAGAAATACCCTTTTCGAATATTAGGAAGGAGTTTTTTAACAACTATAGGATTTCTAGTCTTAATTATATTTTAAATACTTTTTTTTTTTTTTTTTTTTTCCGGTACGCGGGCCTC
>NC_041220.1:50042052-50060815 GCF_002837175.3 Physeter macrocephalus
TCAGCTGCTCCGCGGCATGTGGGATCTTCCCGGACCGGGGCACGAACCCATGTCCCCTGCGTCGGCAGGCGGACTCTCAACCACTTTGTCACCAGGAAAGCCCTAAATACATTTTATTTTTTACTTATTTTAGTACAATATAAGTAGGCTGCTGCTTTTATAATAAAACCTTGCTGTTGTATTAGACTGTGTAATAGACTTTATTAAAGTCCTATTAATAATTTCCAGACAGTAAAGAAGCTGCAGGATTGCAGAAGCAATAAGAGCAGAGAGAAACTCATTTCTTCTCTTTGGACCTCAGTTCCTTCAAGTTAAAAAGTCCAGACTTCAGCTTTGACTTCTGAAAGGAAGTATTATGAATATGCTCCACAGAAATATAGAGGACTAGTTTTAAAGCCCAGGGGAAAATCCATTAACATAGAATGTTGACATGCATTTGGGAGGACACAATTTAGCAATTATTTGTAGACACCTGTTTTTTGAAGGGGGAAAAACATACTTCAGCAAACATTTGAGTGCCTACTTAGATGAGTATGGTATATTCTTTATCCCAGGAGAAAGATCAGACTAGTCAAAGCCATAGAAAGGTAAATAATCAATATTGTTTGATGTGATAAATCCTTACTACGTCTTTAGAAAGGAGAAAGTGAGCAGTTTTATGGGTTGAGGCAAGCAGGTGAAGAGAGGAGTGTGGTCAGGGAAAGCTTCAGGGAGGAGATACATGACCTGAGTCTTAAAGAGCTTGGCTTTGGATATGCGTGTGGCAGGGAGTCCAGGAGGGTGTTCTAGGCAAAGGTAGGAGTATATACAAAGCCACAGAAGTCAAGCCAAAGTAGATTGCAGACTCTTTTAGTGCCAGAGAGGGATGAGGTAGTCTCATAGTTTGCCAGTGGGCAGTTGGACAATTCAGATACTAATTACTTTTAAGATTACAGAGAAATTAGTGCTTAGCACTTCTATGATTAAGCCACTTTGTAATGTTATTTGTTTCTTTGTGCTTTCTTTACAGGTAAATTTTTTACTATATATGTTTTTGCATTAAATAATGCATTTGGTCCTGAAGTATATAATATACAGTATTTTATTTTTAAGATTTGGAATGGATTCAGAATAGATTTATTTTGTCTTGTGGAGCATATAAAGTATGTATATGTGCTAAGTTTAATCGTAGTTATGTGCTTTGAAGTTTGTAATTGCAGCTGTGTCATGCTAAATCGATGGTAGAGTCATGTCTCAATTTCTTCACCGTGATGACCAGTGTTGGAAACTAACTTCATCTCACAGAAAAGGCAGATAGAAATAATATTGTTCCCTGAAGAGGCATTGTTTTATTGTTGTTGTCCTTTTATTAAGGACTGTGGAAGAAGGAAGGTGGGTGGGAGGGAATATTAGTGAATTGTAACACAGTGGGTACTCTGCTCCTTGATAAATGTATAAATTGAGTGTATTTTTATGTACTGTTAGAATGTCATTTAGTTTTGAATTATGTTTATAAGATACAACTTGCAATGTAAACATCTGTAAACCTAGAGAGTTTTTTAAAAATTCCCTTTTGACTGCTTTATTTTGATTAGCAAAATCATGTGTCACATATACCTACCTCCCAAGTACCTAGTAATTTTATAAAAAGAAAAAAGTTGATATTTTTATCAGGTTAAATTTTTTTTATTGTGGTAGAATATACATAACATAATATTTACTGTGTTAACCATTTTCACATGTACAGTTCATTGACATGACTGCATTCGCACCATTGTGACAATCACTACCATCAATCGCCAGAATATTTTCTTCTTCCCAAACTAAAAATCTGTATCCATCAGACGATAACTCCTCACTCCTCTTCCCCCTAGCTCCTGGGAACCACCATTCTACTTTCTAAGCACATAAGTCTGTGACTTTGACTACTCTAGATACCTCATATAAATGGAATCATATAATACATGTCTTTTCTAACTGGCTCATTTCACTTGGCATGATGTCCTCAAGGTTCATCCATGTTATAGTATGTGTCAGCATTTTCTTCCTTTTTAAGGCTAAATAATATTCCATTGCAATGTATATACCACATTTTGTTGATCCATTCATCTACTCATGGACACTTGGGTTGTATCCATCTTTTGACTGTTTTGAATAGCTGCTATGAACATGGGTGTACAAGTATTTATTTGAGTCCCTGTTTTCAGTTCTTTTGAGTATATGTCCAGAATTGGAATTGCTGGATCATATGGTAGTTACATTTTTAATATATTTGAAAAAAAAAACACCATACTGTTTTCCATAGTGGATGAACCACTTTACATTCCCACCAACAGTGCACAAAGGTTCCAATTTCTCCACACCCTTGTCAACACTTTGTTTGATAGTAGCCATCCTAATGGATGTGAAGTGGTATCTCCTAGTGGTTTTGATGTGCATTTCCCTAATGATCAGTGACGTTGAGCCTCTTTTCAGTGCTTATTGACCATTTGTATATCGTCTTTGAAGAAATATCTATTCAAGACTCTTGGCCATTTTTTAATCAGAGTGTGTGTTTGTTTCTGCGTTGTAGGATTGCTTTATATTTTCTAGTTATTAACCCCTTATTAGATGTATGATTTGCAAATATTTTCTCCCACTCTGTGGAGCGCCCTTTCACTGTGTTGATAGTGTCCTTTGATACATAAACATTTTTAATTTTGTTGTACAGTTTATCTATTTTTTCTTTTGTTGTCTGTGCTTTTAGTGTCATATCCAAGAAATTCTTGCCCGATCCAGTGTCATGAAACTTTCCTCCTATGTTTTGTTCTAAGAGTTAAATAGTTTCAACATTTATGTTTAGGTCTTTAATCCATTTGGAGTTAATTTTTATATGTGACGTAAATGTCAAATTTCATTCTTTTGCATGTGGATATCGAAAAAAAGTTTTGTATTTTGTTTGTGATCACTTCATTTTGCTCTACACATTTTTGTTTCACTGATATCCCAAAGGGAATCTTTAAAAACATGAAACAAAATTGGAACGTACAGCTTTTAATATGGCAGTGTTAAAAGGGGATTATCTTAGAGTTATACCCTGTCAGTTCACTGGCAATATCATGGGTATTATCTTAGAGAAATGTTCAGCCTACCGCCTTTCATAATGTATACCTTATACTTCTGACTCCCTTTCCCGTTCTTTCCTCCTAACAGGTTTTCTCAAGGTCAGCAGCTTGTGACCAAGTTAGTAACGGCTCCCGTAGCCTGCGGGGCGGTCGTGGTGCCCAGCGCTATGCTCATGGGTCAGGTGGTGACTGCCTACCCTACCTTTGCTCCACAACCGCCGCAGTCACAGACACTGCCGGTCACTCAGCAGCAGCAGCAGCAGAGTTCCCAGGAACAGCAGCTCCCTGCAGTTCAGCAGCCACCGCAGGCGCAGCTGGCTCAACCGCCGCAGCAGTTTTTACAGGTAATTCTCCCCGTGGGGAAGCTGTCCCAGACCTGTTTACTTTTATGGAGTGAAATTAGGGATTAAAGGAACATTTTTTACATGATCTGAGAAGTCCATGAAGGCTCATTGTACGACTTAAATTTATATAAAGACAGAAAGCTTATCCCAGTTGGCTATTTTTTCTTCTCTTGTTCCGTCTTTGGAAAACCTTTAACCTTGCCGTGGAGATACCCCACCGTCTGAACTGCTGGATAGAGTAAGTGGCTGCTTCTTGCCCATATCAAGGTACTTTACATAGAGCTCTCTCTGGCTAGAGTTTCTGGAATTCAAGCAGAGGCACCTTTCTCTCTTCTCTTGTTTTCCTAGTGGCCCATCAAGCTGTACTCTCTACAGGGCAGAGGTGTTGAAAGGGATTTAAAAAAAAAAATTACTTTAGGCATTATCTTAAATTATTTTATTGGATTAAATTTTATAGTAACTTTTTGGTAATAAATTAACATCAGAGGAGATATACTGTGGAGGCATAGGCTGCGCTGAGATTGAGTCACTGCTGTACCACGTACTGTGTGAACTTTGGCAGGTTACTCAACTTGCTAAAATTCAGTTTCCTCATCTGTAATATGGAGGTGCTAGTAGTTAATATCTCATGGGTAAAAGAAGCATGCAAATCACTGAGTATGGTATAAGACACGTAACTAGCTTTATTTTATGACCACTGTCTTGATAAATGTATTAATAGACACTCAGATTAACCAGAATGCAGACACAGATCTCATGTGGGTATATCAGACAGAATCTACTTATCTAAAGGGTGCAGAACAAAGTCACCTAGATCGGGATCCTCAGCAAAGAAATCAGCAGGACAAATTTCTGGACCTCAGTACCCTCATTGGGGTACACGGTAGCAGACTGTGACATCTGGAAATCCAGCTTTTTCCTTACTGGTCTAAAACGCCAGCAATTTTGAATGTAGGCTAAGCCTAGATTTGTGCTGGATACCGTTCCATGTATGCCAGGTGTACATATCATCAGTTTTAAAGTTATACAGCATATGGTATGATTAGAAGATTCAGTGTTATACTGTATATTCAGACATAAATACAGTGTTAATTTATCGCCATTGGTGTTCTGGTACAAATATAATTCTGAACTTGGTGATGTGCTAAACTAAAAGAGGTTAGTTGCCTAAATATCTCTGAGAATCATACAGCCCCTTAGAACTTAAGCCTACAATGCAGCCATTAATGACTGGGTTAGCTATTGTTACAAATGAATTAATGACAAGAATTTATAATAAGTTATAAACTATTCTCTAGGGGAAATGTATTCAATGAAAATTAAGCAAAATCTTAGAAAGAAAAAAAAAAAGCTTAGAAAGGGAGAAGACTTGCCTTAAGAGCTCAGTTTTCTAAGTCTCTCAGGGAACGAGGGCTCTTAAAAGAATGAACATTCTCTTCCACTTCTAAAAAAACATTCCAAAGACATGGGACCACTAAAGAAATAAGATAGGCAATAAATACCCTTTAGAAATACACAATTTGTCTTTTCTGGTTATATAACACCTAGTTCCAAAGTGTACCTCTGTTGTAACCCTGTAAAGCTCATAAATACCCTGAGTTCTTTATCTTACAAAAGCTTTTCCTAATAACAAAGGGAAAAAGAAAAAGTCTCCAGGTCCTTAGCAAAGCTTAATGGCCTTAACGTTTCAAAGATCTGTCTTTTTGTGTGCATGTGCAGGTGTCCTTCATATACATTTGCAGAAATCACCTATCACAGTTCCAGTTTAAAATTATGAACCCTGCATCAAGATGTATTGTCAGTAGTGAGGAAAGACTTTCACTTTCTTTTGGCTAGTTTCCTTTATATCTCTAGAAGGAGCAATTAGGCAAAAGAAACTGAAGTTCATGGACTTGACACTTGCCCAAGGCCACACAGCTAATAAATAGCAGAGCAGGGCTTCCCTGGTGGCGCAGTGGTTGAGGGCCCGCCTGCCGATTCAGGGGACACAAGTTCGTGCCCCGGTCCGGGAAGATCCCACATGCCGCGGAGCGGCTGGGCCCGTGAGCCATGGCTGCTGAGCCTGCACGTCCGGAGCCTGTGCTCCGCAACGGGAGAGGCCACAACAGTGAGAGGCTCGTGTACCGCAAAAAAAAAAAAAAAAAAAAAATAGCAGAGCAAAACTCAAAGCCAGGGCTTCTGATTTCAGATTGCCCGCTCGTTTTTTGTTTTGCTTTTTCTTTGTTACATCATACTGCTACCTATAGGACATAAGTCTCTGACTTTGCCTGCCCTCATTTTTATGGTACTTTTAAATAATAATAATGTTAATATTTGATCTTCACAAAAACCCATTGTGGGAGGTACTGTGATTATCCTTATTTTGTAAATGAAGAAACTGAGGCCCAGAGATGTAAGTAGCTTGACCAAGTTACACATCGGGTAAATGGGGCAGCCAGAGTTTGAACCCAGGCAGTGTACCTCAGGGCCCATGCTCTTGGCCAGGCCACTGAACTGCTGCTCTCACCAGTCAAAAAGCCTGTGCAGAAGGTGTTGTCTGTTTGACCTCAGAATGTTCATGTTTCATATGCTCTTAGCGATGCTTAAATTGTATCATCTGTTTAAAATGTGGTCTTCAGGACATATAAAGTGAAAGAATATGTGTGGTTTGTCTCAGGGCATAGATTGCTTTCTGTACCATAAAACCTCTAGCTCAGTTTCCTTTTAAAAAATGAAATTCTGTTATACTTTCAGGAAGAGGGAAATCCTCATTAGCATTTTCCAAAATATTATTTTTAAATGAGAAAGCAAAACTTATGTACAGATTTTGTTCCTGCGGAGAGTGGAAAAGTTGAGTAAATCTTAATGTAGACAGTATAGTGGGGGTAAAGCAGTGTTGCATAATCCATTTGTTTTTTTAGACTTCTAGATTGCTCCATGGGAACCCTTCAACTCAGCTTATCCTCTCTGCTGCATTTCCACTACAGCAGAGCACTTTCCCTCAGTCACATCACCAGCAACACCAGTCTCAGCAACAGCAGCAACTGAATCGGCGCAGGACTGACAGTTTGACCGATCCTTCCAAGGTTCAACCACAGTAGCACACACGCTTCCTTTCTGCCCTCAAGGGAGGAAGGGGGTGGCCCATAAAAGAGTTGCTCGGATGATCTGAGGATAGGATGAAAAGTTCCAGTGGTTTCATGAGATGCAGTATTGAGTGTTCTAGTTCCTGGAATTAGTTAGCAGAGAAAATGCTGCCTCGTGCTGCGGATGTGCATTAAATACCAGCCAGCAGGAGATGATCATAGGGCCATAGCCAATTCTGACAGTGTTTGACTTGCCCAGATATTTTTTGGTGGAAAAAGAGTATATTGCCAAATGTTAAGAAACTCAGCTATGAAACATGACCTCCAGTGAATAAGAAAGGCACTAACAATGTTAGTAACTTTGAGTGGTTCTGTGCCTGTTTTCAAGTGTTACAGAGGATACACCACTGCCATGTCAGGGGTTTGCTTACAGTGATGCCATGAAGACAGTCCAGTAGACTCAGTAGGCCCCCTTCCCCAACCCCTCTCCCTTTTCGGATAATGATGGAATAGTAATTAATTTCAGAATGTTGTATGAGTTTAAATTCTCTATGTACAGATGCTGTAAAAATAATATTATGTATATGTCTGGATAAAAGGAGAGAAAGCAAAACATTTTTTGTATGCTGCATGAAAGCATTATCTCCTCATTTAGGTATGAGTACGTTTCCTTAGATTCTGACACCATGTGCAAACTAATACATCCTCTTTTCCCTTTTGTTTACCATACAGTAGTGTTCTCTTCAGTTTTCCGGGGCACAAGTCTTTTTTTTGTTCATACTTTGGCTGTGATGTCACAGTTTGTTCAGTGAGGTATGATGTGCTGCTGGGAATGGATTTTTTTTTTTCAGGTTAAATTATTTGAAACAGGATTTTCAAGTTACTCAGAAATATCCCTCATTTCATTATTTTTCAGTTATGTTTGAAAATAGGATTTGCACTGCTTTATTTTAAGATGGTTGGGAGTTTTGATCACATGTTTTGATCTAGTTCATAGTTGGAAATAGTTGTGTAAATGGTTTTTAAGAAGCCTGAAAGTAATTTCAAGAATGTTTCAGTTATAGGAGTGAATTTGCACACAAAATATTTTAGGCACTTTTTAACGTTCTCACTGGTGGGAATTTTAACTTTTAGGATTTGTTGGAACCTTTTTATTATCCCCACAATGTCAATGCTTCTTTTAGTCAGAAATGATTCAGGGTTATTTGAGGAAAAAACAAAAAACAAAAAAAAAAACCCATAGTGCCTTGATTTTGATTCAGGTGATAACTCACCATCTTGAACTCATCGTCTGGTTTCAGTAGCAGTTTTGAAATCTTGGTACATTTTTAATAGCATGTGGGTGTCAGTGCCATTAAGTTTCTAATGAAGACTGCTTTGAGTCTCTTGGTTTAGAGGTACAAATAATTTTGAAATAAAAGATGACATCCTAATGATACATCAGAGTTACTAATGTGGTCACAAAGTTGTTTTGCTAAGTCATCATTTTCCTTAAAGCTATGTAGTCATTTAGGAATTACCAGTAAATATTTGCTCAATGTGATCTGAAAATCCTGTGAAGAAAAAAGAACGGGTAGGAATCGGCTTTGCCTTCACTACAGCACTAGAATATTGTAGCTCACATGCTTCATAAACGTGAACTAAGATTTCATTTGTTAATACATTCTAAAGGTAGTAAGTTCCAACCAGAATTACGTACATTTAAAAAAAAAGCATTTTATAGATTTTATGGTACTAATAATTAAATTTATAACTACAGAACAAAGGAAAATTAATGGGAAAATGTCTTATTAGAATATCAAAAATTATTACAGAGGAAAGGGAAGACAGCAAGCTATAATAAATCAAAATTGACCTTAAAAGAAAATGTGTAACAGAATTGAGGTTGTTAAATAGAAAAGATTTCAGCAATGAAAATAATCTAGTACAGAATTGCTAGATAAAGGAGTCAGGGGAACTCTAGGTCGGTTCTTAAGACTTTTCTGTTCTCAGCTTTGCTATCATCCTTAAGGGGTATACTTTGGTAGAAAACCATGCCTGGCCCCACATAAACTAGAAAATTAATGTTGAAAACAACCAAAGAGACTTGGTACCTACCCTTCTACAAAAGAAGTGTTACTAGATGCCAATCAGTAATTAACATATCAAGGAGCTCCTCTTCTAGCTAAATGATCATCTGACTTTCTCATGAATGTCAAGAATAAATGTCAGAATATCTGTGTACTTGAGCATATATACACGTGGGCAACATTGATGTTGTAGAGTATGGCAACAGTATTTTTTTCCCCTTTCAAATTGCCTTTCTTAACCATATCATGCCATTCCATATGTATCTGAGTTGTGCCTCATTTATTTATTGGCAATATGTAGTGATACAGATTTAGCAAACAAAAGATATGATGAACTATTATATTAAGGTTTATTTTCTAAGTCCCATATGTAAAAAGAGAGATGGTGAACCGTGAGTACTGTGTACTTAGGTTAACACAAGCCACAAGGTAAATCTGTACACTGTTTATGCACATTCTCCTCCACCAATCCCTTCAAGCATTTTTCCATCCTCACAAATATGTGGGAAAGAAAATTAGACAAGATTTTGCTTTATAATTCCTGCTGTTCCTCACAGCTCATTTTTTTCCTGCTTAGAATTGGTTGCTACACTTACAGGAGCAGCTGGCTGCTTTTCTTTTGCTGTCAGAATGAAATGTTGGATCAGAAGAGCTAGTAACTGCCTCTCAGCTCCTCCTTTAACTTTGTTTTCCTCCTGCTTCCCTGTAACTGTCCCCTCCTCCATGAATTGAGACTTGAGCATTCTGATGAAGATTCAGTAGTTGCCTGTTCTACATTCATTTCTGTAGCCAAAGTTGTTAATTAAAATCCAAATCTAAGTCATGAAAAAATACCAAATAGGAACACCTTTCAACTACTTAAAAATCTTATCTTCCCTCTGCTTTACTCTCATAGATACTCAGTTTTTCTTAAAAAACACTTTATTCTGGGTGGCAGTCATTAGGTGTTATCTTCTTTGGACTGCTGTGGCACTGGGTGAGTCACTGTTGTTGTTTTAACAACTACCAGTGAGGACTGTAAGGGTTAATAAAGTTGCTGCCGAGAGTGGTGTCAAACCAGAACCAAGACACTCAAAAGCACTTCATTTTTTGAGTGAAAATATTGGCAGAAAAGCAAATATGGGGGAAGATGGGGGTAGCGTGTGAGTAAATACTACAGTTCAGTCTCCCAACTCCATCCCAAGTTGAGGGGGTAATTTGAGTCCTGTGCTCTGCTTTGTCACGTAAATCTGGTTTAGGAATGTACTAGTAATAAAAGGATGCCAGTGACTTTGAATAGTTTGTTGTAGAATTCTCATTGTAGATTCGTGGAAGTGTTATTGTAATTCTTCAGAAGTGCTTGGGTTGTTGGTCATTGCCTTAAAGCGGTCTGCTTGCAGTTAGTTAAGGGCACTGCTTGTTGAAGGGAGATGAACCCTTGTTCAAGAAGCCTTAGGAAGGGGCCGCTTAAAATAGTACTCTATTTGCCGGCTCTACACAGACAGGTGAAAATTATTTTAAACTGGAAGTTACTCAACGTGTTTTAAAATGTCTCCACGACATTGAGGTAGCCTTTTTTTTTTTTTTAAGTGGACTGCAATAGCATTTTGCTCTGGTATTGCTCATTTCTACTTTTTTTCTTTTCCTGTATTTCTCTGGTAATTGCAAGTTTGTTGACGAACATTTGTGTAAAACTCATTCAAGTCTATAACCTTTCCAATGTCTGTGACCCTGTTCTTAGTCCCTCGGGAGTCAGTGTTGGAAGGTATAAACACTGGATATTATTGCTGAGTGAGTCTAGCCAGGAATAAGCTGATTGGAATTTTTAAACAGAGGAAAAGAAACAGCACAAAGGCACTTGCCATTTTATAGTGATTGGAGGAAAAGAGTCTTTTGTTTGGGGTGGGTGAGCATTCTTCTGAAAGGAGCTTCTGAAGTAACTGCAAAGGAAAAGAGTTGACTATTTTTATAGCATATTTAATATATTTGTATATAACTATGAATATAATAGGAACCCTTCACATGCCTCCCCACTTTTCTAATTTACTTCCCCTTTTGCCATAGCTCTAGCTTAGCCTCATCCGCATGGGTAATGTGCCTATTGTCAGCCTACCAAAAGATAGTGCTGCTGCTTTCTGAGACAGGTGAGAAGACCCAACTCTCATGCCTGGGGATCCTTTATATAGGAATAGCACACACTTTGCAGACAACACACCACAGTCTAAAAGCATCATTTTGAAAGGTAACAAGCACTTTATTGCAATTACTCATTTTGATAAAGTTTATTATCTTAGATATTACCATTTCTAAAGGATCCCCAAATCATCACTTAGGTGAAATTTTTAAATGACACATTTCTGAGAAATGTTTAGATCCAGTGAACCATAGTAGGTTTATGGGAGTGATTTCATGGTAGCCAAATGAACTTTGACTTTTGTTTTGAATGTGGTGGAGTCAAGAGACTGTGGATGCCTAGCTCCATTTAGACACTATTGTAAACCTATCTTGCCTATTGTGTGGACACCAAAAGAGACCAATGAGCCTGTTTATTTTCAGAGGTCTAGGAGAATTGCATCAGTGTGAATAGATGTATAGAGATAACTTAAAAGTGATTGGTAGTCATAATTTAGAATACAGTAATTTCAAGAATTATTCTGGGTGTTTAAAATGTGCTCTGAAATGTTGGCATGTCATTTCAGTGTTTCCATTTGAATTACTCTTGTAATATTTTTGCACAGAAAGGACTGAGAAAGACTACTTTGGTTGAAGAAAAGGAAAAAAAAAATGGTCATATTTTAATGTCTCCTGTGGAAACACTGGGGATGAATTTTGTTGGTACAGTTATTAATTCAGGATGTTTGAAACAGTATTGAACAGCTCACAAGAAATTAAGCAAACGTGGATATTAAAAATTAAAACACTTTCTTTCCATGTGACTGTTTTGCATACTTTTTCCCCATGTCATAATTTAACACTACATTCCTTGTTTTTGTTAAATAAAATAATACTTTGCAGGTTCTGTTTTTGAGTATTTAACAATATTTTGTAAGCTGCCTGAGTTTTCCTAGGGAAACGTTCTTTAGTGAAATAGTTTATGAAGAGGTATTAAGTGAAAGTCCATCACCACCACCAGCAAATACTGAGGTGCTGCATTAAGTGACAATCAAAATAGTATTTATGGGAGAATTTAGAAAGTGGTTTTTAAAGAAGCAATTGCTTTGAAAGCAGTTCTCTGGGTTTCTTGAATAAAAATGGCTAAATGTATTTATTTATATTTTTAAATATCTTTGTGTTCTGTTTTCTCATCAGAGTGATTTCACAGTGTATTTAATTGTGGTTTGTTTTGTTTTGCCTTGTAATCTTCTATGTGGAGGACTGGCTCTTCCTGTCTGGGGTGCAGTCCTTAGCCCTCGCGACGCCTCTTCATGGCGATCAGAACCTGTTCCACTTCAGGACAGCAGTGGAGCCCCAGTCCAGATGCCCCTGTGCTTCTCTGCTGTTCTCAACTTAGATAGGAAACAGTAAAGGTAACTCCTTTCAAATCTGCTTCATATAGCTCCAACTTTTTTCTAGTTTCACTTGCTGCCTTTTCTAGTTTATGGGCACTTTTAATACGATAACTTCCCCAACACAGCCAAACGCCAGTATGACAGAACCCAAAACACGCGTTGCCTGTTTTGCCCATTTGGGAAAATGTTATTCAAACAGTCAGCATCTTCTAATGGCGGTCACTATCATATCCATATTAAAATCCATCTAAAGTCCTTAAATATAGGTGGAATACTGCAAACTCTTCTACAAAAAATATTTGCTGTGTTTATATAGTGTAATGTTGCTTGGTCCTTTAAAAACAAAGCCACACCAAACCTCCATACACAGCATTGTCCAATAAAGCAGTGTTTGAACATTTGAGGCCTAGAAATTTGAGGATATTTCTTGCTGGTCTGTATTGGAACAGAATTCCCCACCTTAGGGCTCCCAGAGTAGTTCTTGAGTCCCACAGCCCAGGTCCAGAGCACACTCTAGCTTTTGGGATCCCGTAGAGAATGGTAATTAAAGGAGGTCAACCACAAGTTGGATTTAATGATATAAAAAATGTTTCTCGACTCTTAAGGGTTAAATTGGAGATACGATGTTTTTAAATGTATGCTTTTTAGTTCCTGAGGAAACAAACGGTGACATTGCTTTGAAAACTACATTCAGATGTTTTATGATGTGTATTTTGAAGCTGGCCTGTACTGGTACAGATTCACTGCTGGCAATGGTTGTACCAATACTAAAGAGTTAAAATGTTAGGAAAGCTCTGTTACCTTCAGATTGATGTATTATGTAACCGGACAATCACCATCAAGCAAAAAGAAAAAGAATTTGGCCGGGAAATGTCCTTTTCCTTTATAGATGTCAGCCAGAAGAGCTGTAATTTAGATCATCCTAGAATCACTCTGCAATCTGTTTTATCATGGTGTAAGTTGGGGAAGGTGCTCAGTATGGCACTTGCACATTCATTCTATGTAAAGACTGAAGCCCAAAGACAAGTTAAATTCAGTGCTGTATTGAAACCAGTTAGTGCAAAAAAAGAAAGTTTTATCTCTGTAAATTTTTAATTGTTAATTTAACATCAGTTGGTAATTGTAAAAACACACACCAAATTCTTTCTAATGTTCTGTGTGGTTCTTAGTGTACTACTCTTGACATTGATGTGTCCTTACTGCTTGGTTCTTGGTTTTAAATTAAAATTAGATATAGCCTGTCATTCTTCCTTCTGAAAGGGTGGAGCTATAAATGGCTAAGAATACCTTTTTTTCCTAAAGCAAACATTTCATTGAAATCCAGATTGATTTACAAAAACAAGACTGACATTTTCCAAGTAATATCTTCAGCCCCAATCCTAAATTACACAGAAGCAGAAGCACAATGGGATAATGAATGGTTTCAACGGTGCTATATAATAGGTTCTCTGCTGATTTTCATGAGCTATGTTTGGAAATTCAATATTATATAAAATGCGGATCATTTTGTTACTTATTTAATATTGCCATTTTGATTTGGTGTTACAATTGGTCACACTTGTTTCTCAAAGCTGTCCTTTGAGAACAGGTAAAGTGTTATTAGCCTACCTCCACTCAGGCCTCTTGCTGTATGATCATTTTTCCAGGTTATGATGTGCACAGTTTTTAAAAACTATATGTACTATTATAATGCTCTTTCCCATACTCTTGTAATGTATTCAGAACCTAAAATTATAGCAAAAGAGCCAAGCAGTAGCATTGAGTTTTTTTATAAATGTAAAATTAATTAGATTCACTTTGTTTCCTTATTCAGTTTTAAAAATAAAAAATACCTCAGTGCTGTGTTTTCCAGTATCACCTGCATTTCTCAAAGAAATAACACCTGCTTTATGTGGCACATAACTTGTAAGAATCACATTATTTTGGATTTTAAAGAATATTAAATATTTTAAAAGCACTACCAATGACATTTTCCTCTCTTTTATTCAGCAATGGAGTGTAACTGCATTAGCAATCTTTACCTTGTAGCTAAGGTCTGAGCTGCCAAATTCTCTGAGTAGTTGTGTCCTGTTACAAGATTGTGGTGCCTCAGAAAGCTTTGCTGTTATTCGCCGTTACGCTGGTGCTGGTACCAGGCGGCCTGCACTTCCAGGTCTGGGCTATGATGGTACCAGCTACTTTCTAACAAACAAGGAATTATCCTTTCTAGTCTTGGAAAAGAAATAATGCAATTCCTCACTTACTTATTCTGTTTGTAATAATCATCTAAGGCAGTATTAGGGGTATTTAACTACAGAGAATTCTGGTGTAGTTTCAGCATTTAACCTGAGATTTCTTTGAAGTGCTTTATCTTAACTCATGGACATTGTGGTTTCTTTACCCTGTAATACACACTTTTTATGGTAGAAAATTCCTTAAAAGTTTCTAAAAATGACTTTTTCAGAAATATGTGAACTGCTGCTTTTTAACTGACACTTTTTTAGATCTCCTCACAGTAATGGTTACTATTGCAGAATGATAGCTGTATTGAGAATGCTGGGTGATTAACGAGATTATTTCACAATCTGTTCAAGTTACAAGTGACTGTACATTGTGAACTTTGTAGTAGCTCAGTAAACCTGACTTGCTCTGGGTCTGCTATTACTTCACACAAGGAACGTGTGGGAGTTTCTACAGAACTGTCCCTTCAGGTCTCTAGAGGCTTCTGATGGCAGTGTTATTGCGTATGGTAATAGAGCATATGAGGCTGGGAGAAAACAGTTATGCTGCTTGGATGGGAACAGTTAGTTAGTTAGTTAGTACTCAAGTTAGAAGAGACTTACTTACTTAAATGACAGTGATTACTGAAGTTGCTATTATAACATGAGGTGCCCTTCACCATAATCGGTGATTATGGTCTCTCTCTAGAAGTAAACTGTCGTCTGGCTTGACTCCCTGCCCTGCTCTACCATGTAACCCTGGATGAGTTAACCCTTTTTTTTTTTTTTAACTTTTTATTAGTAGCTACTCCCTCACAGAACTAACTGTGTGACGGTTAAGACAGTGCTTTAGAACAATGCTTGGCTACTGTTTTTTATATCAACTTTAGAAACTGGTCTGTAAATGTTAATGATTTGATAAATTAGGAAGTTATGAACTTGCATAACACACAAGGAAAAACAAGCACTGGTCATATCATTTTTATTTATGTTGTATCTTTGTTACATTGTTTATTCAATATAGAAAAAATATGAATACACTCAGTATTCTCTTTTATTTAATTTGGTAATTCCACATGGTCAAATATTGACTGTTATTATATTGGGTTTCCTACCCAATTGAAAAAAAGAGGAAGAATGGACCTGGCAGACAATTCTTGTCATGTTATTAACAGTAATACATTTCTCTTGCTCTTAAAAAAAAACACACAAACAAACAAAAACCAAAACCTGGGCTTCCCTGGTGGCGCAGTGGTTGAGAGTCCGCCTGCCGATGCAGGGGACACGGGTTCGTGCCCCGGTCCGGGAAGATCCCACATGCCGCGGAGCGGCTGGGCCCGTGAGCCATGGCCGCTGAGCCTGTGCGTCCGGAGCCTGTGCTCCTCAACGGGAGAGGCCCCAGCAGTGAGAGGCCCGCGTACTGCAAAAAAAAAAAACCTAATTTTGAAAAGACTTCTTCTGATTATTCTGATAAACCACTGCTTACTGGCTCAGGAAAATGTTTTAAAAGATAGATGATAGATAGATAGATAGATGATAGATAGATAGATGATAGAAATTAATTCATTCTTTCCCCCAGGAAAAATTTTAAGGTAAACAAACACCGTAAAACACCTCAGTTATTCAGGACAAAACTCATATTCCTTACAAAGGGGTCAGTGCTGAAAGAGAATCAAGTGGCAGACCCCCTGCCGAACAATGGCTCTCTATATACACTCTCACCTCGCCCCCGGCCAAGACAAGGAGACCATATTAACATAATTATGCTGGAGAAAAGAAAAAATCCACACTTATAGATATCAGGTTTTTTTTTTTAAAGATCCATTTTGCAAATAGAATCAGTGATTATTTCTCTTGGACATAATACTTCATTAAATGGGTCAAACTCACAAATCAATGCTACAAAATACAGTATTTTCCATCACTTTTAGTTATAATATACACTATGTACATAGTTCATCTATCTTAGACTAAATATAAACGAACAGTATCGTGTTAAAAACCAGAATCAGGACTTATAAATAGTGCAGAAAATGCAAACGCCAAAAATACGATGCCTCCTATAATTGTCACTGTAAGAGAACAGAAAAAAGTTTAAGGCAAAATTCCTCTAAATAAGCCCTGATGTTCCCTATTATTCTTCTAATCTAGTAAACTAACATTAAAAACAAATTAGGAATACTTGAACAAATTAGAAACACTTCAACCTCATTTCCACGGCAAAATACTTAACATGCCCGACTCTGAACAGTTAAGAATCAGTTTATTTTCCAGCACTCTTTAACTAACAGAATTATTAAACTGAAACAGTGCTGACAAGCAACAATAGAACTATAACTCATCTTAAAACCCAATTACATAAAAGAGAATTTTCAACAACTTCTGACTAGCAAAGAGACTTTTTATTCCATCTTTAAGATCTATCAGCTACGTAGGAAATTTTCAGCTGAATCAGTAAATATGGTCTCCATCTATGATTCCCAATCCCGAAGACACATTTTCAAAGCTAAAAAGTTCTCGTATTTCCACAGGGTTGTTTCACTGACTTAAATATGTTGACAAAAAGCTACTATGAATCCAGTAATGCTTTGAGATGGTTCTGTATTTTACTAACACCTCCACGTGAAAAACAGGCCATGTTTGCCACAGCAGGGCCAGTACGCTGGACCTCTAAGAGATTATCGTAGCAAAGACCAAGTCTACTTCAGAAGAAACACACTCTCTTTCCTAACCTCAGTGATTCTAAAAGTTAAAATAAATGGCATTTTCTTTCTAATTTAAAAAAAAAAAGAGAGAGACTTACCAGTTCTGACAGAGATTTTTTGTGCTATCATTCTTCCTCCAATTACTGCGAGCCCAGTGCAGAGGCAGTGTCCCACTGTTCCACCCACCGCTACGCCATAGGGGTCCTGGAAACATACCATTAATTTAAAACCAAGGTTGAAACTGCTACCTGAGAAAGATAACGATCAAGCAATGAAAACAGAGGTCAGTAACAACAACAAAAACATAAAACAGTTCTACGAATTCAGCTTTATAATTTACGAAAAGTGTTATGGCTGCTTGAAGGAATATGTTCCAATTATACCTAGGACTAGAGATAAAAGGAGAATAAACTCAAATCAATGTGTAAGATCAAAGTAACCTAATTCAACCTTTCAGCAGTTGTTGAACTTACTTCACAGGCACTACTTAGCTCTTAGGTGACGAGTGCTAAGGAGACCTACCCTAGACACCTCTTCCCTCAGGCGGTATTTGATACTGTCTAGAAACTACATAAGAGTGTAGTCTGACTGTGCTTCCTAAGAACAGAGACCCTGCCTCTCAAGTCTCCACTGTGTCCCAGTGCTTTAGCTCAGTGTCAGGACACAGTATTCATTCAGTAAACACGTGCCACCAAAGCAAACTGGAGGCACTCAGATTGGGAAGACCAGTGAAAGTTTTCCAGAAAAGACAGCCCTGAAGAACAAGCGGGAGCACCTGACCTGGCAGCAGGCCAGCAGCAAGAGGCAGCTGCGGAGCACTTGAGTGTTTCTAGAGAGAACCAGTGAGTCACAAGAGGAGGAGTCCCATCAAGGTAGGAAGGGGCTGGGTCATGAAGGACCCGTATAAGCTTAGAGTTTAGACTTTTTAAGACACTGGTTTTTATCTGGGGAGTGACAGGTTATGCTTTAAAAGTAGAGCCTAGAGAGTGAACTGGAGGGGAAGAAGACTGAAGGCAAAGTGATCAATTGAGAGGCTACTGCAATAGCCCTGGGAAGAGACAATGCTGGCCTGGATGGGCGTGGGAGACTAGGTAGAGAAAATCAGATGGATTCGAGAGAAACTGAGGCACTACTGACATACCTTAGTGATAAGTGAGTGGCAGGAGTGAAAAAAATCAGGCCTGACACTTGAGTTCCTCACCCGTTATTCTCCAGATGAATTATGGCAATACCGATGTGATTAAAAAGGTAGAGGAAGCAAGGGAGAAAGCGTTTGTGGCTGCCAACAGGAGTTAAAAGTAGAGAAGTTCAAGAACCAGTTGCGTTCAGTGAAGAAGTGATGGGACTGAATATAATAACCCCAGGAGAGAATGTAGGAGTGCTGATGATACGATCATGAGGAAAGCAACACTGAAGAGCTGACAGGGGAAGAGGAGCCCAAGGGAGACTGAACAGGTGGCCAAGCAATTAGCCTCCCAAGATGACCACGGCAAGCCCCACTGGTGGCTGCAGTGAACTTAAAGCACCAAATCAACCGGTGAGTCAGAAACTAGAGCCCAGTGGGTTTAGTAAGCAAGGAAGTAGAGCCAACTCCTGTTCCCATCACAGCCAAGCCCTCTGAAACTGAGGGAAGTCGGGGAGGAAGAGGCTTATATTTGGAAGAGAAGCAGAATTGAGGAAGGGGTAAAACTTCTTTAGATGAGAAAAACTTGTGCATATGCTCACAAAATCGGGCTGGAAGAAAGGCCAAGGGCTTTCCCTGGTGGCGCAGTGGTTGAGAGTCCGCCTGCCGATGCAGGGGACGCGGGTTC
>NC_041220.1:50060992-50079585 GCF_002837175.3 Physeter macrocephalus
AATTGAGGAAGGGGTAAAACTGCTTTAGATGAGAAAAACTTGTGCATATGCTCACAAAATCGGGCTGGAAGAAAGGCCAAGGGCTTTCCCTGGTGGCGCAGTGGTTGAGAGTCCGCCTGCCGATGCAGGGGACGCGGGTTCGTGCCCCGGTCCGGGAGGATCCCACATGCCGCGGAGCGGCTGGGCCCGTGAGCCGTGGCCGCTGAGCCTGCGCGTCCGGAGCCTGTGCTCCGCAACGCGAGAGGCCACAGCAGTGAGAGGCCTGCGTACTGCCAAAAAAAAAAACCCAAAAAAACAAAAAACAAAGAAAGGCCAAGATTTAAGGTTTAAGTGAGAGCACAGGGGGCTGGAATCCAGAATACAGGTGGGAAAGGACCCACTGTGATGGGTGGCAATGAAGAAACAATGACTAATGCTTTCCTCTGTGAAGTGGCAGGTAGGCCTGTTTGCTGGGGTGGGCAGTGTGTGTGTGGACTGGGGAAACGGAGAGAGCTGGAAACACTGTCTGTGAGGAATGGAAGAGTGGGACCACGGTTCCTAAATTCTGTTATAACCTCTCAAACTAATATCCCAGAAGATGGTTTCATTCTATTTATATTATTTGCCAAATTTATTTGACCCTGGAAACTTTTTCCTCAATTTTTTTTTTTTTTTTTTTTTTTTTTTTTGCTTAGTACCCATTGTGTGTGTGTGGACTGGGGAAACGGAGAGAGCTGGAAACACTGTCTGTGAGGAATGGAAGAGTGGGACCACGGTTCCTAAATTCTGTTATAACCTCTCAAACTAATATCCCAGAAGATGGTTTCATTCTATTTATATTATTTGCCAAATTTATTTGACCCTGGAAACTTTTTCCTCAATTTTTTTTTTTTTTTTTTTTTGCTTAGTACCCATTAACATCTCAAAGGATACTAGGATTCTGTGACATCCAAAGTGAGAACACTGAATTCTACTGGGAGCAGAAATGAAGTTCAGACTAAAATGGACTGGACTAGACTACTGCATGGGTTATACAAAAAAGTTACCCCAAAAAATTAGGAAGATTAAAGTAACAAAGACAGACAACTGCATCTGTGCTCGTGAAGAGCCCATTCCACGTGCCCGCGGTGCTGCAGCGGGGAAGGCGGCTGACGCCGAGTGCTCCCCACAGTGGGGACCCTACGTGTATCACTTTGTTTCAGCCCAGAGCCACCCTGGAAGTAGACGCTGCAGTGATGTGCTCACATGGCCAGAGACTCAACCCCAGGCCGCAGGTGCCGCATTGCTGGCAGGGAGCGGACCCCAGGGGCTCCGGGAGTCTCAAGCCTGTCCCAGGTCGCTCGTGCCGTTTAGACGACAGTACTAAGAAAAATGCAGTGATTCTGCCGTCACGACAGCTCACGTGGCAGAAGCAACCGCCACAGAATGATCCCTTGCTTTCAAGTCCCAATTCGGACAATCTGAATGCCAATAAAAAAGGCTGGAGACCAAGAAAAATATAGGTCAAAGCCATTAAAATGACATTTTAAAAGAAGGCTTATTTTTAAATACGGGACTCAAATGAAAAATCGAGTTCCTTTTTTTCCGCATTTTTGAGGCTTCTCTGACAAAACAGCCCATCCTCAACTATCTTAGCCCTGGCCTTCAACTCTTGTTTTATATTTTGAACTGCAGCCTATGTTGAGGAACTTGTTCTTTTATGGTAGATATTTCCTAGGAGTTAAAAATAAATTCAAATCAAGCTTGCTATCTAAAAATCTTAGCATCTGATTAAAAACAATGTAATTTCATAGATATCAAAATATAAGAAATAGCATTAGTTAAGATCAAGAAGAGCTGAAAAGCAGCAGCAGCCTTCCATCCCACAACCATCTCTTCAGTAGACCTCAATCAGCGTGAACAATAAACAGACACCTCATGTACAACTTTACTCCCCTCAAAGGAAATGAGGGTTAAACATTTTCCCAACAAACAGTTATCTTTTACAGAGTGGCAGCTGACAACTATGAACAAGATACAGCAGAAAAGCCTAGAAGGCAGACAGCCTCGGCTCTAGTCCTTGTCCCTGCTACCAACTAGCTTACGTCCTCGGACAAGTCACCCAGCCTCTCTGGGCCTCAGGATCTTATCTGTAGAGCAAAGCCTAGAACAAGATAATCTGAAGTCTCTTCTGGCTTAACATCCTAGGACTGAGTAACCTGGTGCTAAGACTTAACAAGTTTTCTAAGTAACCTCTACAACACTCAAATTAGTTTTTTAGCACAAGGAACAGAAGAAGCCAAAGATACCTACTTTTAAGGCATTAGGTATTTATTGCCCAATTGGCCTTCAATAATAATATACCAACTGATGTTCTCAACATAAAGTATACAAAGGAAGTTTCTGAGAAAAGAAAAAGCTAAGCCAAAACAACTGCCACACCATCATTTTGGCAAAATTGAAGGGAAGAGGAGTCAAAAGAGAGTAATCCGACCGACTGTAGAACCTGGGAGAAGGTCAGTTTTAAAGAGCAGCAGCGTTATTAGATCTAAAACAGTCTAGCATATGAAGTCTTCCCTTGACCCACCCTGACTCTGTCCCGTGACCTCTGGAGCAAAGTAACATTAGTTATGCTTAGTTTTAATACAGAAGCAGTCTCCAAGTACCACTCACCTCTCTAGCTGCCAAAACAATTGTAGTTAGTTGAGAGCGATCACCCCATTCTGCTAAGAATGTTAATGTAAGAGCTTGAACAAAGATGGGTGAAATAAAATGCAGCCACTTTTTCTGAGGTATTGTTGTGTTTGTACCCGTTTCAACATCTCCTGGTCCATTTAAGAGTTTGGTTCGCTGAAACTAAATTTCAAAAAAAAAAAAAAAAGACATTAATTCTAGGAACCAGGTCAATAGAGCACAAAATTACTTAATCTTTCTTTTAAACAGTGTTTAAATTCCATGGAAATATGCTCTGAGAAACTAAAGTTATGTGACCCCCAAACTTCTCTTTTGAACCACTGGTCTCACATAGCAACACATGCTATATTCTCAATGTTTCCATTTCTTCCCAATGAAATAAACAATATTTACTGATCACTCGTTATCCTAGATGCTGTGGAAAGAAACAGGTAAAATTATAAACTACAGTTGCTGTTTTTCAGGAGCTTCTAGTCAGTCTAATTAGGGAACTTGATTACAGGTGTTCAGTATTCATCCCCGAGTCCTTTCTCTACCACATTCACACTAACCCAGTCCTATCACAGCCAGATGTAAGAACGGAAACTACACAAAATAAGCTATTTCTGTGTAGCCCACACACATCACAGATATGGATGACTATTGGAAAACCTCTGGATAGTGTTTACTCTTAATAGATGAGTGCCTTTTTGGTCCAGATGTTTAACAGTGCTTTGACTTACTTCTTCATCTTTTTTCTTTAATTCTGCTTGAACTTCTTCTAGTTCCTCTTGACCTTCATCTGGACTCATCTTTAAGCCTTCCCGAAGCATTCTAATGCCAAAAATGGCAAATAATGCAGTTGAAACATAGTATGTATACACCCTGGGGATGACTGTGGTGGCATAGCCAAACAAAACTGCAAGAAAGTGCAGCAGTGTATTGGTTAATTTGCACATTATACACCAACCAAAGAAACAGTTAACTTCAGAAGTCATCATTTACCACTGCTCTAAAGGGAAAATGGTTCACATTAGAAGCTCAGCTATTACATAATAACCTTAAACTCTACTTCTTTTCCTCCACCAATATTGAACCCTTAGCTCTAGCCAATGACTCATCACAGCTTAGCAAGAAATCAGTGGTGCAGGTTGAGGTGGCAGGGCTTCCACATGTATCTCTCATGAGATGATCATCTCCTCTTCAGACACCCGCCGGGGGCTGGCTCGCCACAGGTCGTGCAGGGCACAGAACTTTAGTTAGGAGGTTAACTTTGATGCCCTCTACGGATCCCATGATCTAATAACCTGGAAGCTATGCCACTGCCCTATGTGATAGTTTTTCATCACAAATCTTTAGATTACAAACTTCTGTAGTGAAGAATCACGACAAGATTCTCATGTGGCATTATTCAAACTCTGTTTCTTTCCAACTATTTAAAAATAAGTATATCTTATGAAAGAAAACTAATAATTCCATATCTATACATATACATATATATCCACACAAACTCGCATATATGTAACATAACAGACAAACTTATTCAGTACTATGCTTTCCTATCTTCAAGTACAGAGGGACAATCGTATAAATTATACAAAAAAACTATACTTGGAACTATCAATATATCAAGAACCTAAATCCTAACTGTGAAACACATTCACATTGGTAATATGAAGTTAGTAATTAAAAACTATGGAAGGGCCAGAGGGTATTTGCATATATATAACAAATGCAATTACTCTTTACTTCACCAGCTCTTTTTATAAAATGGGCACAACACTTACAAAACTGCTTGAACATCAAAAATAAGGTAAAGCACTCCTTGCTTCATTATATTACAAAATGAAAAAGACTTTAAAATCATGTTTAGAAATGTAAACCTATGCTTATGGGCATATCCATATCCAAGTTACATAGGTACGTGTGTATATGTACCCGCACACACACACATAATACAGACATATATTTTCTAGTTCTGTCCACTGAAAAGGCCAAGAAGCCAAGACATCTCAATAACAATGAGCCAACTTTGCACCCAGATCTTGATTTCTAATACATTCCCCACTAAAAGGCTCCTCAGAGAAATGGCTAATTCCAGGACTGGGCAGAGCAGGTACAAGATGAGCCTGCACTATCCTGTTATACTAGAAAGTAAGGAAGAGCAAAAACACATAATGGCATGTCACAAGGACACAGGAGTCAGGCTGGAGGGGCTCCTAGCCGCCACATCTGGGACAATTTAAGGAACAATATAGTTAAGTAATTAATTATAAGCCACTGAAAAAAAGGAGTTCATGAATTTATATTGATAATAAACAGACAAACCAATGGGAGGTGGGGTGAGCTCTTTATATTAGAGTAGCATGCCAGGGCCCACTGGTAAATGTGGATGGGGTACTGGAATTAGCCATCATTTTGCAAGCGTCAAGGTGAAATTCAGATCATGTAAAAGTCATCAACTGATGCTAAACTATGGGCAACAGGGTATTTGTATTGTCTTAAAGTGTCTCCCTAAAGATTACATATTAATTGCAAGGGAGGAAAAAAAAACAGTATACAAAGAGAAATCCTGACAGGGTGATCAAAATTAACACCGTCAGTGAGGGACAAATGGACATCATGTGCTACCAGATGTGATACTCTTTTAAGAGGGACATGCATCACCTATACAGTGTTCTAGTCAAGAATGCATAACCTCAATCTAGTCATGAGGAAACATCACACAAAACACAAAATGAGGAACAGCCCATTAAAGGGGAGGGGGATGTATCTTAGAAAAATGTTATAGAACACATAAGAAAAGACTATAAAAATATTTCAGATTAAAAGACTGAAAAGAACTTAATGTACCACCTGACCCAGACTAGATTCTCTACAGGAAGGAAAAAACTGCTAGAAAGAATATTTTAGATCAACTGACAAAATTAAAATATGGATGACAGAGTAATGTATCAATATATGTCTACAAAGATGTGTCTATGTACTTTATTTCTCTATAGATATATAAACTGTGTGTATATGTACATATATTATACACCTAGAGATATATAAATTATGTGTGTATACACATAATTTTATTCAGATATGAAGGGATAGGTCACAAATGCTAAAGCAAATGTGGTAAAATGTTAACAGGTGAATCTGGATAAAAGGTATATAGGTGTTCTTGTACTATTTTTGCAACTTTGTAAATTTAAAATATTTTCCATAAAAGGTTTTAAAAATTTTTTAAAGCGACATAGCAAACCTTTTAAAGTCTCCTAAATTTGGCTTTTCTTTTACCTTCAGATAATCTGAAAGAACTATTTACTGACACAATCCCATGTTTTCTGCCTTGACATCTCTATGGAGAGAAAAAAACGATCTGGCACTATAACCTTGTTCTTCTTCCCCTGGTTACTGTCCCTCAATTTCCTCTTTCTTTGGAAGCCTTTCCTCAGACAGTCGAGTACTTTGGTTCTGTGAACAAGGAGGGGTTATTTCTCTTTAAGCAAGTGATTTGCATCAAGTCAGAAATCACTGATTTACAAGTAATTAAACTGAAAACACTTGGCACAAGAACATTAGTGTAAGGGGAAAAAATGGGCCAAGGATAAAACTGTGGGGAATATCAATATTTATGGTACAGTTTTTGTTTTCTTTTTTTCTCAGAGGGATAAGACTATAACTCGAAGCAGGGGCTGTCTTAGAAGCCAAGAGAATAAAAGGGTGAGAATGCCCATGCATGTGGCCTGAGGGGCTCATTAAAATGAAAATTGAACTCTGTAATAACGAAAGCTGATTACTGAAGCCTTTAAAACACAAGACTTTCCAGTGGACACGGATGAACAGTTTGTGAAAGAATCTATTTGCAGAAGTTCAGCTTCCATGGGTACTTTTCCCTAAAACTCATCTGCCTGAAAACATGCTTGTAGCTGAGGAGCTGTGCGGGTTCTCCTTTCTCACGTCCCTTCTTCACAGCTGCTCTCTGCTCACTCTACAAAGATGCCTTTCACCCAGCACCTATGGTGTGTTTCCCACCGTATGGAAAGATACCCTAGGGCACCAAAGAGAGGGTCTGAAATACTGGTAACCCCAGTCAAGGCATCATAAACCGGGGCTTTGGGTCTTCCCTGTCTTATACAAGTTTCCTATAAAGCCACGGCATCAGAAATAATGGCATTTTAGGCACTGGAAATAATGGTCATGGATGAGAAAGAGGGTATTTGGACCTCAGTAGGAATACTTTTTACTTAGAAATTGTGCTTCCTTCATCCTCCAACCAGGGGGATGCTTTTCCCTAAGGCAGAGTCTTGATACAGCAGAGAGAGCATCAGAAAAGATACTAAATACCAGTGGCTTATTTCCCCAGGCAGCTCACACCGAGCTGGGTTCCAGGCCCAATCTGGCCAGCCAACCATTTTAGAATTAGAATTCTAAACAGTTGGTTGCCATGGGGACGTATATCATGTTTATTAAATTCAAAAACCAAGTAAATGTCTTCTGACAGAAAATAAGCCTGACTTAGATGGTTTACTATGGAGCAACTGCCATGGCAATTAGGCAATGTGGTAGACATCTTCCATAAATTGAATGAACTAAATCTGTGGCTCCAAGGCTCCAGAAAAATATATTTTAAACATGTGATCTGATACAATTTTTAAGATGAAATCCTTTATTGGTGAAAGTACACTGAAATTAAAAATATTTCCATTTTCTCAACCATTTCTAAATATATCCAATTAAACAAGGTATTGGGTTGGCCAGAAAGTTTGTCCGGGCTTTTCCCAAGATGTTATGGAAAAATCCGAATGAACTTTTTGGCCAACCCAATACTTCTAAGTGAAAGACTAAACATGTATAAGAACAGTCATTTGATGAATTTCAGAAAAACACTTTTTGGTATAATCGATGGTTTCCAACTCTCTGCTTTTAACAAAATTGAGAGAAGACCTTATTAAGCTGTCAGTTGGTAATCATTTAAAATCTCCTGATGATAGACCAGTATGTGATTTTAAGCATTCCTTCCTGTCTACTTATGTGAATAAAATTTCTCAGCTCTTATATCTATTTTTTTTTTAAAGACCAGAATTGATTCTAAACCTAGCTTCATTCTAGCAATAATTATCATCCATGGACATATAAACTAATTTTAAAAGAACAGTTCTATCATCTCATTAAGAGATGCATTTCCAACTTTTTTAAAATGTTTACTTAACTTTGTGATATATTTTGCCTTGATCAACTGTGTGCTAGTAACTATAACTCAATCGATAAATGTTAACATTTAGAGACTTAACAAAGGAAATTTTCACCGTCTTCTAAAGTTCAATTTAAATGCATATTTTTGCTGCAGATAAATGACTGTGTGATCCATAAAAGATTTTCAAGCAAAAAACTTATCATCATTAGAGTAAAATTCTATGAGGAAAGCAAATGAAAGTAAGAATTACAGGAGGAAAAAGAACAATGTAAATTTCCAAATGTTAAAGCAGAGTTTATTCATGTTTTTTTAAAGGAATGATGGTGGCAGTGATGCTAAGTATCAAATTGCTAATGGTCTTTAGATTCCATTAGGTGTACTTTAAAAGAACAGGCCAAGTAGGCCGGAGACCTGGGACAGCCGGTGCAGGCCCACTCTGGCTGAGTCGGGAAGGAAATCAATGTTGACCTTACAGCTGCTCCCACCTCCCCGCTGATCCCTCTCCTTCCTCTCAGGCCTTCCTCCAAATCTGCCCTGGGTTTCTCTATAGTCACTCCTCCTAAGGAACAAACTCACAAAAACTGAGAAGTTGCCTCTCTTGACGGCTTTGAAGTTTAGTGAGAAATTTTGAAAACAGCCAAAGACGAGAATGCCCGATGGAGGCTGTTCAGACATCAAGCTCTCTTCAGGGTGGGATGGGGCAGGAGGAGACACCTCTCACAGCCTCCGTACTACCTGGCTGCCCACCCCCACTTCCACCAGGCATGCCTGGCCACAGACCCAACACTTTTCTAGGCACACAGGTGGTTCTAAACAAGTACTTGTTGAATTAATTAGCCATTTCTGTAAATAATGTGAAAATATCCAAATAAATGGTTCAGTTGTGCCCTGGGCACAGGTGAGCCATACCTAGATGCAAAGCCTTTTTATGATAAGGGGGAAGAGAACTAACTGTTAACAGAACTAACCATCCTATACAAGATGGTTTGCTTGTTTTACTTCATTTAATCTTTCTTACAATTCTGTAAGGATTGTTACTATCAGTATCCTGAGTTTACAGCAGACAAAGATTCTCCAGGAGCTTAAATAACTTAGAAAGTCATAGTGGAGTAAAAATACAATTATTTCCCAATGACTTTTAAGCTTCAAATCTTTTCCCAATAAAATTTTAACTATCAAACAGATGACAGCAAACTGTACTCAGAGGAAGGACTGGGGGCCCAAAGCCGCCCTGACTGTGCAGCCTCCAGCCCTCATCCACCTCCCCCTGCAGAACCTCCTACCCCGAAGAAAACCATCGGAAACCCCTGGATTCAGAGACAGACACAGCCTTTGAATCCCAGCTCCACGGCCTGTGAGCCATGAGTGCATAATATGTCTCTGCTTTCTGTTTGTCCATCTGTAGCAGGACAAAGGGTTGTCTTGAAGCCGGCCAGCGGCATCATGCACACAGATGGTACTCAGCAAATGGCAGCCGTGTGACCCGCTCCTGTCTGCATGATGAGCAAGCAGTAGAGGCTAGATTCAGGCCCAGGCTCAAGACGTCAGCTCTCGTGCCTTTCCTGCCCCCCACCCCCCAGCAGCTCCACGCTCCTAAATAGAACAAAGAGAAAGGGCTCAGGACCCAAAGGCAAGCCAGTTTAGGAGCGAATCTGGAATGCTAACAAGAAAGAAATAACACTGGCAAACACAAATTTTGCAAAGGAAAGCACTGGCTCCACGCTTACAGACGGCTGAAATTCCCCCGAAACTGAACTCAACCATCTAGGGGGAATGGGTACAGTGTGACCAGGCTGATGGGAAAACAAATGGGGTCAACGGATATCAGTTTGCAAATGTAATATAAATTTAAATATTGTGTAACAAATTTTAAAACACTTATAAGACAAACATTAAAAAAAAAAAAAAAGATACCAACTATAACAATTCTACACAATATACCAAAAATTAGATCTTTGAAACTCCTTGAACTTCCGATGAAAAGTGAGAGGGGGTACATAGTTTTTCAAAATTATTTTAGAGATATACAAGGAAGAGGTTTGAAGACCACTGATACAGCCCATTCCTTCAAATAGTCCAGGTGAGAGGAGCTGTCAGTACCAGCAGCCAGAGGGAGGTGGGCCAAGAGTCAGGGGGAAAGAGACCAGCCCCACTCCCTGCTGAGGGAAGGGAGCTAAACCCATAGAAGAGGCGGGGGGAACGCATGGAGCCAGGTTCTGAGGAGGGAATGGGCGGAGAGAGGACAGCCTTCTACTTTATCCTCAAAGCTGGAAGTTTCAAAACTAAAATTCTCTGATATTATTCAAACTCACTCCAAACAAGTGACTTCACCATTTACAACCTGCTCCACTCTTCCTATTTCCTAGAATCAAAATTTGCTTTTGAAGAGAAAATTTTTGTGTGTGTGAAATATGAATAATGCTAATATCCAAATGTGAAAAGCAGTCAATTTTTTTATTCAATAAAATACTCATTATAGTAGGTTTAAAAAGACAAACTTTAATAAGCATCCAAGCATCCAGAAATAGAACCTGTCCTGTACTTTAAGAACTGTGTTTCAGGAGAAATCTAAGGCATGCTGAAAGAGAGGAGTGAATGACTGAGCACCTGAAATATAAGATCTCATTTTAATACAAACCGCAACCCTGTGAGGCAGCTAGATACTATCTCCAGTTTACAGATGGGGAACTGAAACTCAAAGAGGTTAAGTAACTTACCATTAAGTTAATACACAGCAGAATGAGACCCCAATCCAAGTCTGGCTCTAAGGGGAAAACTCGCTATTTTCCATCCAACTACGTGGCTCAAGGTAGCTTTTGAATCAGAGACTAAACTATGTTTAATTATGTAGTGTTAAGTTTACCTTCTCCTGGTCTTAATTCTTTGAAAAATTGAAGCCTAAATAATAGTAACTCAAATAGTAATACAAACCGGGAATCTAAGACTGTTTCATTCCCTACTGTTGGGGTAAGGGGTTGAGAATAGCTTAACAGAACACAATACACTGAACATTACCCCTCACTACTGATTACCAAATGACCTTCAACAGAAAATACGCAATTCTCTGTGGTTGCTTGTGTCCTGTTTCTAAGATACAAGATATAAATTTCTCTGGACTTAAAAAGGAAAAAGAAAAAAAAGCAAGGATAGCCATAGCAAAAGCAAGGATCAAAAAACTAGTGAATAAATAAGGAGCATGTATCTTGACTGTGAATAGCTAAAAATTTAATTTCAAAAGTGCAGTATCGTTTTAGGAATTTATGTACTGTAAACATTTTCTGCTTACTAAGTTCTGAAACATGAACCAAATTCCAGTATAACTAGTTGAATGATTCAGTGACTTAATACCACCATGCTTTCTCTTTAATTCAATAAACTCATTAGGAGGAAAAAGCACTCACCTGATAAGCACGTCATTAGGCCCAAGGCAAGCATAGCACCAGCCAACACTGTCAAACGATTATAGCGCATTGCCATGATGGCTGCTATAAAAAATGTCTTATCACCCAGTTCAGATACAATGATAACTGATATGGCAGCCACAAATGCATGTATAAATCCCAAATTAGTTTGGGTAGCTGGATCTTCTTTATTGGTATGAACTGGAGCAGCTGGTGTAAATCCTTTCTGAAATAAAAAAAATACATATTTATCAGCTACTTTTTTGAAAAAACGTCATTATTTGAAATTATTTTATTTTGTATGTGAATTAAGGTTGTTTTTCTGTCATGGTCATTAGACTTATTTACTGTCTAATCACTTTGAAAGCCATTAGCAATGACAGAAACCTCTGATTGATGCCTGCTACAATGGAAATCCAAGTACAAGTCTACAAAACAATTAAAAAAAAAAAAAGAGTAGAGACCAGCTATATCCACACATCAAAATTACCTTGTTTTCTAAGTGTGAGTTGAGATTTAGTTTTTAGCTATGTCTCATTCAAATTTTTATTCATAACTTGGGTGTAAGACCCAAGGTATGCTTATCAAACATTTAACAGGAAGCTGAGAGAAATTTCATGAACACTTACAAGAACAAAGTAGGATCCAGAAAGCTCTCAACAGCCTAGAAGAAGAGTTGGCTCTAGCTAAGATGAGATCTAATATAGCTGGATATATGGTTGGTCCTACACTAAAAATATCCTAGGCTGAAATGTGGCCTAATAAAAAAGATAAGCCAGAGTCTCGGTTGGTGTTAAGGTCATTTTGAGTTGAAAATGTGACAAAGCTCCAAAAAGGCAGCAAGCACTTTAAGCACTTTTAAAGAGTTAGTGACAAGCCCATCTTCTGTGCTGCATAGCCCTTACCCAAAGTACTGTACTGGCTCTGAGGCATCACATTTTAAGAAGGCACTGCCCTCTGAAGATTACAGCAGACAAAAGAGACTCTAAAACCAGGGACGGGCAAGCAACAGCTAAGAGTAAATCCAGCTGAGAACGATTTTTACGTTTTTTAAGGGTTTGCAAAAAAAAAAAAAAAGAAAAAGAGAAAGAGGGAGGGAGGGAGGGAAAGGGATAGAGGGAAGTATTAAAAGAAAATTATGCAACAGAGACCTTAAGTAGCCTGCAAACACGTGGCCCAAACCTAAAATATTTATAATCTGGCCCATGACAAAAAGAAAGTTTGCCAACTCAGGCTCTAAAACAATCACATAAGGGACCAGGAAGGACTGGGTGCCTATGTTCCAATAATTGAGAAAGTCTGATGAAAGTCTATATGGTCCCAAGAGATAGAACTAAAAAGTTATAGGTGGCATGGCAGGTTGTAGCTTAACACACAGAAAGGATTTCTACTTCACAGGAGCCCCCAGAGGCTGCAATGGACTTCTACAGAGGGTAGCAAATTCCCTTCTCAATGTGAGAGTTCCAGAGAAGAGAACCACCACCTACAGGAAGTGTGCTCATCAGAGGTTCTCAACCAGGGCGATTTTGTCTCCCAGGGGACTTTTGGCAAAGTCCGGAGACATTTTTTTGTCACAGCTGGAGAGAAACTAATGGCATCTAGTGGGTGGAGGCGAGAACTGCTGCTACGGACAAGACATAATGCGTAGGACAGCTCCTCACAGCAAAACATTATCTAATCCAAAATATCAATAGCTCCCAGGGGAAGAGACCCTGGACTAAAGGAATCACTTCTAAAGGTCTCTTCCAATCCTAATTTCCTATCTTTAATTAATTTTTAAAGCCTATGAGTCTCTAGAAACCTGAGGGATAAAAAAGAAAAAGAAACCCAAGAATGTATGTGATTTTTGACAGAGTATAAAAAGAAGTACTTTTATTCACAAAGGCTCCAGTCAGAGATAAGAATAAAATCCTAAATTTTTAGTGTGCATGTCATTCCTTAACACATGACAGAAACTTGACTCCCAAATTCCACGATAAAGATCAGAAAACTTTAAGCATTACTCAGACTAGACCTCTGAGCTAAAAATTGGGGAAATTTAACAATTTAGAAGATACTTGGTGTGAGGGCTAAATCAAAAGGGCAGCCTCGGAAGCCAGCTCTTGATTAAGCAAGTACCATTTTAAGGGATTCTAGCTTTCTCTCCATTATCATTTTAATTCCAACTATGCTGATCTTTTTGTCTCTTCCAATACCTTATGAGCATTAAGCATCATAAAAAATATAAGCATTTTCATTCAACTTTCACTAATGCAACATTTTCCTCTTGGAAATACCTTTTGAATGAAAAAATTTCATTGCAAAACATTTAGGACCTGAAATCCAAGAAAATTTTTTAGGAATAAATATTCCTACACATTTATTTACAACCAATTAGCTGCAAGCTCAAACAGAAAATGTTTACTTTGATGAGAATAAAACTTGCCTTGCAAGCACAAAGCAAAACAAAACTACATATTCTTAAAACCTTTCTCTATACAAAGCACAAGAAAAATTAACTTACATTTTTTGTTATATATTGAGCTGGTCCTGGATAGCCCAAAGCAGTGTTAAACAGCCACCAACCATGGTGTGATAAGAATTTAAAACAAAAGTACCAGGGTATTATGAAGATAGAAAATTTTAAAAACTTGAAGTGATAATAAATAGGGGCAGAAAATGATCAATTACCATTCATTCATTTGTTGTTGATCAATTGCCCAAGTGATTACTGTGTACAAGGATCATCTCCTTTTTCTAATTCACATTCAGAGTGACAGAATGTACTGGTTTAATAGGTGGGCTCTGGAATCAGGCTTCCAGGGTTCATAGCCAAGGTATTACTGGTTACTGTACGACCCTGTGCCAGTAAGTTTACCTCCCTGTGACTCAAGTTACATCTCTAAGATGAGGGGTACCTATACCTTACAAGGTTGTTGTGAGGATTAAATGAATTACTACACATAAATCCCCTAGAATAGTGCCCAATATACAGTAAGCATTCAGTTACAGTCAGTTGTTATAGCACACCACAACGTGACCAGTTTAATCTTCCTAAAACTAATTTCATCATGACCTTCGTATGCCTAGAACATAAAATGCAAATACTTAATTCTGGTAACTATCCAACATGTCCCATCTAATCACATACCAATTCCCAAAGTGAACCTTAGTGAACCTCCCTAACGAAGGATGAGCCAGAGCAGCACTGTCCAACAGAAAATAATGCAAAAGCCACATAATGTAATTTTAAAATTTCTAAGGGGGGGCTTCCCTGGTGGCGCAGTGGTTAAGAATCCACCTGCCAATGCAGGGGACATGGGTTCGATCCCTGGTCCGGGAGGATCCCACATGTCGCAGAACAGCTAAGCCCGGGCGCCACAACTACTGAGCCTGTGCTCTAGAGCCCGCGAGCCACAACTACTGAAGCCCACGCGCCTAGAGCCTGTGCTCTGCAACAAGAGAAGCCACCACAAAGAGAAGCCCTCACAACGAAGAGTAGCCCCCGCTCGCCGCAACTAGAGAAAGCCCGCGTGCAGCAACGAAGACTCAACACAGCCAAAAATTAATTAATTAATTTTTTAAAAATTTAAAAGTAAAATAAAATTTCTAGGGAATTCCCTAGCGGTCCAGTGGAGTTAGGACTCCATGCTTCCACTCCAAGGGGCACGGTTTCGATCCTGGTTGGGGAACTGGGATCCCGCAAGCTGCACGGTGCAGCCCGAAACAATAAAATAAAATAAAATTTCTAGTAGCCAGATATTAAAATGTAAAAACAGATAAAATTATTTTTAATATTATTTAATTTAACCCAATATATCCAAAATACTACTCTAGGAATATTTTTCAAATGACCAATGAGATATCAGTATTTAACCCTCTTTTTTTGTTCTTACCAAATCTTCAAACACCGGTGTGTATCTACTCACTGCACACATCTCATGCACATCTCAGTTTGGACCTGCCACATCTTTCCAAGTGCTTAAAAACTGCCACATGGCTCACGGCTGTAGTACTGGGCAGTGTGGCTCAAGAACACTTCAGGATTTTCGGTAACACAAGCCTTCAGTCACGCAGTCCTGCTTCCCTTCCTACCTTCCTATCATCATGCCCCTATTCATCCACATTCCTCAAGACCCAACTTATGCAGAGCCTCTTGAGCAAGCCGCACCTCAACAACTCCAGCCCCTTAAGGATCCCACTCCCCTCAAACTGCAGGCATACTGTGGGCAATGAGTCATGGCAAGTACATGACTGGAACAAAGTTTGAGGTAGGAACGCTCAGGGAGTGAACCGTTTTGTCCTAGAAACGCGTACAAATGTAATGTTATCATTTGTGATAATTAAGAGACAAAAATAACTAAATGTCCATCCAAAAGGAACTGGTTAAATAAATGGTAGCTCCATATACTGGAATATTATGGGGCTAAAAATAAGAACGTTTTATATACACTAATAAGAAAAAAAAATCACTAAGACATTTTTAAGTTGAAAAAAGTATGTCTTATGTACATAGTTATTGTATGTATGTTATGGGGCGGAGAGTTAGGTAGGTATATAACGTATATACACAGTTGCTAATGAACCGGAAATCTCAGCACACAGTAACAGTGGCCAGGGAAGGAACCAGGATGACTAGAACAGGTGTTGGCAAACTTTTACTTAAAGGGCCAAATATTTAACCTCATGGACCGTAAAGTTTCTTTGGTAATTACCCAACTCTGAGGCTACACCCTGAGATCAGCCATAGGTCATACTTAAACGAATGGCCTGGCTCTATTCCAACAAAACTTTATTTACAAAAACAGGCAGTCAGTGGTAAACTACAGTTTGCTGACCCCTGAGCTAGACTACAAGAGGAGGTGACACACTTCTCACTCTACATTTTTCTGTACCTTTTGGATTTTTCACCATGCACATGATTAAAGACACCTGTTGGGCACCACTTCAAAAATCTCTTGACCCAATCTCTTCCTCCAGCTATGGAGGACCAATTCCTTGCAGGCTGTAACTAGCTTTAGGCAGATCCAACCAGAAAGTAAGCGCGGTGCACATACTTACTCACTACACTACCCAGAAGTATACAGGAGTGAACCCCCGTGGGGCAACCTTTGACCAATGCGGAGGAATCGATTCTGAGGTTCATTACATTAGACTCCCAGAAAGTCGCAGCAGGATTCATACTAGTCACTCGTGGAGGGGCTAACTTCAAAATGTATCAGGTACACGCATTCACCTTCTGCCCTGGACTGACAATTTGAGAAAATACAGGCTTTATTCTGATAACAGGGGGTAAACCACCAGATGAATGGTTGGGGTAAGATACGAAAGATAAACTGGGCTTGGACCGAAAAGCCTGTATGTTTATGGACCAGCTTAGAGGCAAGCGAGAAGCCCTTTAAAGTTTCTGAGTAGAAGACACAAACGTAATTAAGGCTCTGTGACTAACAGATCGGGACAGAAAGTAGAGAATACAGGCCACTGGACCAATTAATTAGGAGTAGGAGGTCTGCTGCACAAGACCAATGTTGAAGACAAAATAAAGGAAAAAATTCCGCACAGGATGAAAAAGAAAAATTAATAGAATTTTTAAAAGGCAAAGAATCAAAGATGCTATTCATATTCCCATTAAGGTATATGGGAAAGAGGAATAAAAATAAGGGGTTTGGTTTCACACATGTTCAATGTGAGGATAAAAAGCATTTCAAATAAAGCTTTCCAAGAAGTCATCAGAAATGAAAACCTGAGGTTAGGCCAGCACAGCCTCAAGGTATGTATTTGGTTGCTGGCAACCTGAATTTATAAGCTAGAGCTTTGCAGGACTAGATTTCTAAGGGCAAAGGCAGAGATTACATTGAAAAAATGAGGCTTAGACAATGTCTATATTGAGGGAAGGTGTGGAGGGGGGAAAAAAAGAGAAAATATTGTTTTAGATATTTAGAGGCGCAGGCAGGAGAACACCACAGATGGTTCAAGTTAGGGGCAATCACCATTTCACTGAGCTGCTAACTAAAGGCCAGGGATTTCCATATACATTGTTTTGATACTCAAAACCTTAAAGCTGTTATCCCAACTTAACACAAAAGGAGAAGCTGAGAACCAATAGGGTTAAATCATTTCCTCAAGTTGATACAAACCAAGATAGAGCAGGACTCTTAAAAAAGTGGAGAGATAATAGTGTCAAACGGGAACTGAAAAAGGGCCCTGGATTTAGCAATTAATTAGGTTACAGGTATCCTTCAAAAATGAAATTTCAATGTAAAGACATGGGCTGATGCCAGATAACGGAAGACTAAAGCAATGTGAAAAAGCAGCTAATTCCCTAGTTAAAAATTTTATTTACAAAACTGAAGAACAGAAACTTATGCAGCCAAGGAGAGTTAAAGCATTGGCCTTTTTTTTTTTTTTTCCTCCAAACAGGAGGAAACTGTGGGCATGTGTAAGCAGATAGAAAGGAACCCAAGCAAAGGAGAGTTCTAAGATACTGAAGGGAAAGTACTGGAGGTCAGAGGAGAATGGGTACATGGACAGAAAGAAATATGGAAAGGGTGATAGTTTTGTCCAATTCAGAAGAAAGGCAGAAAGTACTGGCATAGAAGCAAATATTTAGATTAGTAAAGGACAGTCACATGCAGCAGTGACTATAATTCCAATTTTGGCATTCCACTAGTCAGTTACACAGTGTTAAAGTAATGAAACACAAGTGTTTTCCTTAGTACAAATACCACCCTTTCAGTATTTTAATTTGGGTCTGAAACTCAGATCATTTAATTTGAATCTGAAACCCAAATTATTTACATCCTGATAGCAGAGTCAACAACTTATAATTAGAAAACAAAAACAAAAAACTTACTGAATAAAACTCTTCTTTACTTTAAGGTAAAATTAGTTCCAAATTGAAAAATTGTTAAAAAACTCCCTCATTTAGACAGTATCCTTTTATTCTTTCATTTTCTTCAAGACACGAAAATAACAATTAACAATGAAAAAATAATTCCTATTCTAGTTCCAGAGCTCAAATGAACACATACATGACTGTAATAAAATTGATACAGATACCTGCATCAGAATCAGCTACACGTGATGAACTAGAGAAGGTGAAGATGCTTTCTTTGGAACAAAATCTAGAGCCTGCTACCAAGAAAAAGACTGATGTCCCTGCAAAAACAAAGTCCCTCAACAAAAGTTACCACGCAAGAGGTGAGATTATTTGAAGATAAAGAAGTCACACGAAAGGACTTCCCTGGTGGCGCAGTGGTTGAGAGTCCGCCTGCCGATACAGGGGACACGGGTTCGTGCCCTGGTCTGGGAAGATGCCACATGCCGCAGAGCGGCTGGGCCCGTGAGCCATGGCCGCTGAGCCTGCGCGTCCGGAGCCTGTGCTCCGCAACGGGAGA
>NC_041220.1:50079727-50112149 GCF_002837175.3 Physeter macrocephalus
AAAAAAAAAAAAAAAAAAAAAAAAAAGTCACAGGAAAACGCTTAGAATTGTCTTAGAACTGTCTCCTTGCCATTACTTTATTGTATAAAGTCAGAAAAACCTTTCAGAAAATGGAAAAATGTGCACAAAAATACACGTGTAACTTAAGCAATGACACCATGGATAAGCTTGGTTTTAAAAGATTGCATTAAAATAAAGAAATAAAATTATATTTTATTATAAATTTTCATTATCACCTTTTTATTTGTGGATGTTTAACTTTTTTTCATAAATTTATTTTATTTATTTATTTATTTTTGGCTGGGTTGGGTCTTCATTGCTGTGCGCGGGCTTTCTCTAGTTGTAGTGAGCAGGGGCTACTCTTCCTTGCAGTGTGCGGGCTTCTCATTGTGGAGCACAGGCTCTAGGCATAAAGGCTTCAGTAGTTGTGGCACACGGGCTCAGCAGATGTGGCTCACGGGCTCTAGGCGCATGGCTTCAGTAGTTGTGGCGCACGGGCTTAGTTGCTCCACGGCATGTGAGATCTTCCCAGACCAGGGCTCAAACCCGTGTCCCCTGCATTGGCAGGTGGATTCTTAACCACTGCGCCACCAGGGAAGCCCTAGCTTGTTGTTTTTTAAATAATATTTTTATGAATGTTACTGTTAATTCATATTAGAATAATGTATTTAACAATTACATTTTTATAAATACATTTTTATTTTAATGAATCTTTAAACAGCTTTGTTTTTACGAATGTTACTGTTTCATAATGTATTTATAAATCTTGACATTTGAAATGTATGAAGTGTATTTAATTTCACTTTTTTTTTAAATGAATTGCTTTGATAGCGGAACACCAACAGATAAATGCAGTAACATCATGATCGTTTCATTCTGACACAGCAATCATGAGTAAGACAAGGGTCTTCATACTCTTGGCATCAGTCTTAGCTGTAAGGAGGCTAGAATTGGGAGTTTGGACTGCATGGAACAGGACTGCAACTTAATGAAAATGGAAGAAAGTTTAAAATATTGTGTGGAAGGCCTTGGTGTTAAAAGACAATAGACAAAAGAAAGGCCAAAAAACAGTAAAGTAGAAATACAGTAAGGAGAATTTGTACTGGGTTGAGTGATAGGCTTCTGTGGCTTTATCAACAGTGCTTCACAACCAGAGCAGTCCTTCACTGGCCCTTCCAGAATATGCAGCAAATTATAAATTACCTCTGTTAAATCTAGCTGATTTCCCCCAACTAAAGGGACTTAATGCTTCTTGTACTACATACTCTGCCCAAGGAAGGAATAAGAAAAAAAAAATGAGTATGTCACTAGAAATAAACTGCATAAACGAAAGGATCCCAGTGATCAATAGTGCTTTTTTCATGGGTTTGTAAATTGGGGTTTATTTTTAACTGTAAGTTTAACTGTAACCTCCCTAAACTTTTTTTTTACCTGATTATAGAGAAAAAAAAAACCCTATTGGAGAAAATCCTATTAGAAGTTCAGTAATCTTGCTTTAAAGCACCCTATAAGATACAACTACATTTTTATAATACATCTTACATTTGAAAGCTTACCAATACATTTTTTTCCTCTCCATTTTCAGAAGTCCAAACTCACATAGTGGCATGAAAGCATATATTTAAATATCCTACCCTTTTAAAAGATCTGCTCCATGTGGTTGCAAAGCAAAACAGGTGAAACTTTCGGATATGCAGTGATGCTGAATCCTTGCTTACATGGCTATTAAACTGAACTCTGACCATATTTTACTTCTGCCAAGTGGACAAAAAAAAGCAAATGATACTTATATTACATAGTTTAGAAAATATGTGAAAGAAAAATCTCTTCCGATATACTGTAATACCGTAGAGGGAAAAAGACACTTGAGCCATAACAAAAAGTTACGTGAAAATATAATTAAAACAAAATAATTAGATTCTACTACAATACAGAACAAAGAGAGTAAATTCCAATCTAAGAAGAATCACCAAGAATATATCAAAATAGTAAAGACAAAAATCATACTATCTTGTGCCTGTCCCTTCCCTCCACGTCCCCAGTTTTAAAGACAAGGATCCTTAAGACACTTAAATATGGTCACTGGATACTGCTGCCTTTTTTTTTTTACACGGCTATATTTCTCCTAGCTGTCTAAAAAGGTATCAATAAGCAGACCTACCATTATTTGTATCTCAAAAACCACTATATGACTAAAACTTTAATGCAAGGCCTGGAAAGTTACACAACCCAAATTACACAAATCTAAATTTAAAAACGCTGCTGAGATTTTGAACACTAGTGACTGATTCTATTAACATAAATTAAGATGTTAATTAATATCTACTTAGTGAAGGCCAAAATGCAGGATTCTGGTACACTTATAAATTTAGTTTTGGCATCCCACACCGCTGCAGCACTCCTTACTGTCAAAAGACTGACTGTTACTCTGCATTCCTAAGGGCTACTTCCTGCAAGCCAGAGCACGTTTTTAAAAAAGTGAGTCACGCTTCGTTATCCATATACATTTGGCAAAAATCACCAGCTGAATTTGGTAAACAATTTGGGATAGTCTGTTTCAACAATGAAACAGCCCATGTTATTATTCTCAAAGAATACGAAAAGCCTCCCAGCTGCCCTCCGTTAAAAACTTTCTACTTGGGATGAGTATTTCCATCTCTCTAGAATACATCTGATCAACAAGACGCCCACTCCTCAGCAGCATCTTTATCCTCCCGAGCTAAAGGTTTACAGTGGACTCCCAGCTGTGCTCTCCCCTCCCCTCCCCCCATAAGGAGCCGGGCGAGGCTAGGCCCGACCCGGGAAAAGCGCACTCCTCGGTCTTCCACCCCAGGGAGCCGGGGCCGGGCTCCACTCCCCCCGCTGGCAGCCTGCGTCAAGGGCGGCGCTCCGGCGGCGGCGAGCCTGGTACCCGGCCCGTCCTGCTCACCTCGGCCCGGGCCGGCTCGGGGCCCTGCACGGCCGCGAGCTGCTGCTGCAGCTGCTGGGCAGGCGCCGGAGGTTCCTTGTTCCGGTGGCTGAGATCTTCGTCGGGTACGGCCCGGACCCCGGCCGGGGCCCACAGCAGCGGAAACAGCAGGAACAGAAGCAGCCGGGGCGCAGATGCGCGGCCGCTACCCCGGGCGGCCGCCGCCGCCATCCCGCCCGCCGAGACAGCCGCGCACGGGCGCCTCAAGAGGAAGTGCGGGCGACTGGAAGCCTCGACCCCGAGCCGTCCCCGGGCGCGTCCCCCACGCCTCGCCGCCGCCTTTCAGGGAGGAGCCTGCAGCATGCGGGAAGTGGCCAGGGCGGACGTGAGGCTTAGGTCAGGTCGGCGTCCGCGGCCGGGAACTCGCCCTCTCCTCGCCCACGGTGGCCACACGACTCCGCTAACTGTCTCAGCGCAGCCCGGCCCAATTCCTCCGGGCTCCGCCCCTAGCTGTGACGGCCTCCCATTGGCCCGGCGTCCGCCTCGGCGTCGTGACGTCCTCGGGCAGGTTGAGGTGCGACTCGCGCCCTCTTCCCATTGGACCCAGCGCTCCCGAGGTACAGGGCGCTGTGTGACCTTCCTCGCCTCGCATCCTTCTCGCGCTCCACCCGGGACCCGTTTCCCATCTGTCTGCCCACCGTCCCAGAACCGCACGGCTCTTTACTTCTTGTTCCCTCCTGAGTCTTTTGCCCTAATATCCAGTCAAGCCTGTCTCTTAGCCTTTCCTAGATGTCAAATTAGTTCGAACGCCCTGGCTACGTGGCAACTGCGGGAGCTGCCACAGCTTAGCCGGGTTCCGCACTCCACCGATTCTCGGTGCCGCCTCCGACCCGGCGATCTGCTGAGGACAATGTGCTTAGAGCGTCAGGATGCGATTATTTAAAACAAACCTCTGAGATGAGACTTAGGAAATAAGAAAAATTTCAAGCCTTGTTTTAGATGTTGTTTGCCTATAATCGCCCCCAGACCAAAAACATCTAACATTACCCTTTTCCTGTAACGCCTTTTCGTTTTACGTGTTTTGTGCCACACCTTAGACTGGCCTCTTAATATGTTTGGCTTTTGAAATTGAGTGTTTAGGATTTTTGAAGGATGGGGATTGGGGTGGGCAAGCCCAGGAAATAGGAAAGGATGATTGGTTGAGAATATTTTTACATTTTTTTTAAGTTGAGCTATTTAGTTATCAGAAGTGTGACTAAGGTTGTGCTAACCTTGAAGCCAAGGCACTATTATACTTTATATATTTTTTTATATATTAAGCCTGTGCTTTGTGAAGAACTAAGGAAGGTTATCAGTAAATACTGGAACAAGAAATTAATCCAACAAAACAATCTGTGGAAGAGTGGACAAACCTACTGTGGATTCACTGAAGATACCATGTTATGTCATGGGTTAGTAAAGCTTTTGTCCATGCTGTTCCTGTCTGTAACTAACTTCCTCCTTTCTGTGGTTGTAAACTCCTACTCATACTTCCAAAACCTGTTCAGGCCTGACCACTCAGAAGTCTTCCCCCAACACCTCCTCTTACAGATTCATCACTCCTTGCTTCATGTTACTGCAGATTATGCATGCTTCTATTATTGTGTAACTAGGATGCCGTACAGTTTGGCATACAACTATTGTACCTCCCAGTTCATCCCTAGGATGCAAATGTTTGAGTCGCACAAACTAGTAGAGGACCCAGAGGTGTGAACTATCCTCCCTCCAACACCCTCTCCTTTACACCCTACAGCATTTGCTGAGCTTAAGAGGTAACTGAAAGGAAGTCTGGTGGCTCAGTCTAATGACTGAGACAGAAGGGTGAATGCAGCAACACTGGCCACGTGTCCTGGATTCCTGGAAGGTGCTTGGCTTATTTTCTGGAATGGGCCCCTACACTCCAGAGCTCTCTAACAGGAAGTACTCATGGCTGAATTCCCAGCCACCTTGGCAGATGTGACAATGAGGACTTACGGGTTAAGCTGCAGGATGCCAATGCACCAGCCACTGAGTGAGGGGTGGCTCAAGGGCAAGGCAGCAAAGCTCTTAGCAGATGTAAAGAGACAGAAAGCCTTGCCCTCAGGGAGGACCTGCACAGTGGGGTCAGTGTCAGTGTCAGAATCTTGGCCAGAGTGGGGCTCTTCCAGGCTGTGCCAGTGCACCCTGATCCAAGGGCCCTCAGGCTCCTCAGCCAGTTTAGGCTCCAGGTGTCAGATTCCAAAGTGATCAGCTCTTTCCATGCCCAGGAGTGCTACATCAGGGCTGGTTCTAGCTTTCACCACCTTGAGGATTTAGAGCTATCATTGTTCTATTCCTCGCTGGTGACTAACTCCTTTGGAAAACAAAACAAACTAAAAACACAGGCAGTTTCCTGATAACTTTCTTGCAAACAGAGGTACTTACTTGACCCCAGCCAATAAGGATGTAGGAGGCTCAGCAATTCAAAGATGATTTTTTTTCTTGTCCTGGCCTACACAGAGTCTCACTAAAATGCAATCACTGGTGGGCACCCTTCTGGTAAGAAACCCTACTACATGTGCATTACACTGTATTTTTTTAAAATATAAATTTCATTTATTTATTTATTTATTTATTTATTTTGGCTGCATTGGGTCTTCGTTGCTGCACACGGGCTTTCTCTAGTTGTGGTGAGCGGGGGCTGCTCTTCGTTGCAGTGCACGGGCTTCTCATTGTAGTGGCTACTCTTTGTTGTGGAGCACGGGCTCTAGGCACGCAGGCTTCAGTAGTTGTGGCACTCGGGCTCCAGAGTTGTGGCTTGTGGGCTCTAGAGTACAGGCTCAGTAGTTTTGGTACACAGGCTTAGTTGTTCCGCGACATGTGAGATCTTCCTGGACCAGGGCTCGAACCCGTGTCCCTTGAATTGACAGGCGGATTCTTAACCACTGCACCACCAGGGAAGCCCTACACTGTATTTTAATGTTTTTTTTCCTTACTGAGCTTCAGATGGTAAGATTATGTCTTTTATCTTTTATATCCCTGGCACCTAGCTGATTTCCTAACTTGCTAATAGTGATAGCCATCATTACAGTAATAACAGTAGCAGGAAATCTTTATTGAGTGCTTATTCTGATCCATGCAGTGCACTGAATGTGTTACATGAATGATCTCACAAGGCAGGTACTCTTTTTTTTGATTTATTTTTTACACAGCAGATTCTTATTAGTTATCTATTTTATACATATTAGTGTATATGTGTCAATCCCAATCTCCCAATTCATCCCACCACCACCACCCCCCACCCCGCTTTCCCCCCTTGGTGTCCATACGTTTGTTCTCTACGTCTGTGTCTCTGTTTCAAGGCAGGCACTCTTAAACTCGTTTTTACAAATGAGAAATTTGAGACAGCTCAAGTAACTTTCCCAAAATTGCACAGTTTATAAGTGGCAGAATTGTGCTTGATATCTGCTTGTTGAACTTAACTGTGTCCTACTTACTAAAAAGCCAAACATATAAAACCAGCCAATTAATGGTGAACATTTCCATTATCATTAGGGGAGAATGTCCTTTCTCCACTCCAAGTTTCCATGAGGAGGATTGTTTCCTGGCTTCTGAGGCTTAACCATTTCACCTCTGATGATGGAAAGTAAATCTGGGAAGAGTAACTGAGCATACTGGGCCCAGTTCTGCCACCTTTGTCCTCTTGGAAGGTGCAGCCCACAGGGAAAAACATGTTTCTGCTGCTCTCCCTGCGGTCTGCCCGCTCCCAGTCCAGAGCTGCTTGGAACTGGGTGGAGACAGCTCTTAATTCTGAAATTCAGTAGTAGCTCAGCACACCTGGCTCCCAGACCTAAAGTCACTCCTGGGGGCCTGTCTCACTCTTTGTTTTCTTCCTCAGCTTTTCAGAAGTAAGGAAGAGGTGATGAGCTATTTCCTGAGCTCTCTTAGAGACCTCTCCCTGCACTCCAGTATCATCAAAGGGTGAATATAAGTGTTTTAACTTGAAACAGTCTACAGAGGAAAGGCCGGTTTGAAAAGCCAGGGCACAGAGTGATGAGAAAGGAGAGGGGGAAGCAGAAACCAGAAACTTCCTGCTAACAGTCAACTGAAGATCATTCAAAATTAAGGAGAAGGTGCTTGGCAAACTGAAATGTAAGTGAATGACAGAGAGCAATTTACAAGTTGCTGGACCTGCACAACTCTTTAAAGCACTTCTACTATGTGAAATGAAGCCTATCGCTACCCATAGGTATGCGAAAACCCTTTAGATGATGGGGATCTGGACCTTGTAGGGCACCTCCACTGGTCCAGAGGAAAGGGGAACTGACCTTTTAGGGTCATTCTTGGACTTGCCTAGGTTTCCACAAGCAGGCTGAAAATTCCAAAAAGAATGCTAAATATGTCTCCATGAATTCTTATTTATCCAACAATATGTTCACCATCTCTATCTAGCTGTTTCACAGGCATTTCAAATAAAGCCTGGGACAGAGTTCTCTTGATTTTCTTCCAAAAAGCTGTTCCTTCTTCAGGCTTCCATCTCAGTAGATGGAAGCAGCAAACCCCTTTAGATTCCTCTCATTTTCTCCTATTCCATATCCAATCCACTTGCCAAGTTCTGTTGTCTCTACCTCTAAAACAGATCCTGAATCTGTTCCCCTCTCTCTATCTCCACTATTACCACCTTGTCCAAACTAGGTGTCATTTCTTACTTGGACTGTTAAAATGACTCCTACTTGGCCTCCCTGCTTGCACTCTTGCCAATCTACAATCTAACCAGCATCCAGGGAGAGCTTTCAAAATTAATATAAGTCATTTCATCCCCCTGCTTAACATTACCTTAATGGCTTCTAAATGCCCTTATAATTAAGTCCAATTAATGCCCTTAGAATAAAGTCCAAGTCTGAATTAAAGTTCGATGTGATCGAACCCCTGCCTTCTGTGTGACTTCATCTCTTGGCTTTCTCTACCTCATGTGTCATGCCCAACCAAGCTTTCTTCCACCTCAGGAACTTTGTAGCTGCTGTTTCTCTTCTTAGAGTACTCTTTTTTCAGATCTTCTTTGGGTCATTCAGGGTAAATATCACCTCCTCAAAAGAGAACTTCCTGCCCATCCATCTGAAGTAGATTGCTCCCTTCCCCCTTGTCACTCTGTCTCACCTTTTTTTTCTTAAGTTGGGTTCTTTTTTTTTTTTTTAGTTTTTTCATAGCACTTATCACTATCTGAAATTACCTTGATTATCTAATTTTTTACTTGTTATATTATCTGTATCCCTCAACTAAAAGGTAAGCTCCATCGGGGCAGGAATCCTACCTGTTTCGCTCACTGTATTTCCAAGGTCTAAAACAGTGCCTGGCCATTGAAGACACTCAGATATAAATGAATTATTAGTTTAACGAAATTCTGGGAATGAAAAGAAAAGGCAAAGACAAATCTAGATATAGACATAGACGTAGTTTGGCTTGAAAACACAGATTCCTAATCTTGTCATAGCTTCCCCTTTGAAGGTTACCCTCATTCCACACCCAAAAGGCCTGAGCAGTTTTGAAGGGTCTTTTATGCCTTCTTTGTCCTTAGCCTGATTCTGAGAGGCAGAGTTCATCCTACTTTCTCCTCACATCCTAGTGTCGTTGAGTTCATTCATAGCCAAAGACAAGAATCAGTCTTTACTTCACCAAGAACCCTTCCAGTCAGAACATCTCTCCTCCCCAAATGATTGCCAGGTCCATTAAGGTCTGACAGCAACTGGGCCTCCAACCTCCATCCCCTCCCCCAAATTAGGGGGAATCCTCTTAGGCCATGTCAAGTCAATGCAGGAAGTTTGGTGACGCTATAAAGGGCAAAGATGGCTGGAAACTGGGTGGGGGTGATACACTTTCACTAAAATAAAACTTGAGTATATTAGTGAGAAACTGGGTCAAAATTATGTGGACTACAGGAATACAAATTCATTAGACTAGATAAAGGTCTTTAAAACGAGAAGACTGTTGCAGCCGTGGAGTGGAAGACCCTCTGTATCCCTCCTCCCAAGCCTTGAGTAGAGCTTCCCCGCCATGAGAAGTCTGCACACACTGAGACCTGTCCCGCTCCTCCCGTGGGCAGGCCTATAGGACTGTGACGCAGTATCTCAAATGGCAGAGGAAGGCCCATTTCCACCAGCATCAGACACATCTTCCCATACACCAACTTGAGAATGCTCCTGTTGCAAATGATGCAGAGAGGAAAGACTAAGTTATAAGGTTGGCATCCATGATTTTCCATCCTTCCTATTCTCCAAAAAGAAGTAGCTGGAGAAACAGCCTAAGAGGACAAAACAAGTTTGTGCAAGGGCCTATCACACAGTAGAAGTAAAACCCCACCACCTATGTCAGGGAATAGCAAGCTCAAATGCCTTCAGGAACTTAAACAGAGGAAAAGAAACCAGTGGGGTCTCCAGCTCTGTCTAAAGCAGGTGAGCATCCATTATCCTGCCCTAGGCTGTTGCTAAACTGAGGAGCATGACCCCAAGTTTATCAGATATTCCAAATGGTCAAGGGAGAAGCCATGGATTAGAATTTTTATGTGATATTTTCTAATTTTTAAACTAGGATTACCTTCCACTAAATGTAACAGAAAATCTAAAACACCATCTGGTATGAATTAGATAAGAAGGTTTTCCTTCGTGAGAGGCAGTTCAGAACTAACGTAGTAGGTCCCAAGGGATCAGGGATCCAGGTCCCTTCCAGCCTTCTGCTCTATCATTACTAGGGTGCGGCCTTATCTTTATGACCCAGTATAGCTGCTAGAGCTCTAACGGGCCGGTCCAGACAGCAGGATAGAGGACCAGCTGGAAAAAGAAGGGCCACAGGACACATGTCTTTTAAGGAAGCTGGCACAAAGCACATCTGCTTACATCTTATTGGCTAGAACCTATAGCTGCATGGCCACTGTTAACTGCGATGTCACTTTTCCCAACTTCCCTCGCAGTTGCGTGTGTGTGTGTGTGTGTGTGTGTGTGTGTGTGTGTGTGTACAGAGAAAGACGCTTATGTTTAAGGAATTGGCTCAGGTGATTGTGGGGACTGGCAAGTCTGAAATGCTTAGGGCAGGCCAGCAGGCTGGAAGCTCAGGCAACATTTTTATATTGCAGTCCTGGAGCATAATTCCTTCTCCAGGAAACCTCAGATTTTGCTTTCGAGGACTTCGATTTATCAGATGAAGGCCACCCTCATTACTGAGGGCAATTTGCTTTACTTAAGGTAAACTAATTACACATGTTAATCACACATATGAAACATCTTCACAAGCAACATCTAGATTAGTGTTTGAACAAGCAATTGAGCACCACAGCCTAGCTAAATTGACATGTAAAACTAACCATCACAGCCGCTCATTAAAAAATGTTCAAAATTGTGCTGGCAAAATAACACCCGAGTCTGATTTGGGCTTCAGCCTGCCAGTTTGCAATCCTTCCCCTACACTAGAGCAAGGAGCTCGGCTCTTTATAGCCCTAGAATATAACAACCCCATATACCCTCCACATAGCTGGAATCACACATGTATGATAACAAGAATCCTGCAGTCCCACCCTTTCCGGGAGACTATACCTAGATAAATAGCTAATCTCAGGTTTTTGTGTATGTGTGTTTTTGTTTTTATTTTTGTTTTTGCCGCTGTGTTGATGGTATCTGATAAACAACAACCTTTTGTCTTTGACCTTGTTCTAGCTCATTAAATTATTTTCACTGTAAATTCCAAGCTTTCTGGTGCTAGTGGTTTAGAGAGGAGGGCAGGCTGAGGGGGCAGGCAGGGCATTTTGGCTAATAAAGCCAAACCACCAGTCACTCTGTTCCCTGAGGACCACCCAGACAGAGGAATGCCACTCTTTTCCACATTCTCCTCAGACAGTTCTTTTAAACTTGCTTTTGTCTTTCAAATCTAACTTTGATACAGTCAGCCTAGAAAACTGCGGCCTGCTGCAAAGTTATTTTGACACTAATTTGTAAGAGGGCTTTATATGAGTATTTATTTTCTCATTTTTATATGTATTGTGCTTGTTTTTCCTAATTTTGTAAACATTGTTTATGATGCCTTTCTCTGTAATTCTGTACATGCTTGCTGCTTTTCTCAGTCTATTTTAACATTATAGGTACTAGAAATATGACCCATTAAAAGCACTGATACACAAATTATATCACTTAGAAATCCATAACTTCATTAAGTCAGAAAGACAGAACTAAATTTGTTTTGGGTAAATGTGCATCTTCTTTTAAAGTTGTTTTATGTAACAATCATCACACAAAAATCATTTTAATTAAGTGGATCTTTTTTATTAGCCTTATGGGAAGCAAATTTGGTTTATCTGGTTTAAATGCTTTTCCCTGATGTTTCATTTTCAAATGTAAGTAATCTCTATGGTGATTTCCTATCTACGGTAAAGTTCACTAGAAGTCGTCAGTTCTGAAGAATCCTAGAAGGGGAGGGCCCATATTGTGGTGCCATTTCTCTGATTTTGGAAAAAATAGCTCTTCGTACTTGAAAATCACAGAATGCTGACAGGACAATCTGACCGACTTACTGCTTATAAAGTATGAGTTTGACCCTCATTTGAATGGATGTTTATCCCTATTAATCTCATGCTTTGGATGGCAAACACTATAATTTTAATCAGGATGCCAACCCATTGGAGGCATTGTCCCCAACTGTTCTTTTGTGACGTCCGTTTTGGATCAAATACAGATTTTTCCTTATGCCAAATTCTGCACTCTGGCCCATAGTATTACATTGTTTTACTCTTAACATAGGTAAAACGCCTACCAGCTGATAGATTTTTGTATGGAACACATTAAGAACATGGATTTTCTTGCATATCTTGCTCTTTTCTCTACTTCTTAAGCATTCATAGCACAAACTGTCTTCAATAATGGCTTATGATGAAAATTTGAAAATTTGTCATTCTCTGACCTGACCAGGGCTGGCTACATAATTTGCTGGGCCCGGTGCAGAATGAAAATGTGGGACCCCTGTTCAAAAGCAGGGAAAAAAGTGCAGTTAAAGGTACTAGTGTAATAGGGGTAGTGGTGATAAACGGGTAACTCGGTGAACTTAAAAATTGCAAAAATATTTTGGGGGTCAATATTCTATATAATGCCATGAACAACAACACTATATTAATGTGATATCTTGATTATGAAAATTTTTCTGGCTCACCTGTCTGCAAATTAAGATTTATACTTGTCATTTTATTTTCATTTTCAACAGGTAAGAAATTCATTTCACATAGTTTTTTTTTTCCAAGAGATATGACTGAAAGAAATATCAGTCACTCTCGGCAAATGCAAGATCACAAGTTATGACCATTTGCATTCTGAAAAGGATCTTTCTGCTGATGCAACTGTTAAGAAAATTTTATAGGCTGTGACAACAGATAAATTTCTAATAACATTTTGAGATATAAATTTTAGTAGTTCTAGTCTATTCTAGTGTTGATTCTTGTGGAACTATTTTTCTAAACAGATTTTTCACATGAATTCATTATATGTAAGTCTGAATTTAATTTTAAGTATAAATTTATATAATGGCATTTTAATGTTTCCTGAAACTTGTGGAAGTCGTACAAGCAACTGAAAGTGACTTATGGTTTGAGTATAAATCAAAAGGCCTGTTTATGCTTTCTCTTGTTGTAGCTTCAACTACAAGGAAAAAGGTTTAATTGCCTTCCTCATTAACAATTGGTTCATTCAAACCTTCAAATGAAAATAGTGTTTTTAAAAAACTGAAGTATAGTTGATTACAATAACATAATATTAGTTTTGGGTGTACAACATAGTCATTCGATGTCTTTATAGTTATAGTCTGTATAAAGTTATTGTAAAATACTAGCTATATTCCCTGTGCTGTATATTACATCCTTGTATCTTACACTGAAGTATAGTTGATTACAATAACATAATATTAGTTTTGGGTGTACAACATAGTCATTCGATGTCTTTATAGTTATAGTCTGTATAAAGTTATTGTAAAATATTAGCTATATTCCCTGTGCTGTATATTACATCCTTGTATCTTATTTTATACCTAGCAGTTTGTACCTCTTAATCCCCTACCCCTATATTGCCTTTCCTACCTCTCTCCCCAGCAGTAAGGGGGCAGGCAGGGCATTTTGGCTAATAAAGCCAAACCACCAGTCACTCTGTTCCCTGAGGACCACCCAGACAGAGGAATGCCACTCTTTTCCACATTCTCCTCAGACAGTTCTTTTAAACTTGCTTTTGTCTTTCAAATCTAACTTTGATACAGTCAGCCTAGAAAACTGCGGCCTGCTGCAAAGTTATTTTGTCACTAATTTGTAAGAGGGCTTTATATGAGTATTTATTTTCTCATTTTTATATGTATTGTGCTTGTTTTTCCTAATTTTGTAAACATTGTTTATGATGCCTTTCTCTGTAATTCTGTACATGCTTGCTGCTTTTCTCAGTCTATTTTAACATTATAGGTACTAGAAATATGACCCATTAAAAGCACTGATACACAAATTATATCACTTAGAAATCCATAACTTCATTAAGTCAGAAAGACAGAACTAAATTTGTTTTGGGTAAATGTGCATCTTCTTTTAAAGTTGTTTTATGTAACAATCATCACACAAAAATCATTTTAATTAAGTGGATCTTTTTTATTAGCCTTATGGGAAGCAAATTTGGTTTATCTGGTTTAAATGCTTTTCCCTGATGTTTCATTTTCAAATGTAAGTAATCTCTATGGTGATTTCCTATCTACGGTAAAGTTCACTAGAAGTCGTCAGTTCTGAAGAATCCTAGAAGGGGAGGGCCCATATTGTGGTGCCATTTCTCTGATTTTGGAAAAAATAGCTCTTCGTACTTGAAAATCACAGAATGCTGACAGGACAATCTGACCGACTTACTGCTTATAAAGTATGAGTTTGACCCTCATTTGAATGGATGTTTATCCCTATTAATCTCATGCTTTGGATGGCAAACACTATAATTTTAATCAGGATGCCAACCCATTGGAGGCATTGTCCCCAACTGTTCTTTTGTGACGTCCGTTTTGGATCAAATACAGATTTTTCCTTATGCCAAATTCTGCACTCTGGCCCATAGTATTACATTGTTTTACTCTTAACATAGGTAAAACGCCTACCAGCTGATAGATTTTTGTATGGAACACATTAAGAACATGGATTTTCTTGCATATCTTGCTCTTTTCTCTACTTCTTAAGCATTCATAGCACAAACTGTCTTCAATAATGGCTTATGATGAAAATTTGAAAATTTGTCATTCTCTGACCTGACCAGGGCTGGCTACATAATTTGCTGGGCCCGGTGCAGAATGAAAATGTGGGACCCCTGTTCAAAAGCAGGGAAAAAAGTGCAGTTAAAGGTACTAGTGTAATAGGGGTAGTGGTGATAAACGGGTAACTCGGTGAACTTAAAAATTGCAAAAATATTTTGGGGGTCAATATTCTATATAATGCCATGAACAACAACACTATATTAATGTGATATCTTGATTATGAAAATTTTTCTGGCTCACCTGTCTGCAAATTAAGATTTATACTTGTCATTTTATTTTCATTTTCAACAGGTAAGAAATTCATTTCACATAGTTTTTTTTTTCCAAGAGATATGACTGAAAGAAATATCAGTCACTCTCGGCAAATGCAAGATCACAAGTTATGACCATTTGCATTCTGAAAAGGATCTTTCTGCTGATGCAACTGTTAAGAAAATTTTATAGGCTGTGACAACAGATAAATTTCTAATAACATTTTGAGATATAAATTTTAGTAGTTCTAGTCTATTCTAGTGTTGATTCTTGTGGAACTATTTTTCTAAACAGATTTTTCACATGAATTCATTATATGTAAGTCTGAATTTAATTTTAAGTATAAATTTATATAATGGCATTTTAATGTTTCCTGAAACTTGTGGAAGTCGTACAAGCAACTGAAAGTGACTTATGGTTTGAGTATAAATCAAAAGGCCTGTTTATGCTTTCTCTTGTTGTAGCTTCAACTACAAGGAAAAAGGTTTAATTGCCTTCCTCATTAACAATTGGTTCATTCAAACCTTCAAATGAAAATAGTGTTTTTAAAAAACTGAAGTATAGTTGATTACAATAACATAATATTAGTTTTGGGTGTACAACATAGTCATTCGATGTCTTTATAGTTATAGTCTGTATAAAGTTATTGTAAAATATTAGCTATATTCCCTGTGCTGTATATTACATCCTTGTATCTTATTTTATACCTAGCAGTTTGTACCTCTTAATCCCCTACCCCTATATTGCCTTTCCTACCTCTCTCCCCAGCAGTAACCACTAGTTTGTTCTCTGTATCTGCAAGTCTGTTTCTGTTTTGTTATATTCGTTTTAGTTTTTTAGATTCCACATATAAATGATAACACACAGTATTTGTCTCTCGCTATCTGACTTATTCCACTAAGTATAATACCCTCCAAGTCCATCCATGTTGTTGAAATGACAAAATTTCATTCTTTTTAATGGCTGAGTAATATTCCACTATATATGTACCACATCTTTCCAGTGTTCTTTTCTGTAGAATGTGATGATCTTTATATTTAATTTCTATTTCTACATGTGTGGTTATTTGCTTCACCATGTTGCAGCACTTTTCAAAACTAGAGATTCTAAATCCTTTAAGAATTCTAATAATTCCCTGATAGGCTTTATTGCAATGTTCATGTATTTTGTACTAATTTACTGATGAAGTCTGCTGCCTGAGTGCCAGCAGTTCCTGTCCCAGGGTCAGGCTGGTGAGTTCATATTTGTGCGGATGACAGGGATTTGCAAGCTGGCTTCCCACTGCAGGTCCTGGTGCTGCCCCCATGCAGAGCCCCTTCCCACCTGTCGAGCCAGGGCTGCCACAGCTGTTGCTTCCGCTTCTGCTGTTGCCGTCACCATCCCCACTGCCGTGCAGGCCCAGGAACCTGCCCGGCTGCAGCGAGCTGCTCAGAAGCATGTGTATGCATGCTGGGTTACCTGCGCTGCCCAAGCCCTCTGCGCACGTGCAAGCATAACCTCTGGTCATGTTTCCACTGCTCATGTGCATGTTCCACTGTCCTATCAGACTTCACTTACCAAACACAAGTTCAAAAATAAAATTATTAAGAATTTCAAGACAGGAACAGCAGAGGATTAAACCAAGCATGGGGTCCTTCTGAGAGAAGGGCCCTGTGAGACTGCACGGCTCATATGCTCGCGAAGCTGCATATGGTTCCATAGTCTGTCAAGTGTCAGGATTTGAACTTGAAGGAGAACATGAGGTGGTAGGGAAATGATGAAACTGACGGATTCCCTCCATGACTTTAACTTAAGGAAATAGGTTGTTGATAAATCTGTGTCATCCTCATACTGAAATGTGTGCTTATTGAGAGCAAGAATCGTGTCTTATATAACCTGGTACGCACCACAGAGACTACCTCCATGCTTTGGATATAGCAGATGTTAAATAAATTTGCTTGAATAGATAAACTACTATTCTTCTGTTTTCAGAGGGGTAACATCTAAAGACCTGGCCACAGATAGATGATCTTTTTATGTAAGTCACTAAACTGATCAAAGTCGGTGTAAAAAACTCTCATCTGTCTGATCCAGGAGGAGGAATATTGTTAGTAAGCATTGTGTTTCCTGTACCGATTCTCTAAATGTGCCTGTATGTAAACTTCCTGAGTTTGGTGGGAACCTTTCTGCCTTTCCCTGGACTTAAAGAGAATCTCATAATTGATTTCCATTTTTTTTCTCCTTTGTTTCCCGAGGGGACTTAATTCTTTTCCAGACCCAAGATTAAGATGGCATTATTCTTTACCCAGAGTTTCCAAAGGTGATTTTGTAAATATTGTCTTAGACCTAACGATGAAAGACTGCTGACTAGGGAAATCTAATCAGCAAGTGGGAGATGAAGGGAAGGAGCAAAGTCTGTAATTCTGTAACTTTTTATTAAAAACTCTCTTCTATAGTAGGCAAATCAGGGTGCTGCTCCATCAAGTAGCACAAGTACTTGCCTTGAGGGCTTCCTTGTTTCACTTACTGTATAAAAGTTTGAATTTAGGGTAATAAAAACAGACCTTGTTGAGTCATGAAAATGGAAGATAGGTCTGGATTCTGCAGGGCAGTTGCAGTAAGTGCTCAGTCTACAGACAGCCAGGCCCTTTGCCAATCTCTACTAACCAGTGTTAAGGTCTATCCACAGCCCAAAATTCCTGTCGATCTTGATAAGTCTACACTCTATGAATAAGTAAAATTTATTAGTATGCATGCCAAAATGGCATACTCAGATGTTCCTTATTCATACTGACACACCCTGATACTATCAGGCACTTCCAATTCTAAATTACCACACATTCCAGAGGATGCATCCAGGGATTACAAATCACATTCATCTGGGTTAATAAGAGCCTATGTCCCTCTTATATAAAACAACAAGAATAACAATAAAACTTACTGATGGGACCTCAGCCCTGGTGACATCTTGACTGCAGTGAATTCTTGAGGCAGAGGCACCCAGCTAAGTTGTACCTGAAATCCTGACCCACAGAAACCATGAGAGATGTTTGCTGTTTTATGCTGCTAAGATTTGGAGTACGTCATTACACAGCAGTAGATGATACGACTTAAAGGAGGTGAGGGAGTCAGCCATGTGGCTCTCTGGAGGAGGAGCACTCTAGGCAGAAGAAACAGCCAGTGCAAAGGCCCTACAATAGGAGCACGATGGATATGTATACGGAACAGCAAGGAGGCCAGTGTATAGGAAGAGGGAATGAGGGTAAGAATAGGAGATGAGGTAAGAGAGATGACTGGGGGTCAGATCATATGGGAAGCTAGTAGGTTACTGGAGTAACTTTGGCCTTAATCTGAGAGAAATTGGGAGCTGTTGCGGGGTTTTGAGAGAGTAGTGGCATGATCTACGTTTTTGAAAGCTCACTCTGGCTTGTGCTGAGAAGCAGCTGTAGAGAATAAGGGAGAAAGCCAGGACACCAATTATGAGGCTGGGGCAGTAAATTAGGCAAGAAATGCTGGTGGCTAAAATCAAGATGGTAGCTCATAGAGTTAATGTAACAGGGATGACTTCTGGATGTGGAACCACTGATTGGTCTGCGGGGCATGAGAGAAAGAGAAGAGTCAAGGAGGACCTCATCATTTTCAGTTTGAGTAATAAAGAAATGGGAAGACTGTAGGAGGATCAGGTGTGGGGATGAGGAAAATCAGAAATTCACATTTAATCACATCTATCGAGATATTACACACCAAGTAGAGACATTAAGCAGGAAATTGGACATATGAGCCTAGAGTTGGGGAATGATGTTTAGGCTGGATATATACATCTAGTTGTCAGTATACAAATAGTATTTAAAGTCATGAGACTGTATGAGGTCACCATCTAAAGATAGAAGGACCAAGAGACCAAGAACTGGGAATTGGCGTATTCCTACATTCAGAAGTCAGGATACAGAGAAGGAATTGTAGAGAAACCTGGGAAGGAATAAATAGCCAGGGAGGTAGGGGGAAAACTCAGAGTGTGTGGAGTCTTGGAGTCAATTAAAGGAAGTGTATCAAGGTGAAGTGGCAGATCGCCGCTGTGTGGGTATGAATACTGAGAAGTGACTGCTGGATTTAGCATGGACTTTCAATAGCAGTGTCAGTTGAGTCATGAGGTCTGGAGAGTGACTGGAATGGGTTTAGCAGTGAGAGAAAAAGAACTGGAGCTAGTAAGAACAAAATAACTCTTTCTAGTTTTGCTGCAAAGCCACCAGAAAAATCAGGTGGTATCTGGTGAGGGCAATCGGGTTAGGTTTTAAAAAGGTATTTTTCTGCTGATGGGAAAATTGAGAAATGGCAAAACTTTGCTGATTTAGTAGGAGGAAGAATGGTTAACCAATGTCCTTAGGTAGACTCTAGTGCCCAAGTAGAGGGCCTAGCTTTGGTAGAAACCCAGAGAGATTGTTTAGTCTCAGGAAAAAACTGTAAATGACTTTGAAATGAGCAAAAAATATTACTGGTGCCCTGTCTAGCACACTCCTCAGGTTATCTGCACCTCGTCTTTGAGCTATTTTGCAACTTTGTAAGCCGCAGACTCTCGGTACTGGTTCTAACATCTTACTAGTTCCTTCATTATGAGTTCAAGAAAATCTTTGGCACGCGTTCACTTTATATTTGTGTGAGAATCATGATTATACATCCTCTTTTAAAAAGGAAGTATCCTTCAATAGTAACGAGGGCGGACAACATAAACGGGCAAATGCTTAGGTGGGTGGAGGTAGTGGTGGTTAACGGTGGAAGCTGTCTTCCAGCAGCTTCATTTTTCTGAGGACAGGGATGTGACAGTCAGCAGAGTGGGAGAGTGAATGGACCGGGGAAGTTTAGTATGACTGCAGCAGTGAACACCACTTGAGGTTAACGGCCATGAATTCGAAGGGGGATGTTGGTGGACTGTATTTCTCTAGCCACAGTTCGGTTGCATAGGTGCACACACCAAGGAGGGAGGGTTGAATTTAACCAGGGGTGTGCCTTGGTTAAACCACCAGGAAGAAGCAATGTGGGGAGGCAAGAGAGTTGGGGATATATACAAAGAATGATTAGAGTGATTCTCTTAAGCAGGGTAAGGAGATATGACTTAGAAAACGTGAAGGACGACGTTCTATCGACAGACTGGAGGTCCCAATGGGGTGGAAAGACTTGGAGTTGCTGTACTAGAACAATAAGCTGGAAAGACAGGAGCTGGTAATCAGAGAAGCAAAATATTCTCTCTACTTGGGGCCAGCATCCTAGCATCTGGACAGACCTTCTACTGTTTGAGGGTCACTTACCTGTTAACCACCAGACTCCTCTTTTAGTGTGTGGAAGCAGAGATGTTTTGCATGGAGTACGTACTTCCCCTTCTCCTAGTTTAACTCTTATGGTCTTTCTCAATGAGATGATTCCATGAAATCAAGTTTTGTTTTCTTCAAGAGTGAACAGAATCTGCAGACAGACAGGCAGCTCAATGAGCAGGGTCTCTCTGGAAGGTTGTATAGTCTGTGCACTGCACAAAGGACCGCAGGCTGAAGGGTGAGCGGGCTGAGATCCAGCTCAAGCTCTGCTCACTGAGCTGCAGTCCTATCACCAGCTGCCTTTTGTGTCCACAAAGGTTCATGCCCTGCTCTTGTGGGGATGTTCTAGAGTAATGACTTATCTAATTCACAGAAAGATGCTATGTAGACCAAGGAGCCCTGATAAAAACTGCACATGTGCTATGAGGCTTTACCCAGAGGGCTAGGCTCAGGAGGCAGATTTGTCTTTCTGCAGAGAAATCTCTTGTGTTCTTTGGTCCTCTAAGCATTTCAAGTGTTCAGAGTCTTTTTGAAGGAAGAGACCTGATATTATGTGCATAGAGTAGCTCTGTTTCCCCAAAACCAATACATGGCTTTCTAGATCATTGGTATTTGAGAAAAATGATGAAGTATGCATCACGTGAATTACTTAGGGATCACTGCCACCTCCACTGTTTCTTGTCCATTTATCAGAAAAATCTTAGAAAGTTAGACTAATGTAAGACACTGATAAAAATCAGCTGAATATTTTCTTTCTGATAAGCAATGTAAGCGAGTGGGCAGAAATTGCTTAGATAGGTGTAAAAAATTTCTACTTGCTCATTTACTATTTTAAGACCTTTAATACAACAGTTCATTTTGAGATATGTTACTTACCAATGGTCTTTGAATTTTCAGGTAACTTCAGTTATGCAATGTTTACAGTCTCCTTAAACTAACCATTAAGCTTCGTATAAAAGTACCGGCAAAGGCTTTTTTTGGGTATAGGAATTCTAGCAATAACCACTCATTGAATTAAAAACATAATACAGAACAAAGCTTTGTGGAGACAAAATAATCCATGCTCACTGAAAGCAAATGTTAGTATAGAGGATGAGCTACAACTTGGAGACTTAAAAACAAAGGCTACTTTCATCACACTTTTATAGTCAGTAGCTAATCCAGGGAATGCTGTCATAAGGTAGTTCAGTATCATTTTCCCGAACTTAATAGTAACAGAGAATTAAAAGAGTAAAGCTATTCAACTAAGCCAGTAGAAAAATCAAGAATCTCCAGCCCCAAGCTATTTCTGGATTATCCATGTGGAGAATCTGCAGACTCTCTCTGGTGTTCTCCCTTTAGGCACATGGACTATTTTTACCAGCACAAAGAGCAACGCTGACTGTGATCTTGCAAGCACAATTCTCAATTATTCTCCACGGCTGAGCTTTCGTCAAAGACCACACAACTTTGTTTGGAGCCCCTTTGAGGACATCACTACTTCCTTTTCTGTCTTCACCTAGAAATGCAATGTTTGGGCAAGGAAGGGGGAGGGAGAGTAGAAGACAGGAGAAGCATGAGAAGGATGGCAAGAACATGGGGAGCCCAGAGCTGACTGGGAACCCTCTCTCATGGCCTGACAGGCTTCTTCACAGGGAATACTCATTATTTTACTTAAAAGTACAATGAAATTCCAGAATAGCAGACAAATTCCTAGTCTAACCTAGTATAAAACCGCATGCTAAAGCAAAATACATTTTTCTCCCCATATAATATGCTGCTAAAATTATTTATGCCATTTGTGTGGAAATTAAGACCAAAATGCAATATGCTTTACATTTCTGGTGTAGAAAGTTTTGTTCCTGAGTCCCGGTCCTGAGGATGGCAAATCTAAATGATAAATGAAATGAATATGTCATTTATTAGATGGAACAGCTGATGGAAGTGGTATTTGATTATTGGGGAGAAAATGCTACTTCAGAAATCTAAGAACTTTAGAAAATGTGCTGATATACATATATTGAAAGTTGGGTTAAAAAGAATCTGTTTACCAGCTTTGGTTTACTACTCCAGAGATGCAGGTGGGGAGGATATTCTTAGACTATGCCTTCCACACGTGTCTGGTTAATAATGAGGTGCTTTCCCCCATAGCATGGTACATCTTAGTGCAAAACTTTAGTACCTAGTAGACTATAAGAAGATATCTGTATAAAAGGAATAAAGTTAATACCTCAGCCAATAAGCCAGTAAATCTTTTTTTTTTTTTTTCGGTATGCGTGCCTCTCACTGTTGTGGCCTCTCCCGTTGCAGAGCACAGGCTCTGGACGCGCAGGCTCAGCGGCCATGGCTCACAGACCTAGCCGCTCCGCAGCACGTGGGATCCTCCCGGACCGGGGCACAAACCTGTGTCCCCTGCATTGGCAGGCGGACTCTCAACCACTGTGCCACCAGGGAAGCCCCAAGCCAGTAAATCTTATGCTGCACGAATGTGCAGTGTTTTACTGCGTTGCTCAGGCTATAGTATTATTTTCTACTTTCACACCGTGCAGTTATATCCACTTGATTTAATCATGGATATTTTCTTTAACATAAGCGATCTTAAGTGTAAACTTCATTTTAAAATATCTTCAGATTCATTCTATTAGTTAAAATACACTCAGGCAGACATTAATCCAATTTGAATAACTACATATGAATGAGGCTCCAGCACTATCCAATACCGAGTGTAAGTCAGCTCCATTCATGAAGGCTTTTTATGCATAAATATAAAAATATTTTATTTCAGATGCTTACACTTTTAAGGTACTCCCTAGAAAGGGATGTCAAAAAAATATTAAATAAAAGCGGTTTCAAACTTTGTTAGGCTATGATTTGAGGGGGAAATAACTATTGATGGTTACATAGCTGGAAATCTTTGTGGTAATAAGTATAAGCTAACTTCAATAAACTCACTTTTCCCAGAATCCATTGGTGTGAAATTATACACTGTTATTTTCAAAGGCTATTCAGCTTTGACTGATATACAACAAGCAGTTACTGAGCATCTGCTATATTGCTTATTGTGTAGTCTAGTTAATTTGTCTGTAGCAAAAACAAAGCCACAGATGACCTTATCTCTTCCATTGTGTGTGTGTTTGAAGCTGTTTGTATATTCTTGATTAGTTTGTTTTTGAAGCAGCTTGGAAAAGTCTCATCTACTTTTTAGTACTTGGTTGCTTTTATAAAGCATCTTAGAAAGTAGACATGGCACTCCCAGATCTGCCGAAAGTATTTCTTCTCTGAAGACTCAATTTCTTCCATTGTTTAAAAAAATTTTATTTATTTTGCCATGCTGAGCAGCAAGTGAGATCTTAGTTCCCCAACCAGGGATCGAACCCATGCCCCCAGCAGTGGAAGTGCTGAGCCTTAACCATTGGACTGCCAGGGAAGTCCCAAGACTCATTTTCTTGAGCGGTATTGCTTTGCTCATGCAGTGAAGACTTCTGGTAACAGAAATGGACCAGAGAGTTTCAAACAGTTCTACAGAAATTGTACTTTGGTCTCTGGACTTCATTGTCCTTAGGAATTGGAACTGTCACCCGGTGTGCATTCTTCATAACTGAGATTATCTTAAAACAGAAATGGTAGGAAAGCTTTCCTGTGCTTCGGGTAGGAGACGAATTTGCTTTTGTAGAATTTGTGGCTGAGGAAGGCAGACAGGGCCTGGTTGAAGAAGACGTATGTTACCACAAGCCACCAAGTTAAGTTGTGGAAACCAAAGGTGACAGCCATGGAAATGTAGATCATCAGCTCTGCCAAGTAGTTAGGGGAAGAAACGTATTCAAACCAGTCTCCAAAAGGGATTCGGTGGTTACAGTGAATGACCACTCCTGAAATGGAAAAAGAAGATACCCTGAACATTTGAAGTTGCCAAAACAAGTTTTACCACTTCACCCTCCAAATAATTTATAAAACTCATTTAGAAAAAGGTGTCACAGACCTGTACAAACCACCATCCTGTCACACCTCCATTGTCATTCTACTACATATTAAAAAGTCACATGCTGAGGTTATACTAACAATTGTAAATAAGTTTCTCCAACAATCCTCCAAGCTATAAAGAGCTCAGACTCCAGAGTCAGACTGCATGAGTTCAAATCCTAGCTCTGCCACTTACAAGCTGTGTAACTTTAGATAAGTTGCTTAACCTCTCTGTGCCTCTCTTTCCTCATTTATAAAATGAGGATAAGACTGTACCCGTCTAAAGCGCGTAGTACTGTGAAGTTACATATAAAGCACTCAGAACAGGGCCGGCACAAAGTAAGCACTTGATAAATGCTGAATAGTACTATTCCATTTTTAATATTTCAAGAAGTCTAATAAAAACTGTACCTGTGATAAGTCAACACAAGTTAACTAAAGAGTCAAGTTTTTTTTTTGCTTTAGCTGGAATGATACTAACTTGGCACAGTAATACTAGGGGTCACAGGCTGGTTATACACATATATGCAGTGTAGGCCCCAAAATGTGGGCACAGAATAGAGCTGTAGAATGTCAGGGCTAGATGGTGCCAGGGAGGCCTTTCAGTAAAATGCTCTCATTTTACAGATGGGAAGATCAAGACCCAGAGAGTCTTGTCAAAAATGAGCATTTGAAAGATTAGCCAACTAATTAGGGCGGGAAAGAAAAGAGAGAAGGAATATGTACACCTAACTTCTGAGGGCTAAAATCCACATGCAGTGGTTCTAAAAGATATCTCACCTGCTTTATTTTTCCTGAGATTGCCGAGAATGACATGACACTTATACTGATGGACAGATGACCAGATGAACATCATCATTCCGAGGATATGGAACCACCGAGCTTGCATCAAGAGATTTTTCCCTATCACATAGACTACAGAAATAAGAATTATCTTATTAGCCAACTCTGCAAAATTTCAGAGGCTCAGAGCATTAAAAAAATCATATAATCAGTAGAACACAATTACCTACTTATTCTGTTCTTCACGACTGGAAAATCATCCTGCTATAATTTCCCAAGTACAGAGGGGAGAACAGCATCCCTGTGGATGAGGGAGGTTTGCTCCTCAGCCAGGGGCAGCTTCGGGGCCCCTGGCAGAGAATTCCATATCAACACATTCTCTTGCTCCTTCTTCAAGTGCTTCAAGCACAGGGGTCAGCTCTGTCTCCCACTCTTGTGATGTACTCTTGTGTGGTGAGACTACTTCGCATTTTTATTTCTAAGCCTGGTTTTATGTCCCCTTTCTTACAGTCTGTCAGAAAAACACTTCCTAAAGGATCTCATCCCGAGCCATTTCTAAGGAAACCTTTAATGCTGACTTGACTGGCTCTGGCCAATGAAGAAAATCACTGCAAGTAAAGGCTAACAGTGGAACTTCTCAAAAAGAGGCGAAATGGAAACTGCAAGATAAGGACCAAAACAGTATCCCTTTCTGATTAGAGAGAACCTAGTCAGAGAGATTTCGTTTCAGGAGTAGAAACACTCAAAAGTTTCATCTTCTTTCTTCTCCAGCTACCAAGAAGATGGGAAGAATGCAGGTTTTCTAAGGACTGGCATTAGAAAAACAAATTAAGGACTTCCCTATGTTCAGCAGGAAGCAGAGGCTAGTCAGGGATTTGACTGAAAAAACAAAGCTGTCCATTGACAACGGGGAAGAGCCGGAGGCTCTGCAGCCAAGAGGGAGCCCCTACAAAGGTGATTCAGGTAGGAGAACCAAGGATCAAGCTATTCCATATGGGTACCTGGAGGCAGGACTCAGCTGATGACAGCTAATGACTAATGACAGTCCACCAAAATCTAATTGTGTTAATTTCTTTTAAAAACTTGCTTTCTCTAAACAATCTACCATAGTCTCTTAATGTTGACTAAGTTTAGCCATTTAACTAGTTATATTTTTTATAAATTAAAAATAAAACAGAATATGAAAAATAGTTTTAAATCAGAGGGCTATAAGAGCAAGTCACCACAGGATTAAAAGTTGAAGCAAGTGTCTGAGAGTTCACGTTACAGCCAAGTTGCCTACTCTAAAGGCAGAGAAATTACCTATGAGAGAAAAAAAATTTTAAGAGTAAGTTATGATACAGGAAAGGGGAGGCAGGAGGAAGGCTATTTACTGAGGGTCTAATCTGTGTAGTATTTAATTATTCATTTATTCATTTGTTCCTTATTGAGTGTCTACTGAGCGTGGCATCTTTCACAAGGGATAAAGTAGTGGGTAAGTCAGGTCAGATCCCAGTCCTCATGAACTCACACTCTAGTAGCAAGAGATGAAACAAGTAAAAAAATCAATAACCAAGATAAGTTAAGGTACAGATGGTACTCTGAAGAAAAAACAACAGAACAATGTAATGGAGAGTGACTGGGGGTGGACCCTCTAGATTCTGAAAGCAAGGAGATGTGAAGATCTGGGTAGTTTACAGATACACTTTCTTTCCACTTTCACAAGAACCCTCTGAAATCAGTATACGTCCCTAATTCCAGATGAAGGTTCTGAGGCTCTGACAAGTTAATAAGCCAGAATTCAGACTCAGGCCCATCTGACACCCAAGCCCCTGTCATTTCTATCAGACTCTGCAGCTGGCAAATGCCCCAGTGTGTTCTCTTCCAATGAATTCCTGAAACCAGTCCTCCCCATACTGTCCCAGATGACCTCTTGAAGGACAGGTAGGTGAAACACAAGTTTCAGAAAACTTCAGAAAGGAGTAAAAGCTATTTTGTGGGTGTCTCAGCAGCCTTTCCTTGACTTCTTATACAGGAGGGAAGGTGGAAGTTGGGGTCCAGCCAGCAGAGGAAACTCCAGGAGAGATATGTAATGCTAACAGACTGCAAGCTAGTGGGTTACCAAAGTGCTCTGGAAAGCTCCTTTGGGTAAAAACCTCGGACTGTTCTCCAGGAATGACGGCTCAAACCGTGACATGGGATGCACAAGGATGCCACAGCCGAAAGCTCAGGGAGGAAAAACTGACTTACATTCAGAGAAATTAGATGGAGAGGTGCTAACTGAGTGGCTGGAGCCAATGAACAACTCAGGAATTGAGAAAGAGCGTCAGTAAGTCATACTTTAAAATCGTTCCTTGCGCCATGGAGCTCACGGGCTGTCCTACAGCAACAGAGAGAGAGGCCAATCAAGGGGCACTTGACACTGAAATCAAACCTGAGGTAGAGCTCACTCACTGAGTACTGGAAATATCCAGACCATGGGCTCAATTTACAAGGAGGGATAAGGCAGCTTTAGGAAACAGGGAGACTTGGGCTTAGAGAAAACAGCTGTGAAGGACCTACCCTAGAGCATGTGGGCTGACGGATACCAAGGGTGCGAGATGAAGTTAAGCTCAACACTAGAAAACTCATTTCCATCACCCAAAATGACTTGAATTCTTTATGATAAGCAGGCACTGTTTTTACAAAAACAATGGTCAGATATGTCAGATATCCAATCCTCCCTCTCCCCCATCCCCCAAATCACATTTCATTTCCTCCTCATAAACAAAGTCATGATTTTGCTTCCCTCTTCCTGGCTAGTGAGAGCTCAGAAGTGTTAAGACACAATTTTGATTTACCACAGTACTCTTTTGTCCTCTCTGCTCAGGCTGCCTCACTTGAAATAAGCTTTGTTACAACGGGAACAATCACAAGAACGAAATGGCAACAAAATGGCTCCCTACCTCCTCTTCAAATCCCAACTATTCACCATGAGCTCAGGCCACCCTTTCCTCCTCTGGTATTCCATGATTTCACCCTGCACAACAACTTTCCCTTCCCCACCCTCAACCCTCACCCCTCCACTCCTGGATGATGAGGCTTTGGTGAGGCAGCTTGGCTTGCTGACCCTTTCTCCTGTTCCAGTGTGTTCCCCTGCTCCCTGTTCTACTCTTGACCACACTGCCTCTTTCTTTCCAGACTAACTCCACAGAAGTTCACTGACTTCAATCCCATTGATGGAAACCCCACATCCCACTTCTTCATCCCTAAACCAGTCCTCCTGAAAACTTTGCACTTTATTCTCTTTACTGAAGGCATTGCTGCTTACGTTGGTATCTCTCAGATTTTAGCAGTTATGATTAATGTGATGTGCATCTGCTAGGCACCCTTGGGCATGTTGACTTTTTAAAGCTACAATTAGAGCCCAAACTCCTCAAATGCAAAGTGAACTGGGCAGGTCTCCTACTTTTTAACTTCCATAATGCTTGGTGGAATGCTTCACCCAGAGTCCCTCATATACCCAGTGACTCAGCTGACAGACCCCAGCAACCACTCACCATTCCTGCCGTCCATTGGCACTTGGCTCAACACAGTTAGGCCAACAAGGACATAGTAGACAAGTCCAAAACAGTACTGCACGACGTGAATCATGGCATTGGAGAAGACACTGACATAGAAGCACTCGAAGAGTCTTCGTAGGCTGTGTAGCCACAGAAACACTAGTACTAAGAACGCAGACAGCGCGAGCTCACCCCCTACAATTCAGAATGGAACACACTCAGCATCTCTCTCTCCAGGACTAATCCAAAGTTATGATTTCCCCTACTGTTAAACAGGGTATTAAACAAGATCAGAGCTAGGAAAGGGCCCTAGATATCATCCAGTCTAACACCTCCTTTTTTTGTGTGTGTGGTACGCGGGCCTCTCACTGCTGCGGTCTCTCTCGTTGCGGAGCACAGGCTCCGGACGCGCAGGCCCAGCGGCCATGGCTCACAGGCCCAGCCACTCCGTGGCATGTGGGATCCTCCCGGACCGGGGCACGAACCCGAGTCCCCTGCATCGGCAGGCGGACTCTCAACCACTGCACCACAAGGGAAGCCCAAACACCTCCTTTTTTTTGGCAATGAGGGAGTGAGCCAAGTGAAGTCAAGGCATTTGGCTCAAAGTTACACAGTAAGCTAGTGACAGAGCTGAGACAGACTCAGGTCTCCTGACTCTACTCTTTGATGTGAAAGCCTTCTGGGTTACGTGGCTGTGAAGGGATCCGTGCTCTCAGAACCCAAACTCCATGGTCTCTGGTCCCTGGCACTAATCCCCATTTGAAGATAGTCAGGAAGAGTTCCTGGATGACCTCTGAGCAAGGACTCCTGGTGGGATCCCTGAGGTCAGGGGGGAGAAGAGACACAGGCATATACAGAAGCAGAAAGGGGGACGGGAAAGAGACAGGAAGAGTTATGCATTTCTTTCCGTATTAAAAAAAAAAAAGAAATGATACTTTTGGGGGACTGTGAGCCTTGAGATCGATCTTCCTATCTGCCTCTCACCCCTCTGCCTCAAGAGAAGTCAGAAGAAATGCTGGTTTTTAAAATGACATAAAATCTAGATTTTTTTTAAAAATGTTATCACACACATCATAAAAATACAATAAGGACACAGCCTAATGAATTTTTGCAAAGTACACCAGCCCATCCCACCCGTACGACCAGCCCCTACATCAAGAAACAGAGCACAGCCAGCACCTTGTGCTCCCCTCCAGGCACTGCCCCTCCCCGCACCCTCCCACGGGTACACTCTACAGAGACTTCTAGCACACAGACTGGCTTTACCTGCTTTTCTCTTTTAAATATAGTGAAACCTAGTTCTAACTCTTCAGGAATAGGATAAAACAAACAACCAAATACAACTCCTATCAACCACCCTTCAAATATCAGAACCCCAGGCAGCCCCCCAGTAAGCAAATGAAGAGGTAAAGCTTTAATGGGTGAAGTGGGATTCGCCGAGGTATCTTCCCCTCCCAAGTAGGATCTGCATAGCTTTTTCTTTCTGTCATCTTTTACAAGTTCCTCTGGTTATACAGAAAAGGACTGTTCCTAGGAAGCCAGCGGTTTGGCTGCTGGAACAAAGGACAGAGATAGCACCAGAACAATTTGTTGCTAATTCTGCCCCTCTCCTGATGCCTGACATTAATTGAGGCCACTTTATGGGTTTCACCTTCAATTCCTTACCTTTTAAATTGTTCTATGTATCCTTTATTCAAGGCACAGTGAGGTAAATTTAAATGCTATTTTGTAATCATCTGATCAACAACTATTTACAGTCAATTTTTTTATATAACCAAAGCCTCACAGCATAACAAACATTTTTAACCTGTGATCAAAAAGTAATTTTCTATCAAATTTCTGGAGTCCAGAGGCATGATTGTGGTTGGAACCATATATATGATAAATGTTTCAAGGCAAACCTGAGGGATCCTACAGTACTAAAAATATCAGAGGGAGAACAGCCAGTCCTGTTCAGCACAGCACTTGCTGGGAAATCAGGGATGAAGAGCTGACTCTCAGCTCTACCATGATCTCAGTGAAGGACTTGGGGCCTTCCCCTTGGCCATCTGGCTGTGCCACGCAGAACACTTTTTGCCCCACCCTTCACTTCCCAGCCCCGCCAAGAAGCTGAGAGTGGCTATGAAATACCGAGAACACCTCCCCGCAGGCAGGAGACAGGAACAGGATGCAATGGTTGGTATTAGCCAGAGGAGTTGTTACCTCGGAATTGCGCAGCCCCAAGAATTCTGAGTAAATGATGAAGCCAGTTTGGAAAAGGTGCTCCCACAAACAGAGACTGAGTAAGGCTCCAAAGCAGGAAGCCATTCCACAGCACTGAGATGATATAGAAGTGAGAAAAATACCTGCGAAGGGAAAACAAGTTAGGTAATAATCAGTGGATCCACTTTAAGCCTTTATATAGGAAGACTATTTTTAGTTTCCCTATCCTCTTTCCTCCATTCTGCAAGTATAGCTTTGCTTTTTTAATAGAACCTGAATCCTACAGATGTTCAGATTTTTGAAATTTCCTTTCAAATGATGGGATTGGTTAACTAATAAGAAAAACAGGCTTCCTAAGGTTAACAAGAACATGAATGACCTTGTTAAACTTAGATGTAGTAGGTTAATTAGCTCTCTCTCTTATCTCCAGGTAACAGGATTGGGCTCAAACTCAAAAATAGGGGGCCCCAGGGCCTGGCAGAGACATCCTAGATTGTGCTAACACTAGCCAAATCTGTGGAAGATTTCTAAATCTCGAGTGATATTGCTGCAATAGCCATTCAACTGTTACACAAGATTTGCATAATCACAGGCTCTCAGGGTTGCAAAAAACCTTAAAGGTCTTCTGATTCAGTGTTTTCTTAAATTGTGTTGACCTAAATTACTTTTATAATAACATGACAAATATTAACTCATAAAACTAGCTATCAACTCCTGATGGGTACCGCTCTCATACAAATACAATACGTATTTTGCAATCAACACAGTAACGAATGAAATAAATAAAACCACAAAACCAATAAAAGTTGAAATTAGCAATTAGCAATGTCAATTTAACGTGAAAGATTATGCTGGTTTGCTGCAAAGGAATCACCTAATATGGCACCAGGGCCTAACATGTTTTTTTGAGGTCTCTTTACCTATACCTCTACTTATCTTTCTCTAATCAAATCAATGCAAAATCTTTCTGACTCTGCAGGATGCCTGGAGGTCACCTGGCCTTCCCTGGTCTTCAATGTATCACATCTATATTAAGCCCTCCTTCTTGTCTCATTAATCTGTGATGCAGTAAGACAGCCTGGAGTCAATAGGATTACACATAGATTCAGGGACTCCTCTTCCAGTTGATTCAGAATATGCTTGTATGTACCAGACCTCACAGTCCCCCAGACTATGCTCACAACCCGTCTGACAAACACTGATCTAAGCTGACCATTCCATAGCAACCCACTTATTCTCCCCACTACTGTTACAAATTCTATCACCAGATCTGTCCTCTCTGAGATGTCCTGTTACTCTGGATTCGAATCTTCTCTAGGCTCAAGAGCTTAGTTTCCTGCAAAGTTCATGCATGAGTGTCAAGTCTACCCCCTCATCCCCACCCCCGGGCCCCTGGCCTTTGGTTGCCTCCCAGGGTCTTCCGTAAGACACACTTTCCAGAACTGAGCCCAGGTCTGGTCTGGGCCAGCAGAACAGAATGGCAGCTGCAAGGTGCTCTGCAGGCTCCCATGGAAAGAGGAGGGGCCAGCTTCTGAGGAGCAACTTTAAGCCGCTTTACCTGCTTCATGTTTTCAAAAAAATTTACTGAGCACTTAGAACGTGCTAGGTGATGTTCTTGGAGCAGGAAACGCAGCAGGGAGCAAACTGAGCAGGTGGCTGCCATGATGAAGTTTATCTTTCGGCAGACAGTCAGCAAATGAACCTGTAGACATCTAGCCCAGTGCTGGGTGAGGGGACAGAGAGGGTGCAGAGCGGAGGCCATTCTGGGTGAGTGGTCAAGGATGGCCTCTCTGGAAGTGACACTTGGCTACAATGAGTAACCTTTGTGAATTTCTGAGGAATGAATGTTCTAGGCAGAGGAAATAACCACCACGAAGTCCCTGAGGCACAACAAAGGACACGTGTGTGGAGGGTGCTAGGGCATGAAAAGGAAGGGCAGACCCTACAGGGCCCTGTAAGGACACTGGCTTTTAAGTGGGATGGGAAGGCATCTGAACACAGCAACCTGAAGTAATACTTTATGTTTTAAAAATCCTTCTGGCTGATGGAAAAGTTCTGGAGATGATGACGGTGGTGATGGTTGCACAACAATGTGAATGTACTTAAAGCCACTGAGCTGTACACTCAAAAAGGGTTAAAGTGGGAAATGGTATGTCATGTATATTTTATCACAATCAAAAAAAAAAAAGAGAGAGAGAGGGCTTCCCTGGTGGCACAGTGGTTGCGCGTCCGCCTGCCGATGC
>NC_041220.1:50112261-50168283 GCF_002837175.3 Physeter macrocephalus
GCCACAACAGAGGGAGGCCTGCATACCACAAAAAAAAAAAAAAAAAAAAAAAAAAAAAAAGAGAGAGAGCATTGTTCATTCATTTTGGTCTTTCTTAAGTTAAAAAAAATCCCCCTGGTAAGGAAAGAGAATCGTCCAGTTGTGGGGAGACCAATTAAAGAGTATTTCATTTCACCTTCCCAACAATCCTGTCAGGTTTGCATTATATTTACATGTGGCAGCTGAGAAAACTAAGTCTCAGAAGGTTAAGTTACTTATCCAAGGTCATGCAGTTAAGTGGCAGTGTTTGGCTCCACACTCAGCCCTGATGACTCTGAAGTTAAAATCACATGGCTGTGCTCCTATTCATGTGATCTAGACTTGCCTGAACCTGCTTTTCCAGCCCTATGTTACATGTACCAATTTATACCAAACCATAAGTCAATCAAATTACTCAAGAATGTTTGATATAAGATGCTAAGCCACATTTTGCTGTGCCCTACCTGTGCCATGGGGTTTTGATTCACAAGCATATAGTTTTTCTTATTCCTACATTTTGCACATTCTATCTCTTGTTTTGCTTGCCTGATTTCCTGCTACAGGAAACGTGTCCTACTCTCTATTCGTGGTTACATCTGTTTTTTGTTTTTGTTTTTTGCAGTACGCGGGCCTCTCACTGTTGTGGCCTCTTCCGTTGCAGAGCACAGGCTCCGGACGCGCAGGCCCAGCGGCCATGGCTCACGGGCCCAGCCGCTCCGCGGCATGTGGGATCCTCCCGCACCGGGGCACGAACCCGTGTCCCCTGCATCGGCAGGCGGACTCTCAACCACTGCGCCACCAGGGAAGCCCTACTCTGTTTTTTGAAAAGACCCAGCTCTAGCCTCAAAAGCAGATCTGAAAACTCTATTTCCTTCTCTTCTAGACGCTCTCCCTCTTTTTCCTCCCTTGGCACTTTGCTTAACTGAAATGAACCCCTGGGAGCAGGGATGTGGGGACCCTTATGGTAGCTCAGGGCTGGGCACCGAGCAAGCACTCTTCTGACTTAACAAACATTTTGGTGCTTAGTATAAGCCAGGGGCTGCTCTAGGCTCTGGGGATATAGCAATGAACACAGAAGACAACAGTTCCTGCCCTCATGGATCTTATACTCAGTTACACACAGAAGTAAAATTTACACCATGTCAGTAGGTGATAATTGCTAACAAGAAAACTAAAGCTGGGAAGACACAAAGGAGTGCTGGGGATGGTAGTATTATACTTTTAAACAGGGTGGATATGGCAGGCCTCATTGAGAAGGTTATACCTGAGCAGAATTATAGGAAGTGAGGGCGTAAACCATCTGGCTATTTGGGGGAAGAGCTTTCCAGGTAGAGGAAAGGCCTCTACAGGGCGAAGGCCCTGAGGGGACAGAAAATAAGCAGAGAGACCCAGAAAACTGGATTGGAGCCACACAGGGGGCAAATGATAGGATCTGAGTGAGATGGTGGGGACAAGACTGTACAGGGTCGTGGGCTCTGCCTGGGAGTGAGCTGGAAGCCACTAGATGGTTCTGAAACAGGAGATATCTGATCTAACACTACTTGCTGATTGCAAGATCTGATCCTAGGACCAGTTACGGGAGTTATAGGTTTAACTAAGGAAGGAAACCAATGGTTCCTGAGTTCTGACCAAGTGCCTGGCCCTGTGCCACGTGCTTTAATGTCATCACCAGTCTGTATGAGGAACAGGTGCTATTATGCTGACACTCTAATCCATATCACCACCTCTTGCCTGGAGCACCGTTAACGGGCCTCTTACCCAGCCTTCTCCACACAATGGCTAGTCATCCTCTCAAACATACATCACATGCCATGCCCCCTTCCCCATCCTAAAGCTGCTCTCCATACACTCAGAATAGAATCTAATCCTCACCATGGTCTGCCCCGGCCTCCCCAGATGAACTCATCTCCTGCCCTCTGCCCCTTTCTGATCATCCTTTCCAGTGCTGTCATTGGCAACCCCATCTTGCTCACGATCAAGTAGCCAGGCTGGATTTCCTCTGAAGCACTTATTACCATCTGAAATTATTTTGCTTGTTTTACAAGATTTGTTTACATATTCACCGTTTTACAAAAACAAAGGCTCCAAGGAACCTAGAATAGCTCCTGGCAATAGTAAGTACTCTATAAACAATGGTTAAATAAATGAATGAAAGAGAAGGTACCACATCCAAAGTTACTCTCAGAGAAAGCAGTCAAGTTAATCAACAAACCAATTAAACCTAAAACCTTTTTCTTTTTTTTTTGATTCATTCAAAACATTGATCGAGGACCTTATTATTATCAGGCATTGAGCCCGGGATATGGCAACAAACAAGACAAATGTAAACATATGGAGTTTACAGTCTACAGCAGGGATTCCTGACATTTTTCTTCCATGGACTCCTTTGGCAGTCTGGTGAAGGCTACATGCCTAAAAGACATAGGGATAAACGAAACCGACTATGCTGAAATATAGGTAACACAACCACTAAGAAACATTTGTGATATATGTGCTTCTTAATTAATGTATTAAACAACAAGATATAGTGGAGGATAATACAGTATTCTTATAGTGATGAAAATGTTTTGAGGTCTCCTCAATATTTTTAACATTAAAAAACTTGTCACAAAATTGCAGGAATTGCTAATTCTACTGTGGTTTGTTGATTACATTCATCATTAAGAAAGTGCTGAATTTCAGCTACAGGTTAGTGAAATAAAGATGTAATTTTTTCCAATCTAGTTTGCCCCAAATTCTATCCACAGATCCCCTGGACTGCTGGTTAGGACCCCTGAACCCTAGTAGGGAAAGTCTGGATGGTTCTCTTTGTCTCTACAGCTCAATTCAATTGCAATGTTTCTATGACATTTTGAAATATTAGAAACAGAAGTACTTCCATATACACTATGCAAGTCAAGAGTATTGTGACTCACGTTCAAGGTCATGTATTTATTCAGACTTTCTGGGAAATCAAAACTCCAGGAAGGGCTTCCCTGGTGGCACAGTGGTTAAGAATCCACCTGCCAATGCAGGGGACACGGGTTCAAGCCCTGGTCCGGGAAGATTCCACATGCCGCAGAGCAACGAAGCCCGTGTGCCACAACTACTGAGCCTGTGCTCTAGAGCCCGCAAGCAACAACTACTGAACCTGTGTGCCACAACTACTGAAGCCCGCAGGCCTAGAGATTGTGCTCCGCAACAAGAGAAGCCATCGCAGTGAGAAGCCTGCGCACCTCAAGGAAGAGTAGCCGCAACTAGAGAAAGCCCGCCTGCAGCAACGAAGATCCAATGCAGCCAAAAATAAATAAATAAAATAAATAAATTTTTTTTAAAAATTAAAACAACCCAAAAAACAAAACTCCAGGAACCAAAAGAAAACGAGAAAAGCAACTATCACATTAAAAAAAAAAAAAAAATCCACCAGGCAGGGGTAATGGAATCAAACATTCCATGAATTCAATTAAGGTTTAATTCTTTCCTCTTTAGGAAAAAATAATCCCAAACAAATTCACCTAAGCTCTTGGGTGCAGAAACGTGATATACAGCTGCCTAAGTGTAAAAATTACAGGCTTATTTTCACCTTTAAGGGTACTACTGAATTCTGAACAAGGAAAAATATTTAAATATAGCATCTAGACATTTTTGCCTTTCATGGCTGGCCTGGATTTGCTGCACCTTCTCTAGTATGAAAAGAAATTTGTTTAAATTTAGAAAAAAGACCAAACAAAACACCATGGGAGGGTCCGTTCTAGAATTCTGGAAGAAGAAAAATGCATAAATTATTTCATAATATAGTAGAAATTACAAGGAGCCCAAAGAGTACCAATTTTGCAATAAAGAGTAAGGGAAAGGTACAAAATCTGTTTCTCGTCTGTCAAATATAACGACAGACCGGAGTAGTAACAGGTAGGGTATGGGAGCCAAAGAAACAGGTAAGTGCAGGGAATGATTTGAAATGTGCCCTCTACTCCAGAAACAGTAGTACCTTTTTTAAAATTCAGAAAATAAATCGTTAGAACTCACACTCTCAAAAGAATTTTTTTCTTCACCTTGTAACACTAAAAAAATGACAATCTAGGAATGTCCCTGCTATGAAATAGAAAAGTACTACACTCAAAACCTGATTAAAAATAGGATGACCGGAAATTTTAGCTTACAAAGAGCTTCTAAGAAATAGGAGGTTTAATCACTGTGTGTGAATCGTCTACTTCTTCCCAGAGTCTCATTCCCGTTACCTTTCCTCAGAATCACCTAGTGCTCGCTTCTCAGTGTTAATAACTGATGAATATTTCTCCAACAGTCAAAAGTGGGAAGCCAAGTTTATTTAGACCCTTTCTTGTCTGCAGACCTGGGGCACCGCCTATGCGAGGTTTAAGTGAGAACCAAGGTGTTTTAATACATCAGAAACCCTAACACATTTCTCCAGATTCCTTCCTAAACGCCAACTTTGGCTGTATCTCCAAGAAAAGCCACTGCTATATTCCTACTGTCTAGCAATGTTTGGCTGACTCTTCCCGGTAATGTTCTGAATTTAAAGAAAAGCAAACAAAAAACCGAAACTCTAACAAGCCTTACAATTTCTGAAAGAATTCTACTGAAGTCCTAACGATTTAATCTCTCGTTGAACTTAGGTATGAAATCTGCTGAAAGTCAAATGGGCCTTAGGGACCAGGCTTGCCTAAAATGTGCCATCTTGGGCAACATTTCTCCAGGGGCACCTGCCGAGATACGGGTAAGGAGCGTCAGTGCGACCGAAGGAGGTGGGCGCCAGTTGGTGACCCGCGTCTCACCCTTCATCCTAACTGTTGAGGGTTGGGAAACAAATAGGGGACACAGAGGCGCGAAAGGAGGGCCTGCCTTCATTTCTAGTGAGTTCCGGCGACGCTCAGGTTAGCTTATGAGCCCCTAGAGTGCAGGAGAGGGGAAAGAGGAGAATTTGGGGACAAAGGAAACTTTAATTTACCGCCTGGTGACCGGGCCTAAACTGGGAAGCGCTGCCATTTCCCCCGAAGGCCACGTGCAGCCACAAGTTCACGTTCCTGCGCCCCCGAAGGTGCGCGCGACTCAGCACCCTCGGTGTCGGCGGACACTCGCGGCATTCAGCCCCCAAGGCCACGCAGCGGACGCGGGCAGAGCCGGAGGGCGCGCCGGCGTTGCACAGCGTCGAGGAACCCGCCTGGGCCTCCCGGGCCGGTCCGCGCCGGCCCCGCCGGCCCCGCGCCCGCCTCTGCTGCCCCCTGCCGGCTGCTCGAGCGGGGCGCCCCCGGCTCTCCGCGCCTAGGCAGCCAAGACTCGCGCCCGGGCGCGGTTACCTCTTGGGGACATCAAAGGCCCGACAGGCGGCCGGGCGCGACGGCCCCCCTTCCTTGGTTTTTCCATAGCGGATCAGGTCCTGGAAGAGCGCGCAGCCCGGAAGCAGGCCGGACGGCACGAGCTGCAGCAGTAGGGTCAGCAGGAAGGCCGCGGCCAGCGTGAGCCACACGGCACGCAGCGGATTCAGCGCCGAGAGCTCGGCCCCAGCCCAGGGAGCCATGGCCGGCGCGCCCGGCGTCCGCGCTCCCCGGGCCCTAGCCACCCGTTGGCGGAGGAACGGCCACTCGAGCGCGGCGCGCCGGGCTCAAGCGGGCGGGATGTGGGTGACGCAGCGCAGGGCTGGGACGCGCTCGGCCCCGCCCAGGACACGCCTCCCGGGAGGAGGCACCGCCCCGCCGCGCGGAATTGTTGGTCTGGGTCTTGCTGGAGCTTGGTGGTCGTTCTATCAGTGGTCTGAGTCGGGGGTTCGTATATGGAACCCCAGAAGTACGACTCAACAGTATGATTCAAAGCAGCGGAACGAGCAAGACCATGTCTGCAAGTCTTCGCTGCAGCATTGTTTTCATTGGAAAAGTGGAAACAATCCAGAATGTTCCACGTTAAGGTATCTAGCTAAATTATGGTACAATAACTTTGGAGTATCATGAATCCATTAACATAATTATGAAGACGGTCGAAACACGGAAAACTGTTTATGATAACTGAAACTGTAGGTTAAGCGAAAAAAAGACTAAAATATATAGCTATGATTGCGAACAACTATATTAATATGAATGTATGAATATATGGATGGAGAAGGCTGGTCATACAAGAAAATGAATAGTTGTATTAGGATGTTAGGAATGTGTATAATTTAAACACGTAAAGTAGAAAGTCAAGGCAATTGCACATACAAAAATGAAAGTGGTAAAAATTCTATTTTAAAAACTGCAGTCCTCTCCCTGCTAGAGTTCCACTTCTTAGAGGCAAAGTTTTTAACACCATCTGCCGTTTCTTCTGATATTTACTCCGTGTAGTACTGCTATTTTTATTGACTCATCAATTTTAAACAACATTGATTTTCAGTTAGGACAAATGTAAATTTAACTATTTTAGGTAATTTTTTTAAAGCCTTGAAAATGTGTGTGTGTGTGTGTAGTGGAAACAGGAAAGACTGAAGCTGGAGGGAAAAATTATCCCATATTTTCTGGCTTAAATTTTAGTTAGAGTTCACAGCTCATATTCAGACAAGCCCCCTGTAGAGGGCAGTGGCTGAACAGGAAGCCACAAGTCAAACCCGACTGTAAGCGTTTGTAAATGTTTAAATCCGTACTGGAGTGAGTTATTTCAAAAGTGGAAAACCAGGCTAAAGCCTGTTAGACACATCATCAACAAGAATTATCAGTTTTTGTCTGAAAAAAACGGGTAAATGTGTGGAGGGGTCATTTTTAACTGGCGTGCTCAGTGAAGTCTTCCTGAAGGAAGCTAGATCTTGAAGGATGGTGAGAGTTCCTAATAAATGAAGAGCCAAAAGGGAAAGAGAACCTTTTAGACTAAGGAAATGGCATCAACAAGGTCCTGTTTTGGTGGTGGTGGTGGTGCATCAAATCCCAGTGAAAAAAGTTACCTTTGTTCAACCTTTGCAAGCAGATGCAGTGTTGACATCAGCTGCAAGTGTCTCTGATTTGGTGCCACCGTTTCTTTGACTACATGATTTGGCTTCCCCTGCTGAACAGAAGACCTAGGTGTACAGCACACTATGTCTGCTGTATTTAGTCAGCGGACAGTGACTGAATTTTAAACAAAGGAGTTACATGATTAGACCTTTCAGTTCATTCTGGCAGCAGGGTGGAGAATGGATGGGAATAGGGTGGGGGCAAGGGTGGGTGAGATGAAAGGCAAGAGAGTAAGTAGAAGCCTTTGTAAAAGTTTTGTTTTGACCTAAAGGAAAACTGTGCCCATGGGGTGTGAGGAGTGAATGCTTCTGAGACATGTATGCTTTGCTGCTTTTCCTTCCCAGCCTTAATTCATGCTCTATTGGTGATTTTTTTCTTTATTTAAATAAATTTATTTATTTTATTTGTTTATTTTTGGCCGCGCTGGGTCTTCACTGCTGCACGCCGCCCTCCCCAGTTGCGCAGAGCGTGGGCTACTTCTCGCTGTGATGCGCGGGCCTCTCACCATGGTGGCCTCTCCCGTTGCGGAGCCCGGGCTCAAGGCACGCGGGCCTCAGCAGTCGTGGCACGTGAGCTCTAGAGCGCAGGCTCAGTAGATGTGGCGCACGGGCTTGGCTGCTCCGCGGCATGTGGGATCCTCCCGGACCAGGACTCAAACCCCGTGTCCCCTGCATTGGCAGGTGGATTCTTAACCACTGCACCACCAGGGAAGCCCCTATTGGTGCTTTTTTTCTACTTCCTATTACACACACACACACACACACACACACACACACACACATCTACATCAGTTCTCATTCCTGTTCTTCTCTTGCAGTGGCCCTGCAAATCCCCAACCCTGTGTGGACCCAATCACCCACTTTCTATCAGAGCTACTGAGCAGGATGGGCTCATTATAGGATTATGACCTGAACTGGTGGGACAACCTGAGCCACCTGACAGTCCTTTCATTTGCTTTTCATCAAATTCCAAGCCCATCATCCTGCACTGAGTCTTCACAACCTTCTGCATGCAAATCACCTGGCACTTTGCCGTATCACCCTTTACTCTCAGAAGGCTATCTGAATACCTACTTCACAAAAAAGGTCTTTGGGTTGCACTTTATACAGCTGTGGTTATATTGATGGCCACACCTGTCTTTACCTCCTTTCTGCCAATCAGGCCTGAGAAGGTGACTATAATCTGACTGCCTGAATCTTGGCACAGCTGCTGGGCTTGCTCCTCTAGCTCTTATCAGCATTCTGCCAGAGTCTTGAAGGTCTCTGGCTTTATTTCCCAGTAACTGAGCCTGGGGCCCATGGCTTCCCATTCCCTCAGCCTGTTTGCTCTCAGCTGTTCTAGGTCAATGCCTTTCCTGCCCTAAGGTCCAGTTTTGCCTTATGCCTTCCATTCCATCCCATGGTATGGGTTGAATTGTGTCCCACAAAAAATTTGTATGTTGAAGTCCTAACCTTCAGTACCTCAGAATGTTACATTATTTGGAGATCATATTTATTCATTCAATATGTTTTTCAAGCACAAGCACTTTTTGTTACCATATGCCCTCTTCCCCATCCATTAAGAATAATCTTCTCCCCACCCTTCCGTGCTCAACCCTGCTGATGGGACATGCCTCAGGGTTTTTTTCTTAATTAATAGACTTTACTTTAGAGCAGTTTTAGGTTTATAGAGTAATGAGCAAAGTATAGACAACTCCCATATACTCCTTTATTATCCTTTTAATGTCCATGGGATCTGTAGTGATGTCCCCTCTTTAATTTCTGATATTAGTAATTTGTGTTCTCTTTCTTTTCTTAGTTAGCCTGGATAGAGGCTTATCAGTTTTATTAATTTTTTCAAAGAACCAGCTTTCAATTTTGTTAATTTTCTCTATTGATTTCCTGTTTTCAATTTCATTGATTTCTGCCTTAATTTTTATTATTTCTTCTGCTTACTTTGGGCTTAATTTGCTCTTCTTTTTCTAGTTTTCTAAGGTTGGAACTTAGATTATTGATTTAATTTTTTAATTTTTTAATAAATTTATTTATTTTGGGCTGTGCTGGGTCTTCGTTGCCGCACGGGGGCTTTCTCTAGTTGCCGAGAGCAGGGGCTACTCTTTGTTGCGGTGTGCGGGCTTCTCATTGTGGTGGCTTCTCTTGTTGCAGAACATGGGCTCTAAGTGCACGGGCTTCAGTAGTTGTGGCTCGCTGGCTCTAGAGTGCAAGCTCAGTAGCTGTGGCTCATGGGTTTAGTTGCTCTGCAGCATGTGGGATCTTCCCAGACCAGGGCTTGAACCCATGTCCCCTGCGTTGGCAGGCGGATTCTTAACCACTGCACCACCAGGGAAGTTCTGATTATTGATTTTAGATCTTTCTTTTTTTCTAATATATGCATTCATTGCTATAAATATATGCATTCAATGCTATAAATTTCCTTCTAAATACTGCTTTTGCTGCTTCCCACAAATTTTGATAAGTTGTGTTTTCATTTTCATTTAGTTCAAAATATTTTTAAACTTCCCTTGAGATTTCATGTTTGACCCATGTATTATTTAGAAATGTGTTGTTTAATATCCATGTATTTTGAAATTTTCCAGTTTTCTTTCTGTTATTGACTGCTAGCTTAATTCCATTGTGATCTGAGAGCAGACATTGTATAATTCCTATTTTTTAAAATGTGTTAAGGGGTGTTTTATGGCCCAGAATGCAGTTTATTTTAGTGAATGTTCCATGTGAGCTTGAGATAAATAAATATGACATGATAAATGGAGAGATAGATCATGTTCCTGTTTTTGAAGATTCAGTGTTGTTAAGATGTTAATCCCTCCTTTATTGATCTAATTATTCAACATAACTACAATTGAAATCCCAGCAAGAATTCTGTGGAAACTGACAAGATGAATCTAAAATGTATATGGAAAACAAAGGATCTAAAATAGTCCAAGATTAAAGAAGAAAAAAGGTAGAGGATTTAAGTGATCATATTTCAAGACTTAATATAAAGCTATAGTAATTAAGATAGTGTAGTATTGGTATAAGGATACATAGATTTATGTAATAAAAATTATTCCATAAATAGACCAACATATATTGGTTACTTGATTTATGATGAAGGCCGCTTGCAATACGGTGAAGAAAAAGGTCTTTTCAGTAAATGGTGCTGGAGCAATTGGCCATCCACATGGGAAAAAATATACTCTTGACCTTTACCTAATATCATACACAAAATTTCATTCAAATGATTCATAGACTTATTGTTCAAGAGTAAGGGGAAATAAAGACTTTCTGGGACAAACAAAAGTGGAGAGAATTTGCCACCAGTAGACCTACCTGGCAGGAAATGTTAAAGAAATTCTTTAAAAAGAAGGAAAACAATGTAAGTCAGAAACTTGGATCTACATAAAGAAGTGAAGAGCATCTAAAAAGGAGTAAGCGAAGGTAAAATAAAAACTTTTGATCTTGCAAAACTTAGTTATTCTAAGAGTTTGTAGCTACCTTAGAATTTTCTGTTTGTATTATCTGTGAATGAGGAGAGTTTTACTTCTTCCTTTCTCATCTGGATGCTCTTATTTATTTTTATTGCCTTATGCACTGGGTGAGGCCTCCAGTATGTAGAATAGAAGTGGTGAGAGGAAACATCTTTGTCTTGTTGCCAGACATTCTTGCCTCTTTCCTGATTTTAAGGGCAAAGGATTCAGTCTTTCATCATTAAACGTGATGTTAATAGTAGGTTTTACATAAATACCTTTTGTTAGGTTGAAAAAGTTTCTTTTATTTCAAGTTTTATTAGAATTTTTTTAAGTCATGAAAGGTGCTGAATATTATATAATTTTTAAGCACTTATTGAGATAATCGTATGTTTTTTCTATTTACAATTGACCCTTGAACAACACGGGGGACTAGGGATGCCAACCCTCTGTGAGGTTGAAAATCCATGTATAATTTATAGTCAACCCATCTGTATCCAGGGTTCCTCTGTATCTGCTGTTCCTCCATATCAGAGGATTCAACCAATCGCAGATTGTGTAGTACTGTAGTGTTTGCTGTTGAAAAATATCTGAGTATAAGTGGACCCTTGCAGTTCAAACCCATGTTCGAAGGTCAACTGTATTCTCTTAATGTAATTAATGTCACTGATTTATGAAAAATATAGCAACTTCACATACTTGGGATAAATCTTGCTTGGTTACAGTTTGGCATACTTTTATATTTAATTGGGTTTGGTTTGTTAATATTTTAAAAAGGATTTTTTTGATGTCTTTTCTCATGAGGGATACTAGTCCACAAATTTCTTTTCTTGTAATGTCCTTGTCACGTTTTAGTACCAGTGTCCTGTTAGTTCATAAAACAAGTTGGGAATTGTTCCTTCTTCCTCTTTTCTCTAAAAGAATTTGTATAGGAATGGTTTATTTTTTCATTAAATGTTAACAGAATTTACCAATGACACCATCTGGGCCTGGAGTTTTCCTTGGGACTGAGAGTTATGTTTATTTTTGTATCAGTTTAGGAAATAAATTTGTCCATGTCTTCTAAGTTGTATAGTTATTCAGAATAATTATATTTACTAATTATAATTATTTACAATAATCTTGTATCCTTTTTAACATCAATAGGGATCTATAGTGATGTCCTCTTTTTCTTTTCTAATATTGATAATTTGTATTTTCTTTCTTTACCAGTCTTGTTAGAGTTTTATCAATTTTAGTAATGTTTTCAAAGAATGAACAGTTGGGTTTGTTGATTTTCCCTATTTTATGTTTGTCTTCTATTTCATTGATTTTTTGTTCTTATCTTTATTCCCTTTCTTTCTAATTTCTTGGATGTAACTGCTAATTTTTTTTGGCTTTTTGAGATGGAAACTTAGATCTTAATTTAAAATCTTTTTTTCCTAATGAGCATGTAAACTGTCACTTTCCCTCTACACATTGCTTTAGCTGCATCCCACAAATTTTGATACATTATTATTTATTATTGTTTAGTTAAAAATATTTTCCAATTTCCATTATGACTTCTTCCCTCAATTCTTTAGTTATCTCTCTGTTATTTATTTCTAGTTTAATTCTGCTGTGGCTAGTGAACATTGTTGTGTGGTTTCAATTTTTGGAATGTGTTGAGGCTTACTTTATGTTCCAGTACATGGTATTTTGTAAATGTTTAAGTGTACTTGAGAAGAAAGTGTGTTCTATAGTAGTTGAGCATAGTATTTTATAAATATCACTGAGATCAAATTGGTTGACAGTATTTGAATATTTTATATGTCCTTGTCTACTTGCTCTATCATTTCCTGAAGGAGATGTGTTAATGTATAGGGGCAATTATGGATTTGCCTGTATTTCCCTTTATTTCTTTATTTTTAGTCAATTTTCTTTCTGTATTTTAAAGCTATGTTATTAGGTATGTACCCATTAAGGATTATTGTGTCTTTCTATTTAACTGAATCATCTGTGTGTCTGCTCCTATTGTCTATTTTTCTTTTGATTGTAGTTCACATTTTATGTGCTTTGCACTTTACAATTTTTAATTATATATCAGACTTTTTAAAAAGTGCATTCTGGTTTAATCAGCACCATGACTCTATGAAGTGGTGTTAGCACCCATCCTGTGGATGAGAGAGCAACTCCTTAGGATGTCTGGCTTGTCCTTGGCAGAGGGGGTGACCTGGGTGTGCCTATAAAAGGGCCATAGATATTGAAGTCAGTGTTTTCCCTCAGAGAAACCCTGCCCTTTATTCGGTCATGACAGGAGAGAAACGACTGCCTGGAAGGACTTTTCCTTCTCTGGAATTAAACTCATCTAGACTTTGTTTCTACAGCCTTTCAGTGTCTTAAAATGAGATATTTGTTTTGTTTCCTTTTTTTCTATTTGTTGTGGCAGGAGTAATAGCCTGCTGCTATCATTTACAACCTAACCAACAATAAGTAGCTTATAAAGTTTCTCTGTAGCTTTCTATGGTGAAAATGTATAAAGATGAATTAGAAAAAAAAATCTACCCACTGGCAGAAATAGATGAAAAAAGGCTCGCATGTAGTAGTTTGGGCTTTGGATGGGAGGAAAAATATCAACCTGTCTGCTTTCTAGGTGTTCTATCTTACCTTTAGCTGTCTTTCTTAGGTGAGAAAGTAATATAGAAATTGGTCTAAGCTTTTGATACTTCTGCCTGGCACAGCAAATGCCAAAACACTTGGAAGAAATTGTCAGAGAAAAAGAACTCACACTAAAGATGTCCTAAAAGGAGACAGAACTCATTTGGAAGCAATCTACTATGAGTGGCTAAAGTTAGGAATACAGAACAATAAGAAATTGAGAAAAGTGAACTGCAGTCTGAAAGATATAAAATAAATATGTTTGCAGTGGTCAAAGATACAATAGAAGAGCTTAAAATCCTAGAAAAGAATGCACTGTTAGGGAAAGACCAGGCAAGTTTTATAGAACCAAATAGAACTTCTAGAAAAGGAAAGAAAAGTGATTAAATAGCTAGTTAGAGATAGCTGACAAGAAACCTGGAAGGTAAATCTAGGGTAGATACTCAGAAAGCAGCAAAAATTGATAGAGATGGGAAATGAAAGAAAGAACAAGGCAGAAGAAAGAGAGCCAACATATAACCAAGGATGCCAGAAAGAAAGAAAAGAGGAAATGCAGAACAGATAAAGTTTGAAAAGGCAGTGTTTGAAAAAATTTCCAATTTGATTAAAATTTTGCATCTTTATATTTAAGAAACATAATGAAACTTGAGCAGAATAAATAAAAATAGACATTTAGACACAAGTAAAAACGAATATCAGAGGCAAACCACACACAAAATCTTAAATGCAATTAGAGAAGCGATGGAAGAAATTTTCACATATTGAGGTATGGGGAAGTCACTCTGGTCTATATGTGATTTAACTTAAACTTTTTGCTAACCTCAACAGGCTGTTTTGTGGTCTGTCAGGTATGCATTACTCATCTGCTTTAACCATTAAAGAAAAGAATGCATTAAAAAAATCAAAATGGAGTAACTGTGGTTCAGGCATTCAGGATGGAGCTGGGTGGCCATTGTGGATGTGGTTTCAGACATGTTCTGTGTCACCAAGAACCTGAATTTTCTGAACTGTATCAGACTCAAGGACACCACCAACTATTCTCAAAACAATATCTGCTAGCAGCTGCCAGCTGCACCCTTATGGTCTGAAGGTCTCCGCTTGTAACTATGCAACCATTTTGCACCCCATCAATCCTTACTTAACAAGCACCCTTATTTTTTGCCAGCCACAGTTATAATTCTTGACCAACACATTAAATAATTTTGTGGTTTTTGCCTTTATAAGCCTCCCCTATTTGGTAGTCCAGTGGAACATAATTCAAGTGCTTCTTGAATCTGTGTCTCCTGGGCTATAGTTCTCAGTTTGGCTCAAATAAAATTCTTTTCTATTCCTATTATAGATTGGTTTATTGATTACTTCCATAGACAGAAGGAAGACATTTATCTAGAGGAATAATAACTAGACCAACAACAGCAATTATAGAATCTAGAAATCAATGGAATCGTATTTTAAAATATTAAAGCAAAGTAGCTGTCAATTAGAAGCTATACAAAATAAACTATCATCCAAAAATAAGAAAATAAAAAAACTGAAGAAATATAATTTAATACTCATAGGGTCTTTTTGGAAAAAGTACTTGAGCATGTCCTTTAGGAAGAAGGAAATTGAACCCAGAAGGAAAGAGTGAGATGCAGTAAACAATGGTACACAATGTAATTAGCAAATTTGAGTGTTTAGTTAGATTACCAAGTAAGCACTGACTTCATAAAATAATAATAATGACAAATTTGTAAGGTATAAGAAATAAAGTTGGAGTAAGATACTATATAACAGTGAAAATGGGATGAAGTGGTAAATTTATTTAAGGTCTTTGTGTTTGGGAGAAGGATAATAAGAGCTGTTATATTTGACTTAAAGTCTCAAAAAGAAAAAAAAAATGTAAGGTTAACCAGTACAATAAAAATAGTATCCAAACCAGTCTGTGTGGTGAGGAAAGAATAAAGAAGAATATACAAATGGCCAATAAGCACGTCAAGAGTTGCTCAACATTGTGATCCATCAGGGAAATGCAAATCCAAACCTCAATGAGATACCACTTCATACCCAGTGGGACCACTGTGATCAAGTAACAAGTGTTGGGGAGACATCAGAACCCTCATACACTACTGGTGGGAATGTACAAGTGAGCATCTAGTTTGAAAAACACTCTGGAAGCTCCTCAAAAAGTTAAACATAGAGGTACTCTTTGATCGAGCAATTTTACTCCTAGGAATATGCCCAAAAGAATTGAAAATATATATCTACACAAAAACTTGTACACAAGTGTTCATAGCAGCATTATTCATAATTGCCAAAGGTGGAAACAATCCACATGTCTATCAGCTGATGAATGGATAAACAAAATTCAATACATCCTTACAATGGGATAATGTTTGGCCATAAGAAGGAATGAAAGACTGATACATGCTACAGTATGGGTGGGCCTTGAAAAAAGTATGTATGCTAAGTGAAAGAGACCAATCACAAAAGACCATATAGCAATACACTGAGATTTGAAGAGGGGATAATTTATCATTCCCCTCTCCCGCTCCTAGCCCCCGAATGGTAATCTTACAACTTGAGAACTCTCCCCGGAAAAGTAAGAGCCCAGAAACTGCTGAGCCTCCCAGTCTCAATTTCCTTTCCCAGATTCATCAAGTGGGTAAGTCATTCTTTCCCCCATGGGGAGGAGTGAGTGATGGGGACTGGAGAAATATGCCAGATATGGTCCTCCTATACTTTTTCTTCCTTTGTCTTGGCAACCCCTCTCAACACTGCATGGTACATTCATTTATTCATTCATTCACCAGGTATTTGTTGAGCACCCACCATAGGCAAAGTGCATAATGAAAAATGTAAAGACTGGGCTGCAGCCTCAGGGAGCTAGCATTTTGTTTGGGGGATGACAACACTAAACATCATAACAGTTAAGCAGCAGTCAGCCCCTTTCCGTATTGGGTATTCCAAAGCTCAGTTCTGAAATTCGTGTCGGCTCCATTCCCACTCTCTTCTTTGTTGATCCCATATCTCGGGACTGAAATCATGCCAAGGACTCCAGCCTCAACCTTTCCCTTGAATTCTGTTCTAGTCTGTCTAATTTTTAAAAATGAATATTTAAAAGTCATCTGAAATTCATCTCTAAAATCAATCTCTGATCTCCCTGCCTCCGCCTCTCCCCAACCAAATCTGCTCACTTCTCAGTTTTCCCAGGAACTGGTATCTCCATTGGTCAAAAACCTCGAGGTCTTATCTTGTCTTCATGCACCACGTCTAATCCACCTGAAAATCCTGCTAGTTTTACCTTCAAAATATGTCTAGAATTTTATACCATTTCACTATCATCCTGGACCAAGTCATCATCATTTCTTGCCTGGATTATTATTATAATCTTCTAATTCCTGCTTCTGCCTTGACCCATAATTTGCAACACAGCAGCTAGAGTGAGTCCTTCTAAAGGTTAAGTCAGATCATGTCATGTCATGATAAACCCTCCAGTTGTTTTTCCTCATACTTAGAGGAATATCCAGAGTGCTTACAATGGTGTACAGTGTGCTACCTGATCTGGCCCCTGCTCCCTCTCTGACTTCATCTCCTCCTACTCTTGCTTATGTCCACTCCTCCCCCTCACGTTGGCCTCCACGTTGCTTCTCAATCCACTATGCATGCTCCTGCCTTATGGCCTTTGTACTTTGTTCCATTTGATCAGGAAGCTCTCCCCCAGATATCTGCATGACCTCCTCCCTCGCTTCTTACAGGTTCCCACCCCAAATTAAGAGAGACCACCCTTAATGTTCCCCGCATCACTCATGACAGTATGATGTACCATGTATTTCATTTCTTGTGTGTTTGAGAACAAATGCTCCAGGAGGACAGTGATTATTTTGTTCCCTGTGTATATCGTTGAATGAATTAATCCTTCTATGTCTGTTCAAGACTTCAATAAAAGAAATGTTGTAAGGCAGTGCCCATCTCAGTGCCAAATAAATGATATATACATTTTTTGGATATTAATGATATGTAATTTAATGATGTATATACTATTTTTGCCTATTATTATATATATATTCTTTTTCCGATTCTTTTCCATTATAGGTTATTACAAGATATTCAGTGTACCTCTCTGTGTGTATATACTGTCCTATATACAGTAGGACCTTGTTGTTTATTTTATATAAAGAAGTGTGTATCTGTTATTCCCAAGCTCCTAATTTATCCCTCCCCCAGTTTCCCCTCTGGTAACCATAAGTTTGTTTTCTATGTCTGTGAGTCTGTTTATGTTTTGTAAATAAGTTCATTTGTATCATTTCTTTAGATTCCACATATAAGTGATATCATATGGTATTTGTCTTTCTCTGTCTGACTTCACTTAGTGTGATAATCTCTAGGTCCATCCATGTTGCTGCAAATTGCCTATTATTTTTATTGTTATTACCATTCCAATAATTATATGCAACAGTCATCTGTTCATTATTATATATAACAGGCAAGATTGATGTCCTGTTATTTTATTTAGGTTAATAACAAAACCTGACATGAGTAATGGATAAAACATGAGGAAATGGGACAATTGAAAGGAAGAGAGTGGGAGTTAAACTTTCCTTCCTATATGACTTACATCATTAAAAAAATCATTTCATTAATGTGCTTCCTATTCTAGTTAGTCTAGTCAACTTGTATGGCACCAAAGTTCATTTCCTAAGTTAAATCTACAGTTTCCAGTTGGCATACAAAAAAAGTAATTTCTTATGAGAGAAAACATTTTGGTCATACACACGGTACACTGGAAATTGATTAGGTTTGATTAATCTGTCTTTCAAAAATCTTTACAAAAATGAGTGAAAATATTTTAACAGCTTCTGCTCCTTGGAATTCCTTACCAATATTATCTTGTTTTACCTGGAGCCTCCTCTTTCTATACGATGAATTACATTTTCATGACCAAAGTTAGTATCGATTTGAATTTTTTCTTAACAATGTGCTTCATTACAAAGGGATTTTGGCATAAAAGCACGACTGATTTTAGCTACGGTTCCTACTTAAGTGTTTTCCTAAATTTCTTTACATTGTTGTTAGACAATGTAAAGAAAGGAACATTTCCTGAGGTATAGAACCCAAGCAACAGAAATGAATGTGTCCATTCAACACATTTATTCAAAGCTGTGAGCTAAACATATTGTGAGGAGCTGGACGTTCAAAGAACGAATAAGACCCTCCTGCAAGGAGGTGGGTTACAAAACTGACTCAGTGACAGGAATGCACATTATTGATTTTAAACTCTGACCCTTTTTCATGGTCATGGATGTTATTTGTAGGAATAGTTAAGAAGGCACAGGTTTTCTACAATCTTATGTAGTGACTTATAGTGACTGACTTGCTCAAGGACTGAAGAATACCCTAGAATATTCCTGAGATCACCATCTGTTTTTTATATATTTGCAATAATATGTTTTGTTTTTTGCTAGTGAAGCAGCAGTCTGTTTTATTTTTACTCTACAAGATGGAAGGGTCTTCAGGATGATGCAGTGTGGGGTGCGTTATTTGGCAGTTTCAATACCTCTGGAGAATCAGCCTTTAGGTAACCATCTAGGTAACCATGAACAAGCCACTCTGGGTCTCAGTTTGCCCAGTTGGATTACAGCAGCAAGTCTCAAAGTTAATATAAATAACAGTCACCTGGGGATTTTGCTAAAATACAGATTCCTATTCAGTACATTGGGATGGGGCCTGAGATTCTGCATTTCTAACAAGCTCTCAGGTAATGAACACCCCTGCTGCTGGTCCATGGCCCACATACTGAGTGGTAAGGGGGAGAGCAGCATCGTCCAATACAAAGATCAAGTGAGCTATGTATGTAATTTTAAACGTCTAGAAGCCACATTAGAAAGGTAAAAATAAACAGGTGAAATTAGTTTTAATAACATTTTATTTAATCTCATATAATAAAAAATATTTTAACATGTCATCAATATAAAAATTATGAACGAGATATTTTGCATTATTTTTTCCATATTGTCTTTGATATCAGGTGTGTATTTTATACTTATGGCACATCTCAATTTGGACTAGCCACAGTTCAACTAACTGCTCAATAGCCACACATGTGCTACCGTTTAGGACCATGCAAGGCTAGACCATCTCTGCTGCCAGTTTAAGTGCTGATAAAGTTATGTTCCTTACATTTCAAATTGACTCTTGACTCCAGGTGGCGCTAACGTTCTTTGTTTCATCCCTGGGGAAAAAAATTTTTTCCACTTGGGTGAGAGCTCTACAAAAAGTCACTTAATATATTTACTTATTTACTCATCTAGTCCCTTCTCTTAATTCATTCATCCTACAATATATATTTACAGGCTGTACTAATGGTTAGTATATTATATTCTCTGTAACTTTGTCCAATAAAGTACAATAAATTATCATTAATTATGCCAAAGTAAATTACAGAAGGCATGCTTAAAGTCATTTTTAGGAATGTGATCCATTCTTGGGGGGAGGTGCTTTATAAGGTTGATCCCTGATTATATAATAGTTTTAGACACAGGATGGTGACCAGCTATTTAACAGAGCAGACGTAGAAACAGGAAAATTGCTGACTAGTGTACAAAAGATTTAAATCATAACTTTGTGACATGGTTGTTTTATGAAGAGGAGGAAAATATTTCTCCTTCAGTTTTACCTAATACAGGATGACTGGTACTCTGTACGGTGATTTAGGTGTTGAATTTTCTGGAAGGGAAATGATGAATATAAAAATCTCTATTTCAACTCTATAATTTTGCCTATACTCCAGGCATACTATATACTTAGAGATTACATTTTCTAGAAGAATAATTTTAACACTCAGACTTAGTTTTAAGAAGGTATGTCCAATGCCCAAGTTTTTTAAAAAGCTTGGTATTTTTTCTTTTGTCTGCTTGTGGCTCTAATGATAACTAAAATATCAGGTATATCATGAACAAGTAGTGTAAATGTGTTAACCCATCCTCACAGTAAACCAATGAGGTAGATACTTTTATTACCCCCACATTTCAAGTGAGGAAATGGATGCTCTAGAGATTAAATAATCTGTCCTGGCCACATGACCATTAAGAAGAGACAGGGGGGCTTCCCTGGTGGCGCAGTGGTTGAGAGTCCGCCTGCTGATGCAGGGGACACGGGTTCGTGCCCCGGTCCGGGAAGATCCCACATGCCGCGGAGCGGCTAGACCTGCGAGCCATGGCCTCTGAGCCTGCGCGTCCGGAGCCTGTGCTCCGCAACGGAGAGGCCCGCGTACCACAAAAAAAAAAAAAAGAAGAGACAGAGTGTGAACTCACATCCGGTCTCTTGGACCCTCAAATTCTTTCCCTTGCCTACCATTCTTACTGGGGAGGCTCTCTTCCTCTGTCTTAAGCTGAGTTTGCTGATCAGTCAATAAAAAGTACAGTCTACAATATCCAAATCTATAATATCTGTGAGGTTGTTTTTTATAATGAGATTGTGTTTTATAATGATAAGCCATAAATGTTTAAAACAAGGTCAGAGAACCAAAAGCTCAGGTATCTTTGGTCTTAGTTCTCATTTGACTTGTGACTCTCTATACCAAGTCACCTAAACTCTGTTTTCTATAAGACAGAACGAATGGGGAGTCTCTTTCACGGATATATAGGTTGAATTCATTACATGATTTCATGACAACTCATGTCACAAATATAAACTCCTCCCACTTAACCATTGTAAAAATATACTCATTATATTGTTTCATACATAGATTTCCCAACAGTTATGTGCTTTCTTTTTGATGCATATAATACAAAATGGCATGTGTGCATGCGCTCGTGTGTGTGTGTGTGTGTGTGTGTGTGTGTGTGTGTGTGAGAGAGAGAGAGAGAGAGAGATCAGAATTGAGTTCAAATCCTTTCTTTGCCACCCTCTGGCTCTGTTGTCTTGGGCAGCTTAGTGAAGCTCTCTTGGAACATCAGTTTCCCCAACTGAAAATCGGGGTTGATGTATTTTTTTTTTCTGAGGATGTGTCATGAGAATTAAGTGAGATGGTATATGCAAAGTCTCTAGCATATATAGCATATAGCATGTATAGCATATAGGTTAGTTAATACTCAACAATGTTAATTTTATAGAATGATGAGATAGAAATATTGGCAAGCTACATCCATACCTGCTTACCTTACTTTTTATAGGAACTTGATATCTGCTAACAAATGGATTAGAAAAGTGAGGCTACTCCCCAGGCAAAGAAAGTCTACTCCCCTCAATTCCCCAAATTCTCAACTTTTTATGAAATTGGGCCAAGTTCATCTAATTTATGCAGCAAACTGCTTTAGTTCTTTACTTTGCCTTGGCAATGAAAACCACTCTCTTAAGTCATCTTGTTGAAGGGCTTATGAAGACATTATGGTATTTGGCTCCCTATCTTATCCAAGTTGCCTGGATGAAAAATTGGTCTTTCCTTCCCATCTTTCAGACAAAAGATTTATAATTACTTTAGCATATTATTGAAGCAAAGAGACACTACAGAACGTTACTCTGGGCTGACTTTTATAGGTTCTGATTTGGATGCAGTGCTTAAAGTTCACAGGTGGAAAAAATACATTGTTTTAAAAATGTCAGCATTTCCTGTTATAAAAGGAATTATTTTCTTTTTGTTTTTTTTCTTTTCTTCTCTTTCTTCTTCTTCCTCCTCCTCCTTCGTGTGTATGACTGCATCTAAGAACATACAAATCTTGAAACATTACACTGGATTCTTGAAAACAGGCTCAAATGATTTTCCTCCTTAAATACCCTCTTTTGTTGCTGGTCAGGAACAAAGCCACCCAAACCAAGTGGTCACAGTTCACTCCACACATAGGGAGAAGAAAAATCTGTTTTAATCCCCTGAAGATTCAGAGACAATCTGCTTCTGACACTAGAAGGGGATCTTGGAAAAAACGATTCATGGATAGAACGGATGATCTCAGAATATCCTCCAAGGACTCAGAAGGTGCCCAAACAAATATGGAGTATAAAAGTTTCCCTGTGTCATGTGTTTGGGAAAGGAGTGGAGAGTTGGAGAAAGAAGAAAAACTTTATCAAGGAGAAAGGCAGACAATGGCCAGACGTGAATGATATCTTAAAATGGATAAGGGAGATTCAAGCATGGTGATTAGATTGTATACAAGGTTGAACTGAGAGAGAATTTTCCCACAGAGGAAGCCGGGATCTGCTGTCCTTTCTGGGGAGAAGCTCTGAAGTAGATAGTGACGGGTGGTGAACTGGTGGTGGGAGACAATCCAGAAATGGTTTCCCTTAGCCTCTACCCCACCGCCCCCCCAACCTTGCATTATTGAACGGCCGAGGGTAATGTGCAGAGGTGCAGCGGCAGTATCAATAGTACAGGCTTTGTAAGCACAAGAAAGTGAGTGTGAGTCCCAGCTCTCCTCCTGAGTCTGGCAAGTCACTCAGCTCTCAGAGCCTCAATTTCCTCCTCTGGAAATGCAAATAATATCTGTCCCAATAACCTAACCAAGTTGTTGTGAGAATCACATTAGGTAATGGAGAGGAAAGTTGCTGTGCAAATTATCAAGTGCTGCAAATGTAGTCTAGTGATAACACCAACCCACAGAACTGATGAATCTCATGTCTGTGGGTTTCTGCAGGTCTGAGGTTCAGGTTCGCTGATGAAATCTTCCTTTATCTTTGTCAAATAACAGGTGGGAGGACTTGGTCAGCCTGCATCAGATGGAATTAATCATATTCCAACGTGGAAGAGCCAGCCAACACCTTGCCCTCAGGCTCTCTTGCCCTATAGCCCTGATCAGAAGCATGTTTCTGTACTCCCTACTATGTTCCAGACCCCAAGCCAGACAACTTACCTAGGCTTTCTTACTAACTCTCTGGTTTGCGGAAGAGAAAATGGAGGATCCAGTAATGAAGACACTTGCTCAAGTTGACACAGCTGTAAAGTGGGAGGGCCAGGATTCTAAGGCAGGAACTTTTTTCTCCCCACAGGGTACAGGGGCAAGTATGGTTTTCTCCATCTTACCTTCCCTCTCCTCCTCCTTCTCATCCTCCTCTCTCCTCCCTCTCTTCCTCTTCCCCATATCTTCTCCTTCTTGAGGTATGAAGCTTTCTTTACTAAATAAACACAGGAAATTTAAAAAGGAATGAAAATACAGGTGAGCAGGAGTAGAAACTCTGCTAAATGTGGCTTTTTCCAGAGTCCTCAGGGAAAGCACCAAAGAAGTAAACTCTTGAATACATGGAGTTTCTGTGCTGTGTACAGCCTACATGGGTGTATGCCTGTCTCTGTAAGAGCTTCTTGCTTTAAAAGTATTGTTCCTAGGGATCCCTCCTGCACTGTTGGTGGGAATGTAAATTGATACAGCCACTATGGAGAACAGTATGGAGGTTCCTTAAAAAACTAAAAATAGAACTACCATACGACCCAGCTATCCCACTACTGGGCATATACCCTGAGAAAACCATAATTCCAAAATGTCCATCGACAGATCAATAGATAAAGAAGATGTGGCACATATATACAATGGAATATTACTCAGCCATAAAAAGAAACGAAATTGAGTTATTTGTAGTGAGGTGGATGGACCTAGAGTCTGTCATACAGAGTGAAGTAAGTCAGAAAGAGAAAAACAAATACCGTATGCTAATGCACATATATGGAATCTAAAAAAACAGTACTGATGAACCTAGCGGCAGGGCAGGAGTAAAGATGCAGATGTAGAGAATGGACTTGAGGACACAGTGGGGGGAAGGGGAAGCTGGGCGGAGTGAGAGAATATCATTGACATATATACACTACCAAATGTAAACTGGATGTCTAGTGGGAAGCAGCTGCATAGCACAGGGAGATCAGGCCGGTACTTTGTGACCACCTAGAGGGGTGGGATAGGGAGGATGGGAGGGAGGCTCAAGAGAGAGGGGATATGGGAACATATGTATATGTGTACCTGATTCACTTTGTTGTACAGCAGAAACTAACAACATTGTAAAGCAATTATACTCCAATAAAGATATAAAAAAAATACAGACCAAATAAAACATAACTACATTTTAAAAAATTGTTCCTATTAATTACACAGGAAATACATGAATGCATTTTTATTGTAAATTTAAAAAGTTGAACATTATGGATCAAGTTAAACTCTCTTTTGACGCCTTTTATCCTATTACCTATCCCAGATGTAACTATTACTATCATTTTAGTATATATTTTTGTAAAACTGATAAAAATTAATTGTATATAAAAATTATATTTAAATTGAATTATTTTTCTTAATTTTTAATTATAAAAATTAATTTCATATTTTATATCTTATATATATAATTTTAAATTATATTTTTCTAAAATTAAAGATTAACTTATGCATATTTAGCCACGAATATTTATGTATTTTATTTTTACATGTGTGGCATCAGTTGTAATTATTTATCATCTTGTGGCTTGTTTTAAAAATTTTTATTCAATAACATATCTTGGAGATAACCTATATCTGGCATATGTATTTACCTCTTTCTTTTATTGAAGTATAATTAATTTATACTTCAATATTGTGTTAGTTTCAGGCATTGCCTTGTTTCTTTACTGCTTCATAGTATGAAGCCTTGGTAATTTAAATATTCCCCTACTGATGGACTTTTAGGTGGTTTCCATTCTATTGCAAACAGTGTTCCAATGAGCAATCCTGTACTCATATGTGAGTGTTGCTCTAGGGTAGATACTATAATGTTGTGAATCTGAATATAATGAAATTGGTTGATTAGCTTCCATCCTCCATCTAACTCCTGTACTCAAAAGGCAGTCAGCTAAAAACCTCTTAACGATGATCACTTGGCATTCTCTCATTTCAGCAGATTGTCAGTTTCGTATGATATAATTTCCATCATCTTTATTTTTGTTCTTTTGTGATATAACTGACTGGAAACTGCTGTTTGCATCATTCTTACAATAATCAACTCTGCACTTGACATGGTTGAGTTGTATGTGTGTTTATGTGTGTGCAGTTAAGGAATTAATAGTGTCATCCAAATTGCTCTCTCAAATGGCTATAATTAACTTATGCTTCTGCTAGCACTGTCCAAGAAAACCCATTTCCTAAACCTTCACCAACACCTGATATTTTCAAACATTAAACATTTTGCCAATCTAATGGGATGGGTGAAAATGACATTTTATTATTGTTTTAATTTGCATTTTTGACCTAATTTTCTTCATATGGCAGAAATGTCCTCCTTAGGGAATTCTTACATCCTCATTAAGCAGTGGGGAGTCCCTTCCCCAGATCTCTTCCATCCCAGCACCCCTAGGTATGGGCTAGAGAAAGCGCCTGGAGCAGTGGTGAGGTCCAGAGTTCCACACACAACCTCCTCTCCCCCAGGGCTCTGGATTCAATATTGGAAATTCTCATAGCATCCTAGTCCAGCTCTGGACTATTAGGCTGTGTTTAGATGTTCTTCAGAGATGCTGTAAGGTGATGACATGCTCAGTTTCTCCGTGTTGTTTGTTTACCTATTGTAGGTGTTATATTTTATGCCTAATATGTCAATTGTTTTTAAACATGAGGACCTGCACTGTGGCATTTTAACAGTACGCATATATTTTCTGATTGTGAAGATACTGCATGTGTATTATATAACACCTGAAAAAGTTTTAAAGAAGTAGAAAGAAGTAGAAAACTATCTTTCACCCAGAGGCAATGATGGTTAAAGTGAAAATACATGTTTTGAAGAAAATAAGTTTTCAGATAGAAGCATATCTGTCTTCTATCCAGATTTTACAAGTGTCTCCTATACTCATTTTTTTCACCACTCAAGAGAGGTCGTTTTCCCTTTATTTCCTCTGTGATTTTGTTTATGAGTATTCCTGTATCGCTCATTTGGAATATATCTTTTTTAAAAAATTTATTTTATTCACTTATTTTTGGCTGTGTTGGGTCTTCATTGCTCCACGCAGGCTTTCTCTAGTTGCGGCGAGCGGGGGCTTACTCTTTGTTGTGGTGTGCGGGCTTCACACTGTGGTGGCTTCCCTTTGCTGTGGAGCACGGGCTCCAGGGCGCACGGGCTTCAGCAGTTGTGGTATGTGGGCTGCATAGTTGTGGCTCGCAGGCCCTAGAGTGCAGGCTCAATAGTTGTGGTGCATGGGCTTAGTTGCTCCATGGCATGTGGGATCTTCCTGGACCAGGGCTCGAACCCGTGTCCTGTGCATTGGTAGAGGGATTCTTAACCACTGCACCACCAGGGAAGCCCCCTGGAATTATCTTTATACTTACTGTTTAAAGCTGGCATGAGGTGATTACTCCTCTCACATGTCTACTAAAAGCTCATCAATCTATGAGGCTCTCTTGGTTGAGTGGGACTTCAGACCCTGAGGGTCTGTGTGTGTCCTCAGGGTAGACAGGCCTCTTAAACTACCCTGAGTGATAAGGTAACTTCATTACTATCTCACAGTTTGCTCAGGGACAACACCTGATTTGCACAAGGGCCGAGAGCCCCCACTGGCAAGAACGCAAACCCTTTCCACAACTGGTGTTGGGGAGCATGACCTAAGCAGAAGCCCGAGGCCCTGGGAAGAAGTCTAGCGTGTGGCCAGATGGGGTGTAGGAGAGCAGTGTCTCCAAGTTTCACAGGAGCCTGAGCCTGCCCAGTGTCGCAGCTCTTCTGCTGAGCTCCCAGACCGTGCCAGCTGGGGAGACAAAGACTCCTTCTTGCCCCCCACTCCCCAGTGCAGCCAAAGGGAGAGTCAACTGGCTGTTAATTATGCACACCGAATTCTTGGAGAGAGTTCTTCTTCCATAAACACAGAAGCTTATTCTTCATATTATGGCTAAGGTAAATGCACGAGGCTGCATAATTTTTCACAGTTGGATAGGAGGAATGTTGAATTAAATGCTCTGATTCATTTCAGTTCTATTGTGAAAATTATTTGTTGGCTGCTACTTATTTCCTTTCTTGATCCTTGGTTTATTTCATTGACTCTGAACACACAGCAATGATTGAAATGGTTTGCTTCAGAACAGATGGTTTCATGCTATTATATAGAAAGTGCTCTGAAAGCTCCAGCTTTATGAACTGGCGCTGTGATTCCTGGCAGCAATTATTTTAACAATTAAGACTTATTTCCCAATATTTGTTGGCACTTAAAAGTGCCATTATATCTTTGGATCAGTTGGCTGAAAGCAGTGGTTCCCAATCAGTGCATCAAGAATGGAGGTGGATTGTACAGGCCAGGGGCTAGCTTTTAGGAGAGCTGGTGAAGATTCTTATTCTGCTTGGAATTTTGGCAGCATTCTCAAGGGAGGACTCAATGTTTGAGACTAAGATGCTTGTGCTGGGACTACCACCCTCAGAAGAAAGCTCTAAATTCCAGGGTGAGCATGGTAGGCTCAGGGTCAGAGAGCCAACTGGATGTCACGCCTAGCTGTGGCCTTGGAAGGGCCACCCTAAAGTAGATGGGGTAGTAGGAAGGGAAACAGTGAGAGAGGAGAAAGGGGAAAGAATATGAAAGGAAGGAGGAAGAGAATGAAAGGGGCTCAGGGTGGTGAAGTTCAATGTCAAGACTGCCTAGCACTAGCAAAGACTTCTGGCTGGGGCACATGGGGGGCCTGAGGTCACCCTGCTTTTACTCACCAGCTAAGTAGACCAGGACACAGGGCACCTCAAGACCCTGAGAGCCTTCCTAATTCTCAGGAAAGTTCCATTTAGGCTAGTGTGGCCCTGGAGGGATGAGCAATGAAGGCCCCTTGGCTTCATTGCTGAGCTCCTTTGTGGAACCAGAAAGTGACCAGAGGTTCAAAGACCTTATTATTTTCTGTTATGGGCAGTTATGTAAGTACACGTAACACTCGAATTGAGGGTTGTTATACTTGAGGTGGTATCAAGGGGCTCCCTTAAAAGGTAAGGATCACATTCTGTTCTCTTGGATCAATACTTCCTCCAACCAGTCCAAGGATCTTTTGGCTTCAGAAGATTTTGGTTCAGACTCCAGAGCTGATGTTTTTTAGTAGAGGGGGCTGGGAGAATTCCTTGAACTTTCTGAGCCTCATTTTCCTCGCTTGAAAATGGAAAATGTGAGGATTAAAATAAAGTTTGAGGGTATGGAAGCTTTGTCAAGTGTAAAGTGCTATGTAAATATTAATTCTTATCTTTTGGAAGGAATCATCTTTAAAGAGGTGTGGCTAGCAGCACACATCAAAACTATGTGGTATGCACCCCAGTGTTCATTGCAGCACTATTTACCATAGCCAGGTCATGGAAGCAACCTAAATGCCCATCGACAGACGAATGGATAAAGAAGATGTGGTACATATACACAATGGTATATTCCTCAGCCATAAAAAGGAACGAAATTGGGTCATTTGTTGAGATGTGGATGGATCTAGAGACTGTCATACAGAGTGAAGTAAGTAAGAAAGAGAAAAACAAATATTGTATAGTAACGCGTATATGTGGAACCTAGAAAAATGGTACAGATGAACTGGTTTGCAGGGCAGAAATAGAGACACAGATGTAGAGAACAAACGTATGGACACCAAGGGGGGAAAGCCGCGGGGGGTGGGGGTGGTATGAATTGGGAGATTGGGATTTGACATGTATACCCTGATGTGTATAAAATTGATGACTAATAAGAACCTGCTGTATAAAAAAAAATAAAACAAAATTCAAAAGTTCAAAAAAAAAACTGTGGTAATACATGCACACACACACAAATATATGGCATATAAAAGTATAGACACACACACACGAATTCAAGGATATGAATGAAATAGTAACCATATTGTAGAACTTTACATATGTACTTTATTATATACTGCAGGTTAGGGCAATATAAGGTATTTTTTCAGGTCACTTTTACCCTATATGATTTATCCATTATACCCTGTATAAGTCAGCATTCTCCAGAGAAGCAGAACCAATAGGAAATTGGGGGACTTTCCTGGTGGTCTAGTGGTTAAGACTCCTCGCTTCCACTGCAGAACCAATAGGAGATATATACATACCAATTTCTTATAACAAATCTCTTGATTTCGTGTACATATATCATTTCATATATTGTATCAAATCACATTTAGTATGTATGTGATTAAGGAGACTGGGCAGTCTAGACCCAGGAGATCCAAACAGATGTCCCAGCTTGAAGCCAGTGAGGCAGAGAGAGAGAATTCTTTCTCACCCAGCCTTTTATTCTATTCAGCCCTTGAATGAATTGGATGAGGCCCAGTCACATTGGAGAGAGCAATATTTATCCAGTCTACCAATTCAAATGTTAATCTCATCCAGAAACACATTCCTAGACATACCCCCAAATTTAATGTTTAACCATATATCTGGACACCCCATGGCCCAATTAAGTTGACACAAAAGATTAACCATTACATACTCTATTTAGAATTCCACTCTAAATAGAAGATGGGGAAAAGAATGTAGGGAAAAGACCATATCCAGGAAAAAGCATGTAAATATGCATACTTAACTATAAGGATTAATATAGATGCTGGAATAGGACTTGAGCTTTGTGAGCTTTCTGGCAGCCAAAGCAAAAAGGGAAACACCATCAGTGACATAAACCTCATTATCAGAATGGTGGGAGCATACCAGTCCTTTAAGGGGAAATAAAAAAGGTTTTTCTAGTACTTATATAATAAATTCTTCAAATGAGATTTATGTAGGGAATACTCAAATGGGTAGTACATAATGATCCTAACAATGTTTTTGTGGTAAAAGCAGTAATAGATATTTCTTCATAAAAGTTAAGGACATGACCTTAAGACGCAATACAGTGAAGGTAAGTTGTGAAACGGCCTAGGGTGATATGGTCCAACTAAGAAATGCTCTGTGGATTTGGCTTTATTTAAGCCTAGAATTTTAGAGATTCTAACAGAATGGAAGAACTATAGCTCTTCAAATGGTCTCCTGTACTTCAATTTTTGGCTATTTTGATATGAGTTGGGGAGCCAAGAGTGTAAGGGAATAACACTGGTGATGATACTGTTGTCTGCCTCATTGTTTGAGGGTGGAGCCATATGTGTAGTCATTGCTATACTTGCTAAGTATGAGCTAAATACATCCTACAAAACATGACTTATGGAGTCAGAAGAACTAGGTTTGAGTCACATTATGATATCTTCAATTTTGTGCTTGTGATGCTTGTCGTATTTCATCTCTTTGAAAAGTTTCCTCATATGTATGTAATGAGATAGAGAAAAATTATCATCTTAATGGCTGTTATGGGAATGCATTTTAATGACCAGCTGTGTCATTTAAGTCTTTCTCCTGCAAGTGACAAAAAAAGCTCAACTTAAAATGGCCTAAGGAAAAAAGGGAGGGTTTTTTTGACTCAGTAATTGAAAAGTCCAGTGATAGGGCTCATGAATTAGTTTCCTAATTGCTGCAACCTTCATGGTTTAAAATAACAGAAGTTTATTGTCTCCTAGTTCTGGAGGGCAGAAGCCCAAATTAAGGTGTTGGCAGGGCTGCACTCCTTCCAGACATGCTGGGAGACCTTGCTACTTCTAGCCTCTGATGGCTACCTGGCATTCCTTGGTGTTCCTTGGAACCACAACTAGAACCACAATTGGAGTGATTATGGCTGTGTCACTCCAGTCTCTGCCTTCATCTTCATACCAGCTTCTCCTCTTTGTGTCTGCTTTCTCTTCTTCTGTCTGCATTTACTCTCTCTCTCTCTTATGGGAATGCACGGGCTTACATTTAGGGCCTGGATAACCCAGGATAAACTCCTTGCAAGATTCTTAACTTAATGACAGTTTTTTTTTGCCTCATAAAGTAATATTAATTTTTTGCCATATAAGGTATCATTTACATGTTCCAGGGAATAGAAGGTGGGTATATCTTTGTGGCCACCATTCAGCCCATTGGAGTTGGCTTCAGACATTGCTGACATCAGGCCCAAATTACATCATCAAGACTTGGTTTTGTACCATCGTTCAGCTATCTTTGGTGTGTGGCTTCGGTCTCAGGCTCCATTTATTGCAAGATGATGGCAGCAGCTCTAGATTTTATATCCTCTCTGCTTCATATCTGTTGAAATCAAATCCTTTCTCCCAGAAGTGTCAGTGAAAGTCTCATAGGGCGTCCTTGTATCTGAGGAGTCACTCATCTGTTCCCAAACCTGTCACTGTGACCAGGGGAATGTGAGGCTCTAATTGGTTTGACCTGAGTCATATGATTATGGTGGCAGCTCTTCTGGGACCACATGCACTGGGAACTGGGGAGAAATGGCTCCCCAAATTAAAATAAAGGCTAGTCCCACGAGAAAGGGAAGTGGATGCTGGGTGGCAAGATAAGGAAACAAAACAAAACAAATTTTAAAACTCCACAAATATCTACTACTTTAGCTTTGTTGATAAGTTGCTTTAATAAGCCTGTTATTCATGTAAAAGAAGGAAGCTATTCTATGTAATACAGGAGGGAAAGGAAAGTTTCCAGGGGGAAGATCTGATGAGTGGAACAGGAAGTGAGACTCAGGAGAGGTCTAATTGAGATTTTGCAGAGCTGTGTACAGTGTAAGATGACCCTTGAGGGGCTTCATGAATCTGATAATTCTAGAAATATGATATGTTTGGTTAAATCAACTGGATTTCTATTTGGAATGGTGAAGGGATTGTGTTTGTATCAAGCTTGGGGTTTGGCCAAAGTATAGTCAGCTCTTGTAGATGAAGTTGAGAGTAGAGACCACCATTATATATAAAACAGGGCTAATGACCTTATCTTCATAGGACTCTTGGGAGTCAGTTGAGAGCTAGGGTATGAAAAGACTTTCTAACTGTAAAGGGATATACTCCTGGGTACCCCTGTGGTGTTCTCCTGACTTTCCTCATGAGTTCATATCCGTGTAGGCCTGTTAGTTTTCCTCTGCATCACGCCCAGGCACTTATCAGGGAATCAGTCAAGAATGTAGATATATCTGCTGAAATTCCTCTTCCCACCAACAAAAGACCTCAGAGCACATCTCTACTGATGGTAAGGCATCTTGGTAGTCAACACTGCCATCCACAGTTTATTGTGTAGACAACGATGCAAGGGTTGGAGCAGAATTTCAACAAAGTGGACTTCTTATGTTACCTTACGTCAGGGACCCTTTACCTGGGACACACCCATAGGCATGTTGCATCTTTCAATCTACTAAAATTGTGTGCAGAATGTGTGCACACAATTTTTTTAAAAAAATGTAACCAGTGGCTGTTTTGAAGTGCTAGGACTTTTTTCAATGTTTCCGTATTTTATTTATTTATTTGGCTCCATTGGGTCTTTGTTGCTGCACGCGGCTTTCTCTAGCTGCGGCGAGCCGGGGCTACTCTTCGTTGCAGTGCAAGGGCTTCTCAGTGAGGTGGCTTCTTTTGTTACAGAGCACAGGCTCTAGGCGCCTGGGCTTCAGTAGTTGTGGCTCCTGGGCTCTAGAGCGCAAGCTCAGCAGTTGTGGTGCACGGGCTTAGTTGCTCCGTGGCATGTGGGATCTTCCCGGACCAGGGCTCGAACCCGTGTCCCCTGCATTGATAGGCAGATTCTTAACCACTGCGCCACCAGGGAAGCCCTGGTGTGTGCAGATGCATGCACGTGCTTCTCGCATTGTCCTGGGAAGAGGGTCCACAGCTTTCAGCAGATTCTCAGAGGAGTCATGACCCATCAAAGGTGGAGTACTATTGACTCTCCTTGTTTATGGTAATGGGACTTTGGTGAAAGGTGAATGAAGAAACTTGAGAATTCTGACCCCACTCAGTTTTCAGCTCACTTATCCTGGCTCTTCTCTGAGGCTCTGCAGTGCCACTCAAACACTCCATTTTAGGAAGAAGCAAAACGTTTTGTTTGTGTTTGGGTGCTTGTTCCTTTTCTGAAAAAATTAAGTATTTCGTATGTATGTTTGCAGTTAGAAAGGTAATACTACTTTTAGAGAATTCAGAAACGAAAGAAAAGCAGAAAGATGCTTTAAAAATTATTTAAAAACCTCGTGAAGAAGTTTGCTGGCAAGAGAGATAATGAGCATGGCCTTTGGTGTCAGATACACAGGAGTTTGTGTTCTGTGAAATTTGGGGAAAGTTGCTTAATCTCATCAAGCCTGTCTTCTCATTAATAAAATTGAAATAATAATTGTACTTACCTCATAGGTCCTTGGGGATTACATGAGAAAATGCACGTAAAGTGCTTAGCAGAGTGCCTGGAAGGCAGTAAGTGCTTAACACATGATAGTGTTCTGTTGTGACTATTATTTTCTTTTCAGTCTTTTTTACATATTTGAGATCATACTGTGTTTACAGTTTCATATCCTGCCTTTTATCTCTTTTCATTGTACCATTACACACTCTTCGTAAATGTTAGTTTTAATGGCTACATTGTATTAAACACAGGAAATATACAGACATTCTTTGACTTACAATGGGGTTATGTCCCCATAAACCCATCTTAAGTTAAAAATATTGTAAGTTGAAAACACATTTAATACGCCTAACCGACCAGACATCATCGCTGAGCCTAGTCTACCTTAAATGTGCTCAGGTAACTTAACGTTAGCCTACAGTTGGGCAAAATCATCTCACACAAAGCCTATTCTATAATAAAGTGTTGAATACCTCATGTAATTTACTGAATACTGAACTGAAAGTGAAAAACAGAATGGTCGTAATGGTACAGAGTGGTTGTAAGTGAATCAGTTGTTCACCCTCGTGATCGTGTGCTGATGGGAGCTGCTGCCCTGCCCAGCATAGTGATTTGTAGAGAGGATGGTACAGCATAATCACTTGCCTGGGAAAGTATCAAAATTCAAAATTCGAAGAGCAGTTTCTACTGACTGCCTATTTTTGCACCGTTGTAAAGTCGAAACATCGTAAGACAGGAACTGCCTGTACTCACATTTAGTTGACAATTTCCCCGTTGTTGGATATTGGGGGTGTTTTTGATTTTTAACTACTATAAAAATATATTGTCATGAACAACTTGTTGGTATTTGTAGGTTTCCTTGTATCCAAGTCTGATGGTCCTATCAATGTATTTTAGGCAAATGCACTTTTGAAACCAATCTGATCATGCAGAGCACTGGGGCTTTTTTCAGAGGATATATGTGATTGCTGGAAGACAGTTGAAAGACTGGGAGATGGAGAACCATCATGGATTTCACTTGTGATGGCTCCTTCTGGCCACTGGGAACTTTGAATTCTAATAGTTTCAATTCAAAGCAAAAGGAGGGGGACTTCTCTGGTGACACAGTTGTTAATAATCCGCCTGACAATGTAGGGGACATGGGTTTGATCCCTGGTCCGGGAAGAGCCCACCTGCCATGGAGCAACTAAGCCTGTGCGCCACAACTACCGAGCCTGTTCTCTAGAGCCCAAGAGCCACAACTCCTGAGCCCGTGAGCCACAACTACTGAAGCCCTCACGCCTGGAGCCCGTGATCCGCGACAAGAGAAGCCACCGCAATGAGAAATGAGAAGCCTGCGCAAGGCAACGAAGAGTAGCCCCAGCTCGCCACAACTAGAGAAAACCTGCGTGCAGCAACGAAGACCCAACGCAGCCAAAAATAAATATATAAATAAATTTATTAAAAAACAAACAAACAAAGCAAAAGGAAAAAAACACAGGAGAGACCAAGAAGTTGTATAACGATACAAGCTTGCCAGTTGAAATAGAGACCCTCTAATCATAGGCTTAAATAAGTTAGAAGTTTGTTTTCTCTCTCACGTAACGGTTCTGGTATCTGGTATCATGGTCCAGGACTGATATGGTGGCTTTAGGGACCCATCCTCTTTTCATCTTATTCTCATCCTCAGAGTCCAGAATGGCTCATGCATCCAGCTTGTGGGAGTGGAAAAATGGGGAAGAAAGCAACTGTTTACTCTTTAGGAAGTTGCATGCACCACTTCAGCTCATATTCCATTGGCCAGAAAATAATCATAGGGCCACACGTAGCTGCTAGGGAGTCTGGGGTATGTAGTTCTAATTCTGGGCATCCTTGTATCCAGCAAAAGATCAGGGGTTCTATTTCTATAGCAGAAGAGGATAACTGATATTGAAGGAGAACTAGCTATCTCTGCCACATTAAAAAGCTGTCTCTTTTTAATACAAAAAGTAAACTTGAAAAGATCCCAGGTGTGGGTGATAATGGGGCAAAAAGAGAGTGTAGGTACTGCTACTAGAGCAATGAAAGTATTAGGGGTGTAAATCACATTTCCCTGTATATCACCCCTCCTCCATCTTATTTAGATTCAGTTTCTCTTCTAAACTAGATGATTGGACACAATTTCTCCTGCTTGTTCTTTTTCACTCCTTTTTGTTGCCCTTCTTCCCACAAACTCCTGTTTTGATAATGTCTTTTCCATTCAATAAGCATTCAGAAAGTGCTGGGGATGCCAAACTATGACACCTCCCTTTGAAGGACTGAGGAGCTTTCAGTCACATAGACAATGAAGTGTGATTAGTGTAAATAAGAGATAGCATATCTGCTGGAAGTCAGCACAGGGTACTATGGAAGCTCCAGGGACTGAGGAGCTTTTTCTAACTAGAGTGGAGATGAGGATTGGTCTAGAAAGATTCATAGAGAGGTGGTGCTGGAACTGAATTTTTTTTTTTTTTTTTTCTGGCCACACGGTGCGGCGTGTGGGATCTAGGTTCCCTGACCAGGGATTGAACCTGGGCCACGGCTGCGAAAGCACCAAGTCCTAACCACTGGACTGCCAGGGAATTCCCTAGAACTTAATCTTGAAGAGTGAAAAGGTGTTTATCAGACCACAAGGGTGTGATGAGGAGAAGAAACAGAATGAGACACAGAAAAGCATCCTCCTTGCGTGACTCATGGTTGTAAGATAATAGAAGACCAATTCAAATGGGTTTAAACATAAAGAGCATATTTGTTGGCTTGCACAATTGAAAAGTCTAAAAGAGTGGGAAATGCAGGGCCAGCTTCAGAAGCAGCTGGATCCAGGCACTCATTGGATGCCATTATGCCTGGGATTCTTGCTTTCTCCAGGATTCATTCTTTATGTTGGCTTCATTTAGGCAGGATCTTCCCAGATCCTGGCAGAGAAGGCAACAAAAATTCAGGTTTCAATCTAGTTTCTGAGATGCCCCATGAAAAGATAGCTTGTTTTCCTAATGGTTCCAGTTAAAGTGTCTAGATGACCTCTGATTGGACATATGTCCAATGCAGAATATGAGTGTGGTGGTGCAGCTCCTAGCAAACCACATAAACTGAGGATGGATTGAGTGCTGTTTCCTGAAGGAAAATGGGTGATGTTAGCAGAAGAAGAAAAAGTGGATGTTGGTCAGGCAGGCAAAAACATCAGATGAACATGAGAGTTTATTTAGGGAACTAGTAATCCTGGATGGGTAGAGCAAGGGACCAGATGATTGAGGGCTTTGGATGCTCTTGTGCAGAGCATGGGCTTTCTTAGGTGGGCAATGGGGTACCACTGAAGGGTTTTAATCAGGAGTAACATGGTCCTTTGATACATTATTAGTAACTGAAGTTCGTAGTTTACATTAAGGTTCATTCTTTGTGTTGTACATTCTGTGGGTTCTGACAAATGCATAATAACATGTATCCAGCATTACAGTGTCATACAAAATAGTTTCACTGCCCTGAAAATCCTGTGTACTACACATATTCATCCTTTCCTCCCTCTAAACCCCTGGCAACCACTGGTCTTTTTACTGTCTCCCGAGTTTTACCTTTTCCAGAATGTCAGATAGTTGGAATCGTATAGTATGTACCCTTTTTAGATTGACTTCTTGCACTTAGCAATATGCATTTAAGGTTCCTCCCTGCCTTTACATGGCTTGATAGCTCATTCCTTTTTATTGCTGAACAATATCCTACTGTATGGATGTACCAGATTTTGTTTATCCATTCACCTATTGAAGGACATCTTTGTTGCTTCCAAGTATTGGCAATTTCATGATTGCCAATTTGTGCACAGGTTTTTGGGTGGACATAAGTTTTCAACTCACTTGGGTTAAATACCAAGGAAAGTGATTCCCGGATCAAACATGGCCTTTTGACTAACCCTCTTTTATTTGCACAGTACTCTCACATTCATTAATTGACTTGATTTTCACAGGAGCTCTCTGAAGTTGTGAGGCCTATATTATTATTCCCACTTTTTATGCAAAACTGAGGCTCTAAGACTTTAAGTAAAACATATAAATTCACATAGTTGGTGAATGTGTAACCCAGGCACTTCTTAATCCAGTCTCTTCACACGGCCTGAAGTTTACAATAAAGCAATTAGCTCTAGCCAGAATTATTCTCATGATCTCAGCCCAAACCACTCAAACAATGAGACTGGGCCAGTCCCAGCAAAATGGGGAAGCAGTAAGGTTCTTTTTCATGTCTTCCTGGGCCCACACCCAGAATCTGTCTTTCAGACAGACATCCTCTGGCCTTCTCCCCAGGATCAAAAGGCATCTTTACTGTTACCCTGGAAACTGCCCAGTAATTGGTTGGGAGTTTAACTTGATGAAGTCATTTGAGTAATTGTTGTTACTAATGACTCAATGTGCCACCCCTCCCAGATAAAATGTGCATTTTCATAGTAGCTTTTAAGATCTTCACTCAAAAAAGTTTAAAAAAATGTGGGAATTTTCAGCACCAGGCAGACCTTAGGGGGTGGAATGAGATGAAGTGAATTCTTCCAGTGCTCCTCACATTTAGTTTACACTGAATGTCTCACCCACAGCTAATGGCATTTATTCTTTCATTTCATTCCTAGAGGCAGAGATTATCCCCATAGAATGGAAAGAAGGTATCAATGGACAGAATGACTTCAGTATGGTCACATGTTCTTCCAGGAACAGCCTTAATTTCCCCATCAGTCATATTTATTAGCCTCACAGGTTAATTACCCTCAGTGGGACATACCACATTTATTGAGTGGTGGTGACATCACAAGAGGGTAGTTTAGGAGTATTCTAGCTGCCTTTATTTAATCTCCAAGCCATTACAAATAAACATACAATCTGAATAAAAACAGTGTCCTAGCTACACAGATATAGCTTCAGGACAAATCTCTTACAAGCAGGTTATTGGCCTTAAGCCCCTTCTTTGTAGAAACTCTGTAGTTGAGAAAGACTCCTTCATAGGATTTTAGAAAATAAAACAAACATTTCTGACATGAATTTTGACATGATCCCTCAAACACTGAAAGAGTAATGTCTTGATTATTACAATGGGTGGCTGGCCTCCATCCAGCATTCTCTATTTTTACTACCAAAATGACTCAAATTCCTTCCTTTTGCCTTCAAAATTTTAGTAGTCAATTTTTTTTTTTTTTCAAAGCCCTGGCCTTGGGCATCTCTGGAATCTTATGATTTGGGTAATCTTGGGAATCTTAGAGTAAATGAAGGCTTTGCTTGCCTGAATATGGTTCTTGTTTTTTTAAAAAAAGATCATTTTTCTGGGTTTCAGTCTACCTGAGTGAAGTTTTACCTGTTTCAGGGATCTCAAGGTAGCCGTTGCCTGGCTCCGTACTGTTGTTGGGTGAGGATAATGTAACTTATCCCCAAAAGGCATAATCTTTGGGTGGTAGTGATTTTTCAAGGGGGAGGTTTTAATGTAGTTCATTCTGAGTGCCAGAATCTAGATGAGGTATTTGGGGTTCACCCAATGTGAGAATGTTACATTGGTGGAACATTTAATTAATATGTCTTTCAACGGCTCTCTTAACCAGAATAAAGTGTAAGCTCCTTAATCAGGCTTCAGGGCCCTTCATAATGTACCCTTCTAAGCATTCCAGTGCTTCCCTAGCCGGGTACTTAGTACCCATGTAGAACTTGAGTCTGCATTGTAAATGTTGTTTACCATTCTATCTCCCCTGCTAAGCTGTAGGCTCTGTACTCCCATTCCTGAGCATAGGGTATGGAATTCTGTAGCAATCCATAAATAACCAGCTGAATGAACGAATGAAAGCAATTCATGAAAGAACCCAAACTATGGGATAAGCTGTAAACACTTTACTAAACAGTTAGCTTAAACAAATGTCCTAATAAAACAAAAGAACAATATTAAGTATGTGAAGAGCGTGGGCCTGGTATTAACTTGTCTCTCCTTACTGTGAATGCAGGAACCCCTTCAGTGGAGAGAAGTCAGGTGAATCATTCTGCCTGGTTCCATGTGCCTTGGTTTATTTTCTTTCTTGGCTTTGGCTTTTCCTTGTCCCAGAGGCTCTTCTCTGGCCAGACTCCTCTGTACCCTGTGCTTGTGTGCACTGGAATGGGCTCTTCCCTTTATTAGGGTTTCAGTGGAAATCACCAGGACTTCTCAGTCTGTCTGAATGAAGTTGTACAAAGTTCACAGTCTAAAAAGATCCTATTTCTATAACCTGGGTTCTTGTTTTTTCTAATTTGTTATTGTAAGACCTCTGCCTGGGACTTCCCTGGTGGCGCAGTGGTTAAGAATCCACCTGCCAATGCAGGGGACACGGGTTCGATCCCTGGTCTGGGAAGATCCCACATGCCGTATCCCCGTTGACTAGCTTGGCTCTTGTTGCAACCTTCATTCTCACTGACAAATTCCAGCAGGTTATGTCTGGAGTTTGTGATGAGTAACTTCAGAAGGGCCAAGGCTTTTGGTGCTGAACCGAGGATGTTCAAATCCTTTTGTCTGGAAATCAAGCTGACTCTTACACTAGTCTGGATTTTTGAAGCCAACTGATGTGTGAGACTGTGAGAAAGTCACCTTATCACTTTGTTCCTATTTCCGTCTCTGTCCCAGGTGATGGGGGTGGATTACTGTACCTGAACTATAGAGAAGTTGGAGGAGAAATGTTGTTCTGAGGCTTCCAAATGATATAATTCTATTCAATCCCACCACTGAATACTCTACCCTGGATTTGTGTGGCATCCACTTTTACTGTCTCCTCTCCATCCTTCACCAGACTTTTAATTTTTTCCTCATGAGAATGTATTATTCTTATAGTAACAACAAAGAGCTAATGTAAAATGACCAGCAACAAATTGACTCTATTTTAATTCTGACTTGAGCCTCCAAAGTGGAATGAAGAATGAGTGCAAAATTTGCTTTATAATATAATGTGTGGAAAACCCCACGTAATTCTAATTATTCTCTACATTTCTTCCTCTACGTGTTTGTATAGTCTTGGCTATTTTATTTAACTGAAAGTTCTTTGTATTCATTTTATTTTCTTTTTTTAGAATTGAAGTATAGTTGATTTACAGTATTGTGTTAGTTGCAGATGTATAGCATAGTGATTCAGTGTTTTTACAGATTATATTCCATTATAGGTTATTTTAAGATACTGGGCATAGTTCCCTGTGCTATTCAGTATATCCTTGTTGCTTATCTATTTTATATATAGTAGCTTGTATCTATTAATCCCATACCCCTAATTTGGCCCTCCCCGCTTCCCTCTCCCCTTTGGTAATCACTAGGGTTTTTTTTTCTGTATCTGTGAGTCTGTTTCGGTTTTGCATATAGATCCATTTGTATTATTTTTTAGATTCTACATGTAAGTGATATTGTAGAGTATTTGAAGTATATGTCTTTCTCTGTCTGACTTATTTTGCTAAGCCTAATAATCCCTAGGTCCATTCATGTTACCGCAGGTGGCATTATTTCATTCTTTTTCATGGCTGAGTAATATTCCATTCTCTGTATACAATACATCTTCTTAATCTAATCATCTGTTGATGGGCACTTGGGTTGCTTCCATATCTTGGCTACTGTAAATTGTGCTGCTACGAACATCCTTCACATTCATTTTAATTCAACAAAACTTTGTTCCATACCTACTTTTGGCTAGTTACTGATTTAATTCTTCAAACAATAAGATACAGTACCTGCCCTTATAGAAATGACAAATTGGTGGATGAGAAGTGAAAAAAATGCTGATTTCCCTAAGACGTGCTCTTGAGGGGGAAATAGGGTGCTGACCTGCACAGGATCACAGAGCTTCCAGACACACCCCTTCCCAATGCTGCTTCCTCTGCTTCTGCCGGGGAGGTTGGCTGCCGGTCACCCCAGATGCTTGGATGCTGCAGATAATGCCATTTCCTGTTTCTTCTCTGGCTGGTCCAGCTCCAGTCTCACACCATTGAGCCATTTCTTGCCTCAGCCTTCCCCAACTTCCGCATCCAGAGGGAAAAATCATCCTTTATCCCTAATTCTGTTACACTCTCACGGATAGACCACGAATCAGAGGTGCCTTCTATTCTTCCAGTCCTACAGGAGTTCAAATTACAAATAAAAATTAAAATTATAAAAAACTGTAAAAAAAAAAAACAAACAAAAACCACCCACTTCTGACATTGAAGCTCCCCTTTATTTAGAACTCCCACTAGGCTTTAAGTTCCCTAAGGTCGGGAATGGGTCTGTCTTGCTCACTTGTGTATTCCCAGTGTCCAGCCCAGCGCCTGACTCAGGGTAGGAACTCACTAAATGTTTGTTAAGTGCAAATGGATTACTGCATGACTCAGGCATGCATCCCTGTGATCTTGGCCAAGGGCAAGCTGAGTGGCAGACACCCTGCTGTACTCAAATTGAGCCCCTCCTCGGACACTGGCTGACTGTCCTTGGAACGTATTTGTGTGACTTGGCCTCTCTCCCGTGAGGATGAGTTCATTTCCCAGGAGGCTCCCCAGACCTCATGTACTAGAACCTTGGCAGACCTATCCCAGGGGCCCTCCAGACTTGCCCAGGCCCAGTCTTTATGCTGGAGTGAAGATGGCCTGGGTTCAAGCCAGGCCTCAGCTACATAAATGACAGCTGGAAGGTTAAATGCAGGGGCTTCTGACTGGGAAAGTTAAGGAAGGCATTGGGCAGGTGGTCAGAGTGAGGGACCAGCTACAGGAGCAGGTCACAGGGCACCCAGGAGCACAGTGTTCTGGGGCAGTGGTCAGAAGCCCACTGTGGAGCATAATCTTGGGAGATGATGAAAGAAAGATTGTTTGGGGACAGTCAGGGACTTTATTCTCGAGGCCAAGAGAAGCAACTGACTTGAGTTTTGGGAAGTGTCACAGTGAAAGATGGCTTGTAGGGAGAGAGATTGGAAACCTGCTTAGGAAGAAGCTCTATTGATAATCCAAGGGAGAGGAGGGTTGAGAATGACCCCCATTGCAGGGGCAATGGGGATGCAAAGTCCCCTCCACTGTACAGTACTCAGCCTTTGTTTACTTATCTTTGTATTCACAACCAGTGTCAGGCTCAGAAATAGTGGTCAGTAAATGATTGTAGAATGAATAAATACAGCACAGACAGAAAAGATCTTGGGGACATAGACTCAATAAGTTCTGAGGCTGAGCAGACTTTGGTGAGAGAAAGGGAGAAGGTAAAGATAAGATGAGGAGTTAGGTGTTGTGTCCCTATGGTTGGGGTGCTCCTACTAGGGCAGGAGTACAAGGGAAAGTAACAGGAAGGCTCTTTCAGATCTGCGGAGTGCGTTCCCATCCTACTAGGAGAAAGTGAGTTTTCTGCCTGGCCCTGACTTTTTGGGCAATAATGAGCATTGCCCAGTGGTGTTTGAGAGGGGATTATGACAACATCTAATGAGCCCTTATACTATGCCAGGTGTGCTTCTAAATGCTTCATGTATAACTTATTTTATCCCTATGATGGCCTTACACAGTAAGTACTATTATTCTGTGGCAGAAGAGGACACTGAGACACAGTGATGTCAGGTAATATCCTCAAGTAACACAGCTAAGAAATGGCACAGCCAGAATTTGAACCTTGCCTCTTGGTTTTGGGACCTATTACGTATGAGATATCTGTGAGATACGTGTGGCCAAATCTTGCAGGTGTTGGAAGACAAGCCACTTTGCAGATGCTCTTCAGGCCCTTTTAGTGTCACTGTCTGTTCTGTGATTCTAACCAATGTATTAGTCAGGGTTCTTCAGAGAAACAGAACCAATAGGATGTGTGTCTATCTATCTTTCTATCCATCCATCCATCCGTCTGTCATCTTATCAAGATTCATTTTAAAGAATTGGCTCACATGAGTATGGCAAGTCCAAAATCTGCAGGGTAGTCTGGCAGGCTGGAGACTCAGGGAAGTGTTGCAGTTTGAGTCCAAACTCAAGTCTGGGAGTGGTATATTTGAGTCTGCTGGTAGATTCCCTGTTCTTCTGGGGAGGGCAGTCTTTTTCTATTGAGGCCTTCAACTGATTGGATGAGGCCCACCCACGTTGTGGAGGCCAACCTGCTTTCCTCAAAAGTTTCCTGGTTTAACTGTTAATCTCTTCTTTAAAAATGTCTTCACAGAGACATCTAGCATGCTGTTGGATCAAATATCTTGCTACCATGGCCTCACCAAGTTGACACCTAAATCTAACCATCACACTAAGGCTCAGAAAATAAGGACTGGCAGGTCCTTAGCATACACTGCAGGTAGCCTTGCTGACACGGGAGGAAGTGTGACTCAGCGCTTGGTGAATTTGGAACATTCTAGGCTTGGATTACCAACACTTACGACCTTTAGAACCAGACCTCTAGTGGTGGTTTGACTCTGCCTCATTTTGATAAGGCAGATTATGGATTAGCTATAGGTTCCAGGTGTATTTAATATTTCTGGGAATATAGAATGACATGACTGTGGTTGTAGCACCTATATTAGTGCAAACAACTTCCAATTTATCATGATTGTAAAAAGAAGGCTGTTTCAGACACGGGGAGTGCATTTCCATCTCCCTGCGAATGTGTGAGTTTCCTGCCTGGCCCTGACTTTTTGAGCAAAGATGAGCAGTGTCATCACAGGCAGTCAGGACGGCCCTAAGTTAAAGTCTTATCACAGCTCAATCTTAGCATCGAGTTATTTTCTTTCTTTTGAATCAACACACTTAGATTCCTACATGTTTTCTATGTGAGCATTTTTGATGAATATTTATTGGCCTGGGTTGTATTACCTCTCCCCCTCATATATATTTATTTTGGGGTTAGCACTTTTAAATTCTCAGAAACTACCGCAAGTATTGACATTTATTTTCTAGGCTCCAAGAAACCATTATCTATGCTGTTTGGAATGACATTATTTGGTGTCTGGTTAGTCAAGAAATGGAGACATTGAAATCTAATCTTAGTTTGGGGTGCTAGAATGTCTTTTTTTTTTTTTTTTGTGGTATGCGGGCCTCCCTCTGCTGCGGCCTCTCCCGTCGCGGAGCACAGGCTCCGGACGCGCAGGCTCAGCGGCCACGGCTCACGGGCCCAGCCGCTCCGCGGCATGTGGGATCCTCCCGGACCGGGGCGCGAACCCGGCTCCCCTGCATCGGCAGGCGGACGCGCAACCACTGCGCCACCAGGGAAGCCCCTAGAATGTCTTTTTGAGAGTATAATTTTTATCTGTATATAAGAATATTTTAAAAATAAGAGTATATTTAGGCTTTACATAGTACTTTATAAACATGAATTCATTCTTTCTGAGTTCTTATGATGCTCTGCAAAGTACAATTATATTTTGAGTGGAGTCAGAAAAACCCTTAAAAGGATAAACTGGCCCAAATTACTTGGTTGGTCAAGCCAGGAATTAAACCCTTGTCTCCAGATTCCCTCCCCGGGGCACCCTGAGAGGTGGCGGAGGTCTGGTTGACATCCTGGGAGGCCTGGTGAAAAGAGTATGGACTCTGGAGTCATGGCTTCAAGTCTCTGTTCTACCCCTTACTAGCTGCGTGAACTTGGATGAGTTATTTGATGTCTCTAAGCCTTGCTTACCTCATTGGTCAACAGACGCCCATCAGGGGGTTATTTGTGAGCATTAAATGAAGTAATTGTAAGTGTCCAGCATGGAGCACACATGAGGTGTCAGTGCCCTCTTCCTCCTGCTTCTGGTTAGTTATCACAGGTATGCCTCTCCGACAGAGGATGAATCTTTCTCATTCTGAGCACTCAGAAAAAATGCTGCTCAGGAGCTAAGGGAAAATGTCCAACTAAATTGTTGTTGCATGCTCTCGTGGGCTTTTAAAATAATATATTCTATGGCATTATTTATGAAATACCTGTATCACATGTACTAGAGCAAGGTTTCCCACTAAACAGTAATGCATGTTTTTAATCACTTTTTACTTATCCTCATTCCCATCCTTGATAACGGAAGTTGGGGCGTAGATTCTTGTTCTCCTCTTTCCTCCTCTTCCTCCTCACACTGGGGGCCCACGGGAATACACAGAAGATAATTTACTTGGTTTTCTTCCTGGTTCATTGTTAAATTTGGGATGGGAAAGACTGATAAACAGAATATTAAGTTTGGTGATTAGTCCAAGAAGCAGAGTAGAGTATGTTGAGTGTAAGGGAATTAAGAGAGGAGGCACTTTCTGGTGGATCTGAGGGAATCTGGAGATGCCCTGTCATTTAAGACGCACCTAATGAGGAAAACTATCAAAATGAAATAATCACAATAAAGATTTATTTAATAATAATAATCCACCATTTATTGAATATCTATTTAGTACAGGTACTGTGATAAGCATTTTACATGCTTTGACTCGAGGCAGGGCTAACATTATTCTCAAGTTACAGATAAGGAAAATAAGACTTATAGAAGCCTGCACAGCTTGTAGTTAGTGGCAGAGATGGGATTAGTATCAACAACTGTATCGTGTGTCTTCTGGTAACTACCATTCAATGAAGAGCTGACCATGTGCCGGGCATCATGCTACGTGCAGTTCAAACATTATTGCAGCATCCCCATGAAGTAGGCATTATTATCCTCATTTTAGAGACGTAGAAACTGAGGCAATATAATTATTGGAATGACTCATTAACTTGTACTTCAACCATTTATCAGCATATTCATGAATGGTGTTCATAGTTGAGGTACTGTTAAATCTTGAAAGTATTAAAAAGTAAAAATAACTTCATCAAAGTGTTCCATGCACTTGCTAAATAATTAATATAGAACTAGGAGCTTATAATAAAAAGTCTACTTGTACTTCTCTTGTCTACTTCTCTCTACTCCAGTCTCACTCTCCAGAAGCAATCGCTTTCAACAGTTTATGTTTTGGATTCTTTTGGGCAGTGTGTTCATAAACCTAGAAAATGTACTCCTAGAAATAATTCTTAATTCCAATTTAGTATTTTCTATTGATGATAATTTATCTCATTTACACCACCTACCTCATGCATGCCTCGTCTCCTCTCAATACAGTTGTATATATATATTCAACTTCAAAAGCAAAACCTTCATTTCTTTTTTATTCCCTTCTTTTATGGGAGTATATTCTCAAGTAACTTCTTAAGTAAAGGTGCTCCTTTCTTTGATGTATCATTGCATGACTGAATATGGCTTTTATTTTTCTTCTCTGATTGATTATTTGGTGGGGTATAAAATTCTCAGTTGAAAATCATCTTTCCTCAGAAATTGGAAGGCTTTACCCACTAGTGTTTTCTGGCATCCAGTATTGCTGATGAGAAATCTGATACTATGTTTATTCTCATTTCTTTGTAGGTGACCTGCTTTTTCTCTCTGAAATTTATGTATATAGAAATATATTTATCTTTATATATTTATATATAAATATCTTTATATAAATATGTCAATGTATTTTTCTTATATAAATTTATTTTTAGTGTTTAAAAATTTTATGTGGATGTGTCTAATCAGTCTATTTTTAGTCATCCTTCTGAGAATGTGGTACTCCTTTCAGTCTGAAGACTTGTGTATTTTTTGACTTACAGAAGGTTTTCTTTAATAATTATATCCTTTTTGTATTCTTTGTTCTCTTTTTCTGGAACTTGTATTAGTTGGGTAATGGACATTCTGGTTTGGTCTCCATCTCATATTTTCTTCCATATATATTCATATTTTATGTGTATTGTACATGTCTGTATTTCTCTACCTTCTGAGAATTTTCTTCAACTTTACCTACCAACTCTTCTATTGAACTTTCTATATTGGCAATTATATTTTAAATGCTGGCTTCTACTGATTCTGTTTTTTTTTTTTAATTTATTTATTTATTTTTATTTTTTGCTGTGTTGGGTCTTCGTTTCTGTGCAAGGGCTTTCTCTAGTTGCGGCGAGCGGGGGCCACTCCTCATCGCGGTGCGCGGGCCTCTCACTGTCGCGGCCTCTCTTGTTGCGGAGCACAGGCTCCAGACGCATAGGCTCAGTAGTTGTGGCTCACGGGCCCAGTTGCTCCGCGGCATGTGGGATCTTCCCAGACCAGGGCTCGAACCCGTGTTCCCTGCATTGGCAGGCAGATTCTCAACCACTGTGCCACCAGGGAAGCCCCCTCTACTGATTCTTTAGTTATACTTTTAAAAATAGCATCTTGTTCTTTTTATAAAGATACAGTCTCTTCTAAAATCTGAAAAGGTGTCAACATTTAAAAAAAGGTCTCTTCTATTAGCTCTGAGTTTTCTCTCCTCCTCTTCCCCTACCCCCTTCCTCCCTCCTTCCCTCTCTCCCTCCTTCTCTTTCTTTCTGTCCCTCCCTCTCTCTTTTTTCCCTCTGTCTGTCGTAATATTTTTCTGTCATGGTACAGACTTTTCTCAAATTTCGGGACAGAAAGGCTCCTTTTATATTAGTATGGCTTTTTGACTGTCATGCTCTGCTTTAGCAAGTCCCTAGAGAGCTACCCAGTACAGGCGTGGAGAGTAAATGCCAGCTTTGGGAGGCCTTTATTTTGGAGCACTAATGCTTGCACTAGTCAACTTAATTCTCCCACGACAGTTTGTCCGATTTCCTTGAAGAAGAACGTTCTGATTTTTGCCTGGGCTTAGCTCTGGGCAGTTCTTTGTGAAGGGGCAGGAAAAGAGTGGGGAATGTGTGAATTGTTCTCTATATAGATCTTTAGTCATACGCTGTTTTTAGTGGCATTTCTCACTTCCATCATCCTGGTACCTGCCTTCTTTAAATCCAGAATCTCCCTGGAACTCTGCTGGGTAGATTGCTCCCACCTCAGCTGTAGCATAAATCCCAAACTGTGGCTTCTTTTCTCTCCTTCTTCAATCACCAGACTTTCGTGTATTTTCCATCTTCTAGACTTTTGCTGAACTCTCTCGAGTGCTCATGATCTTTGCAGTGTTCTTTGGTTATTGTGAGTTTATATCATTTTAATACTTTTTTCTTTTCATTTTAATGGAGTCCAGAAAGGAGAGGAAATAACTTTTCTTAGCCTATTGTCTTGAACTGGAAGCCCTCTCACTATCTTTTGGAGTTTATTAATTCACCAGTACTTGTTGAACACATACTATATACCAGGTGCTGGCTTAGGCACTAGAGATACAAATTGGAATCAGATATAGTTTTTCAGATGTAGATCTAGTGTTTCTAGATCTAGAAGGAGACAGATGTTTAACAAGTAACTGTGTGTTGCAGTGTTGAAGGTGAGTAATAAAAGCACATACAAGATGATGAAGATCGCAGAAGGAAGAACAGTTAATTCTGTTGGCAGTAGAAGGGAGGTTACAGAGTAACCAAGTATACCATTTAGGAAGTTTCTATATCTTTCAGGCCACAGCAGTCTGAAGACAAAGTGGCGTCATATTATCAGGAACAAAAAAGTCACCATTTCTCTAGCTCAGCGGTCCCCAACCTTTTTGGCACCAGGGACCGGTTTCGTGGAAGACAATTTTTCCACTGACGGGTGCGGTGGGGGGGAGCGGAGAGGGATGGTTCAGGAGGTAATGCGAGCGATGGAGAGCGGCACATTAAGCTTTGCCCGCTTGCCCGCCGCTCACCTCCTAATGGGCAGTCCTGTTCCTAACAGACCGTGGACTGGTCCGCGGCCGGGGGGTTGGGGACCCCTGCTCTAGCTGATGTAAGACCTCGGTTGAGTAGCTCCAATGGCAGAGTGAGACACAAACCAAGGTACAGGTAGTTTGGGAGAGATAATCCCAGGAAGCACAATGAGGAAGTAGGGAGGGTGAGATAGAAAAGGAAGAAAATCCAGTACAGGTATTTTTATTGAGCTGATTGCTGCTGTGGGCAACTGGGGCTCTGAAGAAATTTGTAGAAAGCACCTCAAAATAATTGTTTAATGGCCAGGAAGCTGGGGCATTTATCCACTGACCCCGGGACCCCAACTGTTGAGGGTTGCTTTGGGAGGTGTTCTCTTTCTCTCCTGGGCTATGGCTACATGCAGGCTCAGTCATCTTCCTTGGTTTTGGAGAAAATCCCTGAGCTGAAAAGTTGGGGATGCTTTGGTAGGAGCTTGAGTTGGAATCTGGCGTTGCACGGAACTGTACAGAATCTGGTGGGCTGAAGGGAGTGTCAAGGACCGCAGAAACAATTTGCTGCAGACCTCCATCTCCCCCTCAAGAGTTTCTGATAATGTGCAGGGCAACCTCATGTGTGATTGCAAACATGTGGCCAGAGGCCTGTGCAGTAGTAGCTGTTGTGAGAGCCCCACAGAGCTCCTCACATCTGTGGTGGCCACCGGCCCAGTGTGGCTTTTCAGTCTTCTGCCCCCATCTCTGCCGTCTCCCACTTAGCCATATCACGGCCCACACTGTGCCAACATCAAACCACCAAAGTTGGAAAGAATCCCGTCTGCCTGACTTTGTACCCTAACACTCTGATCCTAAAAGCATTAAGGCGTTGAGACTCTGGGAAACTTCTGTGAAGCTGCAAATGTCACCTGGAAGAGGAACACCTTGATCCACTGGGACTTCTTCCTGCATCATCTGGCGTCAGTTAATATGTTTTGTTCCAGAGAGCACAGAGTTGAGGGAGTATGAAAGCAGATGGGTATGTTTTGTTGTGGGAATCAGGAGTCTAGACATATCTGGGAGGAGTTGGGTGCTTTCTCTTCCCTTTTGAGATCCAGGCAGGAAAGGCAAGGAGTGTGAAGAAGGGAACTAGCGTGCTGAGGGGCTTCTCTGTGTCTGATGTTTTATAATATTAGGTCTCATTTAACTTTTATAGCACTTCACACTACTATGAAGTAAAGGTTATTATTTCCAAGGCAATCAAAGCAACAAAAATTCAGAGAGAATAAAGCATTTTTCGAAGGCTACAGAATTAGGAAGGAACAGAGGCAGGGTTTGAACCCTGGTCTATTTAGTTCTATAGTTTGATCAACCGTACAGCAGCTGAGAGGAGGAAAGAAGGGAGAAAAATCAGATGTTAAATTAATTAAATTGGAGGAGAGCACTTGCCACAGATCTTGATTCCAGTTTGCACTCTGAACCATCTAAGCGGTCCCAAAAATAAATTCCATGGGTATAAGCAACCGTTCATGTGAAAAAGGCCTGGGGGATTGAGCTGACCTCAAGTTCAACGAGTCATCAGGCGGCTGCTGCTACTAAGAAGGGAAAGTGTTCTTACTTGGCAAAATAGAATTACAGGGGAATTGTAGGAGGTCATAGACCTACTGTGCTTTGTTCTGTTTAGATTTTACCTGGAGGTCCAGGTCACCACATTTCGAGTGACACTAGGAGACGTTCAAATCAGTGTGTTTGCTAAAAGAACCAATAGGAAGCTGGTGGTTTAAAAAATCTGATGTGCGAGGTGTATTGTGGGCAGCAGATATTAAGCTGGAGGAAGAGAACACTAAGAGATACATGGTGGCTGTTTTCAGATATGTAAACGATTTGTAACCCAAGACAGTGGATCGAAAAATAGGAAGGGGAGGAAGCACTTATTTACTGAGACCTACTGTGTACCAGCCGCTGCGCTGGGACAAGTATTTGAACTCGACCTAAGGAAGATGGGAAAAAAAGCTGAAATGTCCATCATTATGGTAGGAATTCTCTCAGAGTGGGCAACTGGACATACCAAACAGAGACCTGGTTAGTGCTGGACTAAGATCTTTTAGAAGGAATTTCAGCATGAGGCAAGCAGTTTGCATGGAAGATGAATGCCTTCGCACATCTATCTGTTCACCGTTAATAAATGTGTGGATAATCTCGGCCACTTATCACTCTTCAAGATCATTGAAAATAGGACACCCATCAATCAGATATATTAAAGTGAAAATTAAAAAAAGAAAAAAAGGGAATTCCCTGGTGGTCCAGAGGTTAGGACTTCGTGCTTTCAACTGCCGAGGGCGTGGGTTCGATCCCTGGTCAGGAAACTAAGATCCCGCAAGCATGCAGGGCGTGTCCAAAGAAAAATAAGTGAAAGTAAATATCCTCTGAGACAAGGATAAAAAATTCTAAGATCTTCCAGAAAGAGAAAGCAGATCACATACAAAGGAACATGAATCTTGAAATGAGAACTGCAAATTGAGCAATGAGATACCACATTACAGTGATAAAATGAACAAAAAATTGCAAGGCTTGATAATTCCAAGTGTCGGTCAGACAATTTCACACGGGAAAAGATAAACTTTTATGTGCTTCTGACGGGAAGGTGAGCTGTCACAGCCATTCTGGAAACCAGTCTGTTGCTCCGTAGTGAAACTGAGAAGAATACATATTCTCTATTACACGATTCCCTTTCTAGTCATATGCCCCAGAAAGACTCTTACACAAGTCTATAGAGATGGCATAGGAGAATTATTTTTTTTTTGCAGTCGTTTGTGGTGGTAGGCAGTTGGAAGGGACTTTGTCTATTGCAATGAGAATGAGTAAGTAAACCAAGGTGGACATCTAGTATGGAATATATACTATACAGCAGTCACAATTCAATGAACTAGATGTACCTATGGTTTAACATGGATTGAGCTTTAAAACATAGTGAAAAAGGGAAGAAAGTGAATAAGATGTATGCAATATCATTTGCAATATGAAAAATAAGAATACATATGTAAAAACATTATCTTTCAGGAATACATACAGATGCAAAGATTTACTATACACATTAGAGTGGGCAGGGAATGGGAGTGAAGATGTGATGGGGAAAAAGAGGCACAATCGAATAAGGTCAGAGACAATGGTGCACAGAGAGCATGCCAACTTCTGTACCTCTGAGGATGTGCTGTGAACTGAAAAAGTTTACAACATTTTTTCTTAAACAGCAAGGAAAATATAATTTGTGCTTTTTATAAGCCTAGTTGAAATCATAACTTATGTGTTGTTCTGCTTGCCAACTTTTTTTTTTAATTGTATGTTCATTTGTTTAATAGTTAACACATTTTTATGGAGCATCCACTGCTCAACATATATATACGTGGTACAGTTCTAGGGCTCTGAGCACAGGGAATACAGCTATGAATGACACGCCCACAGGATAAATACCTAGAAGAAGCATTGGGTCAGAGGGTAAGCACAACTAAAATTTAATAGATATTGCTAAATTGTCCTGAAAATGTCTATACCAACTGGTATTTTTTATTAGGTGAGATTTTTTTGGTGTGTGTGTGTGTGGTACACTGGCCTCTCACTGCTGTGGCCTCTCCCGTTGCGGAGCACAGGCTCCAGACGCGCAGGCTCAGCGGCCATGGCTCACGGGCCCAGCCGCTCGGCGGCATGTGGGATCCTCCCAGACCAGGGCCCGAACCCGTGTCCCCCGCATCAGCAGGCAGACTGTCAACCACTGCGCCACCAGGGAAGCCCATAGGTGAGGTATTTTTGATGTGGTATTAATAGGGGCACTTTCCAATTATTTGTTCTAAATGTGGATGAAAGGGAGTGAGAGGAAGGGAGTTAGGAAGAATCCTCAGGAAAAGATGGGATTTGAGCCATACATTTTGTGTGAGCTGAGACAGCCCTGACAGAGCAATGTCTGATGTGTATGAGAGGCACATGCTCCCCAGGCCTCCTCATCCCAGCCCAGCCCAGCCCAGCCCCTCCTGACCTGGGCATTTCCCTCTTGGGTCATTTGGCAGTGGGTTCTGACATCAAGCACCTGCCATTGCACAGAGAGAGGAAAACCCATCTCATGATTATTCCTTACCCATTGTTACCTTAGCAGGAGTGCAGCATCTGTGCCGTGGGCCGGCACCCCTACCAGGCTTCCAATGTGCTTTCCATCCAACTGCCACAGCCCTAGATGGCAACCCCTGGGCTCCACCCAGAGCCCGTGGCGGAAACAGGATGTAATGCTTCCAAGCGGGGTGAGCAGCGATGGCTTATCTGCAGTGGTCAGTGAGGCAGACAGAAACATTCTCCGTGACCTTCCTTCCTTTGCGTGTTTGAAAACCAGGACCCTACCCCCCTTTATGGAGGAGACAACTGAGGAGTTGTAACGAAGTGGGATATAAACATGAAGTGTTTGTGTTTCTTCCAGTGACTGATTTCTGAAGTGTTCAGCTGAATTCCCATTCCCCACCCTTTAGCATCTTTGGCAGATTCCATAACTCTCTGCTCTCTTTCGGTAATAAAAATTTCAGTCCATTGTGGTTTAAAGTGTCAATCTCAGAATCTCAGACTCAGTTTAAGTCTAATCTCCTCCCTCGTCCCAACCACGGGTTTGAGCTGAGGCTTGGGAGATCTGGGGCAGGAGTGTATACACTGTCTTTTCACTTTCCCACAAATCCAGCACTTTGGAATAGAGAGGGGGGTGATAGGAAGGAGCAGGGGGGCAATGGAGGAGAAACAGTCTACAGTCCACAGTCTGACCCTTTCCTGGGTCTACCAGTATGTTTTTCTATAGGGAGTCGTCTTGTCATTTGGGGGTGGGACAATTCTTAGCATAGAACTGTTCTGTACATTTCAGAATACTTAACACTTTCCCCCTTGACCTCCACACAAATTCTCATAGCACTCTTCAGTCTTTATGACATACAACACTTTCCCAAACACCTCCTACAGGAGCCATTCTGCCCTGGTTGAGAACCACTGGAACCTTCTTGGGTTGGGGCCAAGGAGAAGGGATGGAGGAACAAGATCTTAGATTCCTGGGCCTGAGTCAGGGGTGGGAAGGAATCCTGCTTGTCTTCTGGTTGGGTCTGGCTTCATTTGGATCCTTCTGCTGCTGTGTGTCAGTCTCTGTAAAAGACGCTGTGATTGAAAATCTAAGGCTGTTGTTCATCTTCTTTTGGACCTTTCTATTGTTGAGGATGATCTTAGAGAGGGTAGCTGTGTCTTCCTTTGGTCCCAACAGTGATCCATGCTTCCAGCACTTTCTCAGGGGAAGGGGTGGCCCTAGGGTAAATGGGTTCACTTCCCTTCACCTGAAAGCCCCTTGAGCAGCCCCCAAATTCTGCTCCTCCCTCTAACTCCGTGCTCCTGTAGCTCTATGTCCTGTGCAGTAGCCGTGGGAACCGCTAGAGCACTCTTGAGAAACCTCTCATAGGTTGTCTCCATCTTCTTCCTAGCAAGGATTTTGCCTTCATAAATCTCCAGAAGAGCATGAGACACCAAGCTCTACATTCATGGATGTCTCCACACTCGAGGGGAAGCATGTCAAGTACATCAAGCTCTCCCAGGAGACACCTTACAACACTCTACTTGGATGGCAATCCCAGTATGGGACTTAAGATTGTAAGGGTGAGGTGCCAGCTTCCCCTTTTTCATATACCCTCAGTCTCTAAACGTGATTATCTTGCAACCTGCCCATCTCTTGGCTTTATGAGGAATGGGGAAGCACATCTCTCCAGTATAGTCTAAAAATGTTTCTCCCCAAGAACCCATGAGGTTGGTAGACCTCAATTCCAACTCTGTATCCCCTCTCTTTCTTTTAGATTACCTTGAAAAAGGTTCTGTGCATATAGGGGGTGGGGAGGTTGGGGTGATGTTGGTAATGGTAGTAGAAAATTAGTAGTTCTGGCGATTTTCAGAAAGCCCTTTGTCAGCTCACTTTAACGGGTGGTGTATTTAGGTCCTTTTTTGTCCTCGGCCGTGAACCCTGTCCCTATTCCAGGGCAACAGGAAAAGTCCTACTCAACCTCTTCTGATACAAGAACAGCCTGCTAGGGGAAGACTTCCAGAGTTTTGACACTAGGCCTGATGCCAGATGTAGAAACTGGAGGATAGGACCACATTCTCAGAATTAAACAAAGAGGAAAGGAAAGCTCCCCCTCCATAGCCTAAGAGCCCACAATTATCTCCGTTGGCTGTTGGTCTCTCATTTTAAATATTCTATGGCAGGTGGAGAAGGAAAGAAGAAAATATGTGTCGAGAGAACAAATCGAGGTAGAAAGACCATTTGCGGGGAAGAAAGAGATGGTCTGCTGCTCTCTCTGCTTAAGGAGTATGGAATGGCTGGGAACTTCCTAAGGTGGAAGTGAGATTCCATCTTCCGACACCACAAGAGGAAAAACATTTACAACTAAAACCCTTCCAACTGTCTGTCCACCCACCCATCCACCCAACAGGTGTTATTATATGTCTACTCTGAGACAGGTACTTAATTATTTTCATTATTAATGAAAATAATCTTTGTGCTATGACTTTTCTCTCCTTCTATACCTGCCTCGTATGATCTTCCTGTCTAGGTATAGAACTATTAGGACCATATGTTCCTAGATACCTTGCCGGGAAGAGGCCCCATTACTGAGCAAAGTGGACCAGGGAAGATCCCTAGGGGCTAGAGTTTTGAGGCTGCTGATCTCCTGAAGTTCTTAGTAAGTAACTTAATTCCTCTTTGTTTTTTTAATTTATAAAATGAGATATAAATGTAATTCAGATTTTTTTCTATTTGGTATTGTGAGCTTTAGAGAAAAGGATCTGAATTATACAATGACTGTGTGTATCAGTGACGTAGAGAGATATACGTATACTCAGCCATAGATGCAGATATTATTATTCCTGTTATTTAGATGAGGAAACAGAATGTCAGAGGGGTTAAGTCTTACCTAAGGACTCAGAGTACTGGTAAGAGTCTGAATTTGAATTCAGGGCTGTTTGATTCTAAAGCCTACCTTTTTACTCACACCATAATGCCTCTAAGTCAGTAGGATACATAAAGGGAGGATAAGTTAAAAAAGAAGAAATCACATGTATTCCGCAAAACATATGAGGCCTTCAGAAGACTGTCCTTATGGCAGTGCTTTGGGGAAGATACTGAGGAGTTCATTATTTGTGTGATTTAAAATTTGTGTCTATAATTGGTGTTTGCTTTCCTTGTTATTGTTTTCATGTCTGCTTCTTAGTAATGTAGTTGGCTTAACATCTTTGTAAGAACTTCCCCATTCCCAGAGCCTCATGGGGGCCAGACTCCCTTCTTTTTTTTTTTTTTTTTTTTTTTTTTTGCGGTACGGGGCCTCTCACTGTTGTGGCCTCTCCCGTCGCGGAGCACAGGCTCCAGACGCGC
>NC_041220.1:50168345-50179024 GCF_002837175.3 Physeter macrocephalus
GCGGCCATGGCTCACGGGCCCAGCCGCTCCGCGGCATGTGGGATCTTCCCGGAGCGGGGCACGAACCCGTGTCTCCTGCATCGGCAGGTGGACTCTCAACCACTGCGCCACCAGGGAAGCCCCATACTCCCTTCTTTTGCTTCTTCCCAAGAGGGCAACATAAACATTTGTGCTTCACAGATATGACAATAGTAGTTAGTCTCCAAAGATCAACCCAACACCTCTTAGAATTCATATCCTTTGTAGTATTCTCCCCTTGAATCTGGCTCTGCCTCGTACTCACTGTTGACCAATAGAATTTGGTGGAAATGATGCTTCAGAACTTCCGCGACTAGATCATAAGGAACTTCGCAACCTCTGCTTGTTTTTTTTGGAATCCTTGTTCTTAGGATGCTCCCTTTTCAGAACTCTCCCTGTTGGAACCCACCTGCCATGAAAAACCTAAGTTACATGTATGGTCGTGTATTGGTGCTCTGCCAATAGCCCTCCCTGGCCTCCCAGCTGACAGCCAGCATCACCTGGCAGCCATGTGAGTGCACCATCTTGGATATGCAGCCCAACCCCATCATTTAAATGGCCAATGCAGTCAGATAACTTCTGGCCCAGCCGTCACATACAACTGTAAGTATATGAGAGACCTTAAGCAAAGACTGCCTCACTGAGCTCACTTAACCCACAGAACCATGAGAGAGAAGAATAAATTACAGAGTTTTAAGCTGTAATGTTTAAGGTGGTTTATTACATAGCAGAAGATAACTGGAACAATTCCTCTGGGGAGAGGCCAGACTCCTAGGCTTGAGTTGACCATTGGAGCTTGGGAGTTAGAATCTGGAACTTATTAGTGTCTTGACCTCGTGCAAGTTCCTTCCCTTCTGTGTATATCAGTGTGCTCATCTGTAAAATGGAGACAATAATAGGACATCCCTCATAGGATTTTTGTGAGAATTAAATGTGATGATCTGTGTAAAGGACTTAATGTGGTACCTGGCATTTACTAAGCACGGACTAAATAATTATTGAAATTAGTGGTTTTATGGAAAGTTTCTTCTAAACACAGTCATTAATTACATTTTTCTTTATTTTTGTCTTAGTCTTTTTTCTACCAGTCCTAACCTACCAGATCCCTGGAAGCCAGTCATGCAAACTTTGTGGCAAAGCTGCCTTGTACTATTTTTGCCACAGATTTTAACTGAAGGGTGGATTTTCTGAGTTGACCTGATTATTTCTTGAGTTGAGGGAATATGAACCTTCTCTTCACCCATTTTGATCTCATCTCTTCTTCCAATGCCCTATCAGTTTTGCTTTTCCTTCAGTTTCCTCCAGGGGATTGCTTTTCCTGATCTGACGGCAGAGGGCATTGAGTGGGTAATTGATGTATAAAGATGACAAGAATGAGGGTCATTGGTATGAAAGTGAAAACTGACACTAAAATTGTCCTCTGTGGTCTCTTAATGACTTGTGGCTAAGAGCATTATGCTGTTTCCATAAAAGGGAAGCAAACATATACTAGGGTTTGTTGAAATGCCAAGATGAGCGAGGCTTTCCAGAATAGCAAACATTTTCCTGTGACTTTACAGCTCCTGTAATTATGTTCATGCTGGGACCTGGGGGTGCACCATGACCACCAGGAATCCTACCTCCTCCCATGCCCGTACTGTAGATGCCAAGCTTCAACAACAAAATCGCATTGAAACCTTAGCTCTCTGAGCGGTGTGCTCTGTACCTAACCTACCTCCTACCTCTCACTAGATTTGCTCTTTTTTTTTTTTTTCTTTACAGTCAGGACATGACTTAGAAGAGAGGGTCAAGTGACTTATGTTGGGAATTTTATGCACACTAGGAATCTGCATGTAGGGGTGAGATAGATAAGGAGAATGATTGCTATATTTCATTTAGCTTTGTTTCTTTGTCCTTGATAGAAAAACATCTGGTTTAGGTCTACAGTTTGTACCTGAAAGAAATCTAAACCACAGAAATCTTGAAGTAAATTTTATCATCTGAGATATGGGAAGGGGGTGGGGGGGGCAGTGACCTATTTTTTGACACTTTATAGCAGAAAAATCCCAGGGACCAGTTACCATGAATCAAACTTGTTATCAGCAGCACACTGGTTACTTGAATGATAGTTTTTTGGGGTTACCTGAAACTCTGCACTGTGGTTAACACTGTTCGGCTCCACATGAGCTTGGCATACTGTTGGCACACCATAAATGTCTGATAATAGAATGAAAGAATGATACACACATCTGCCCGTCACTCAAACCAACTGTGGCTTCTTCTGCTCATCAAGTCGACTTCTATCACGAGTTTTGCTTGTGTTTTTAAACTTGCATCAACCTCTGTGGTTCTAGCTGCTTCTTTTTCCTTTTTATGTCTGGAGACAAAGCCCACATTCTTATTATCTATCTGAGACAGAGGGCCAGGTAATTGAATTTCATGGACTGTGGTCTGGAATGAAAGGTGAGTCCTGACTCTTACTTCATGAAAAATTATCTATGCTTTGTAATGATATAATTCTGTTGCATGTTTGTCAACGGTGATCCATATTTCTGAATTCTTGGTGTCTGTGATGGTGGAAAATTATACATTTGGGATAAAAATGTGAAAATCTAGATTTTGAGTAATAGATTTTTTTTTTGAGTAATAGATTTTTGAATCAATAACTAATTTAATAAAGGGCTTATGTTTGAGTTAGTTGCTGTATTTAAGCTCTGTTGATTAGTATGGAAAATCATTACTCACTAAGGGGTGATGGCTTACTGGCTCTAGGAGGGAAAAACTTATGGTCTTAGTGCACTTTTAATCAAATTGATTTCCTTATCAGGAACAAGCATGTTTTATTGACAATTTTACCCAAGAGCTTAAAGACTGAACATAATGAGATTTCTTTTGTTTTTGTTTTTTTCTAATTTTGAAAGAAAGGCTTCCCCCCTGGAGTCTAGAGACTAGCCTCGTCTGGTCTACTAGCCATGTGAAGCCTGGAACTGTCAATCTGTGAAATACATGGAAAAAAACATGACTTATCTATGACCATCTTTCATTTTCCAGTACTCAGTGGTCAAGGTGAAAGTTTGTAGTTCTGGCTTTGGAAGCTTCCATTGCTATTTCCTGTTCTATCCTCATCCTACTTTCAAGTGATTATAGAATATATGTTTCTATAGTCTTTCTTTATTTTAAACCATTCTGCCCCCTACTCCCCAATATCCCCCTGTCCCTAACTCTCTGAAGTTTCAAGTGATAAACTGGCAGGGGAAAATTGATAGATGAACAGAAGGAAAAATAGATCCAATTTATGTTTTAAATGTCCAGCTGAAGCTACAAAACTAGAGAAAAATACCTAAAAGAAATTGAGGCTTTCAGGTAAAAAATAATATATCATTGTTGTTATTATTTTTAATGGTAATAATAATAATAATCCATGACTAACAGATGTCAAAATCTATGTGGAAAAAACCAAGCATGTCTTTCTGTCAGAGGAGTGAATTTGAAAACAGATGATCAAGAAAGTAAGGCTTGGGGCTTCGCTGGTGGTGCAGTGGTTGCGCGTCCGCCTGCCGATGCAGGGGAACCGGGTTCGCGCCCCGGTCTGGGAGGATCCCACGTGCCGCGGAGCGGCTGGGCCCGTGAGCCATGGCCGCTGAGCCTGCGCGTCCGGAGCCTGTGCCCCGCAACGGGAGAGGCCACAAGAGTGAGAGGCCCGCATACCACAAAAACAAACAAAAAAAAAAAAAAAAAAAAAAAAGAAAGTAAGGCTGCTTGTTATCTCTGTCTAGTTATTATCGTACAGCACCGGGTCATCTTTGGCAAGTACAGTGTCCCTCAGTATCTGTGGGGGATTGGTTCCAGGGGTCTCTGTGGACACCAGAATCCTCAGATGTTCAGGTCCCTTACATATAAAATGGTGTCATACAATTAATACAGTCAGCCCTCTGATCTGTGGATTCAATCAATCCATGAAACCCACAGATACCAAGGGCCGACAGTAGGGGTATTTGTGTGCACTTACTTCAAAGGAAATGTCAAGTCTGAGAATAACAATTGAGATATTATTAGTTCCTATGAGACTAATATTGTCATGTAATCTATAATATAATAAATCGAATTTTTCTGAACTTCAAAATTAAAATGAATTACTTACTGATAGTAAGTAATCCTAATTATTTACTAATCCCATTTGCTGAGGACTTCTTGTGTGTCAGGTAATGTGATAAATCCTCTCTTTACATTATTTCATCTAATCAGTGCCTCAGTGCCATAGGGAGAACTGTTATTCTATTTTATAGATGAGGAATCTGAGGCTTGTAAGAGTTAGGTAACTTGTCCAGGTAAAGTAAGGTAATGTTGACAAGCTACATGCAACAGTACCTGTTAGGGTTGTTGTTTTCCATTCTAAAAACCAACATTTATTGAGCACTTTCTGTATGCCAGGGGGTTTCACATATGTTATTATATTTAGTCTTTAAAACAATCCTCTGGAGTAAGGCATGGATATTCCCACTTTAGAGATAAGGAAACTGAGGTTCAGCAAGGTCAGGTGTCTTGCTCAAGACATTATAGGTAGAAAGTGATGAAGCTAGGATTTGAGTCCTAATCTTCTGACTTGAAATCAGAATAGTCTCAAAATTGTTAAAGTGGTAACACACCTGGAAATCATAGTTGTTGTAGACTTCAGTTAGGAATATTATGCTCTTTTTTGGGACATGGGGGCAGAATGGTATATTTAATTCCAACACAAGAACAAAGAACAATTTTAGTAGCAAAAAATAAATCTACATGTATGATTGTAAAACAAATCAACCTGTGGCAACGACCTAAATATGCCACTCAGCTCTCCCTTCGAGAGAGAGCCTGCTGCAGGAAAACAGTGAGCTGTCAGCTCTTGCACCTTTGGGGTTTGCTCTGGCCTTCACCCTGAGGCCACGTTCTCTCCAGCTAATGACTGGGCATAATGGAGGTACTAGAGCTGGGCCATTTTTGTTCAATGTGAAACTTCTCAATGGGCAGTCATCTCTCTGAGGTGCCCACAAGTCTGGCTGAGACCTTCACAGAGGTCACTGAAGTCTGAGGCTCTTGTACCATGTCCTCCTTCCCTCCCTCTCTAGAAACACGGTCTGAGTTGCTCTTGGGCTACTCCTGCTCCCATTCCCCTTTGTCCTTCATAAACATTTCCCCCAGTAAATCTGTTATGTTTCTGTTTCCTGGAAGTCCTATTTCCTGGAGGTCCCAAACTGATGCAGAACCGAAAACATTATTGTCTGTGAAAAAATAACAATGAGCTATTGAACTAGGTATTGTTTATTAATATTTATTTGCTATTTTATCATTTGTTTTGTTAGCTGCTAATATTTGCTAGCAGATAGGTGATCATACCAACATTTTGCTTAAAAACTTTATTTATTTATTTATTTTGGCTGCGTTGGGTCTTTGTTGCTGCGTGCGGGCTTTCTCTGGTTGTGGCAAGTGGGGGCTACTCTTCGTTGTGGTGCGCCGGCTTCTCATTGCAGTGGCTTCTCTTGTTGTGGAGCACGGACTCTAGGCGCACGGGCTTCAGTAATTGCAGCACGTGGTCTCAGTAGTTGTGGCTCGTGGGCTCTAGAGCGCAGGCTCAGTAGTTGTGGCGCACGGGCTTAGTTTCTCCGCGGCATGTGGGATCTTCCCGGACCAGGGCTTGAACCCGTGTCCCCTGTGTTGGCAGGCAGATTCTTAACGACTGCGCCACCAGGAAAGCCCAATACCAACATTTTAAGAAAAAGTTAGAAAGAGGTACACAGTTTAAAAATGGAGTTAATCTATTCATGAATCTGATTCTTTTGAGAGAGACTGCCATTATTTTCTGTAAGTATCTTACACCTTTTTCAAACTTGAGGGATCATAAGAGAATCACAGGTACAACTATATGGGTATTTTAATTTTGCAAGTTCAGAAATTTGATTTTCTTCCCACACATGGATGAACTGACCAAGGGAGATTGATTTGTGTCAACAACATTCACACTAAACTAATTTATAAACCCAAATTCCAGCTAATTGATCTGTATTTAGACACACACCAGGCCCAATCCAGTAACAGGGGGATCATTTGCACAGGTTGTTATAAAATGGTTTGTTATTATTATCATTATAATTGCTACTTTATTATTATTACAGCTACTATTAATATCAACAAGGATCAGTTGACTAGAATTAGAACTCATGTAGTCTGAACTGTGTTGATGACATACTGACAAATCATTCTCCAACTTTCCATTTCCAACTTAAATTTTTACTTTTTCTTCTTTATAAAAGCAATACATATCATTGTAGAAAATTGAGAAAATACAGACAAGCCAACAGCAAAACAAAATAAGACAATAACAACAAAAATTATACGTAATCCCACTACTCAGAGATTATTCCTACTAACATTTTGGTGTATATTTTTCCATTATTACTTACGAAGCACACATCAAAATGTTTTAAGTACTGTATGATCTCACTGTATGAGCTCTTTAATATTTTGCCTTTTCACTTAGCAATATAACTTGAACTTTTTACCATTGCATTAAATATTCTGCTACACTGTTTCCTAACTTTTTTGGGGGGGGTTATAACACATTGATTCAGAGTTAGGGTCTCCTGCCCTAGAAAAGTGAACATGCATGCAAAAGTTGCATACAAATCTTAGAAGTTTCACTGCCTGAATAGAGACTGTACATTTCCTGTCCCTGCCTATACCATTATAGACAGCTACACAGTATTCTATCCAGTTTAAGTTAGTACTATCATTTATTTAATCACATTCCTATAGGTAGTTTTCCCTATCATGAACAGGGTGATTGAGATCTTTTATATTTGTTATTATGATATTCTTTCACATCACAATTCCCAATACTGCAACTTCATAGTTACAATTTAGCTCAAAGGTGTAAGTATAAATGACCAGAGCTAATACATCTGGAAGAGTGAGGGCAGCTTTTGGAAGATTTTGCCTTTGGGAGAATTACACTAAATCCAGTGATGCTGATATTTTTTTGCGGTACGCGGGCCTCTCACTATTGAGGCCTCTCCCGTTGCGGAGCACAGGCTCCGAACGCGCAGGCTCAGCGGCCAGGGCTCACGGGCCCAGCTGCTCCGCGGCATGTGGGATCCTCCCGGACCGGGGCACGAACCCGCGTCCCCTGCATCGGCAGGCGGACTCTCAACCACTGCGCCACCAGGGAAGCCCTGATGCTGATATTTGAATCAGTTTTTGAAATGCCACCTGTGCAGTGGTTTCTAGTGACACATGCTTTTAAAAATTCTCAAAGGTGGTAAATTTTCAACTTTGAAAGTGAATTTGATTTTTAAAAATGGTCCCAACTTCTTTGGAACAAAGTTATTTTAACGAAATAATTAAATAAACTGAATGATAGCATTTTGGCTATTTTTAAAAATTACTATAAGCAAAAAGATTAATTTTCTTTTTTTCCTTGGGTTTGGCTCTGCCTTGTACAGACAGAGACTTAGCAAAAGAGAACAAAGAAAGCATCAGTGGAATAGTGTATAATTTCCCAAGTTCACTACTTGGAATTAGAAATTCACTTATACAAATACAGATAGGTTCGTTTAAAAGAAAATCTATGTCATAACTGTGTTGGTTAATTTTATTTGTGAGCTTAGCTAGGTTACAGTACCAGTTGTTTGGTCCAGTACCAGGGTAGATGTTGCTGTGAAGGTATTTTTTAGATGAGATTAACATTAAGTTTTAACTGATTAACATTTAAATGAAATTATTCTTGTTAAGTGAGATTAACATTTTATATCAGTAGATGTTGAATAAGCAGATTATCCTCTGTGATGGGGTGGGCCTCGTCTAATCAGTCAAAGGTCTTAAAGCCAAAGATGGAGGTCCCCTAAAGAGGAAGGAATTCTGCCTCGAGACTGTAACATAGAAACCCTGCCCGAGTTTCTGGCCTTTGGACTCAAGACTACAACATCAACTCTTGCTAGAATTTCTTGCCTGCAGCCTGCCCTATAGATTCTGGACCTGCCAGCCTCACAATTATGAGCCAGTTGTGAGCCATCTCCTTAAAATAAATCTCCCTCTATGTATCCTATTGGTTTTGTTTCTCTGGTGAACCCTGAATAATTCAATTATCAGTTGTTTCCAGATCCCTTCTGTCGTGTGGTATTTTTACTATTATCAATTGTGAGGAGAGGTGCTTGCTGACTTTGTCTTAGATTTGGGACTCTGTATTCCCTTGGGTTGATGGCCCTCTGTTGACTCCAGTTGATACATAGCAGATTTTAAAAACATTGAGAGCAGTATTTGTTTAAAGAAATCAACTTTCTAAAATTGCATTGGGATCATTCACTTATTATCATTATTTTTAATTGTGATAAAATACATGTAACATAAAATTTACCATCTTAACATTTTAAGTGTACAGTTCAGTAGTGTTCAATATATTCACATTATTGTGAAACAGATCTCCAGAATCCTTTATTCTTGCTGATCTGAAACTCTATACCCATTAAACAACAACTTGCCATTTCTCTCTACCCCGCAGCTCCTGAAGACCACCATTCTGCTTTCTGTCTCTATGACTCTAGATACCTCACATAAGTAGAATCATATGGTATTTGTTTTTTGTGACTAGTGTATTTCACTTGGCATAATGTCGTCAAGGTTCATCCATGTTATAGCATCTGTCAGAATTTTCTTCCTTTTTAAGGCTAAATACTATTCTATTGTATGTATATACCACATTTTATTTATCCATTCATCCATTGATGGACATTTGGGTTGCTTCTACCTTTTGGCTATTGTGCATAATGCTGCTATGGTTGTGGGTGTATAAGTATTTGAGACCCTGCTCTCAATTCTTTTGAATATATACCCAGAAGTAGAATTGCTGGATCATATGGTAGTTCTATTTTTCATTATTTTGGAAAAACTACCATATTATTTTCCGTAAGGGATGAACCACTTTACAATCCCATCAGTGGTGCACAAAGATTCCAATTTCTCCACATCCTTTTCAACACTTGTTATTTTTCTGTTTATTGGATAGCCATCCTAATGGATATAAAGTGGTATCTCATTGTGGTTTTGATTTCTATTTCTCTAATGGTTAGTGAGGCTGAGCATCTTTTTGTATGTTTATTGGCCATTTGTACGTCTCCTTTGGAGAAATGTCTATTCAAATTCTTTGCCCATTTTTTAATTGGGTTGTTTGTTTTTTGTTGTTGAGTTGTAGGATTTATTTGTATATTCTAGATAATAACCTCTCAGCAGATCTATGATTTGCAGGTATTTTCTTCCATTCCATGGTTTGACTTTTCACTCTGTTGATTGTGTCTTTTGGCACAGATGTTTGGACTTTTGATATAGTCCTGTTTATTTATTTTCTTCTTTTGTTGTCTTTGCTTTTGGTGTCATAGAGACCATTAACTTTTTTCTAAAATCACACCATATTTATATAAATCACACCGTATGAATAGTCTATATATCACTCCAGTCATACACGTATTTTCTGCCTTCAGTAACACTCAACATTGTCCCCATCAACACACTCACAGGAATCCTAAGAAAAATTTCATAGGACAGCAATTTGGGCTGTTTTTCTATGACCATGGCCAAGACTTGGTCATCATGATTTACCGTGGCTCTGAAGTGAGTGAAGAGGACATTTGGAAGCAATTTTCTGGTGCAACAACTAGCACCAAGTAGATATCTAGGCCATATTTATTGAATGATTGAATGATAGTCTCATTCTTTGACATCTGAAAATATTTTCAGAATTTATTTCATGTTTCTTTTAGTTCTACCACAGTCATTCCCTCAGATGGAGCAGCTACAATTTGCGCAACTGGAAATTCAGTCCAACAGGTTGTCATTGCCACAGAATGCTTGAAAATTGTTGTTTTGAAAGGCTTATGTCATCTCTCTAAGGCAAGTTGAAGTGATAGCAAAAAGTTGAGGCTCGGAGAGTTTTAAGGCTGATTTCAGTTTAAGGCTAACTGAATGGAAAACAAGACAGCCCGTTGTGAAAGATGAAAATTCAAAATCTCATACCCTATCACTGCTCAGTGAATGAATGGCCTTTTACTATATAAACAAAGATTGTCAGAGAAAATTATGTCAAGTGAACCAGCTTTAACATGCAACTACTAGATTAAGAGCTCCTTGAAGGCAAGGGCCATATCTGTCAATCCTTGCTAACACACACACGCAGCCATGCATAGACACACGTATGTGTACACATCTCAAAGACAAATAAAATTTTGTGTCAGTTCTCTAACTTAGAGTCCCAAAGAATTTGTCTGTACCTATATAATTAAATTATATACACATACTAAATATGTCTAAATATAGTTTAATGTGAATGTCCATGTTTACAAATATTTTATTGGGTTAGGAGAATTCTGGCAAATCAATAACCATGATTCAAAGAAGTATGAGAATACATTTTGATTTTGGTTGTAAGCTGACCTTTTGGGGAAATCAATATATTTTCTGATTATTCCTTGGCCAAAATGAAAAACTAACTGGGTTTCTTAAAAATAATTATTGTTGGGCTTCCCTGGTGGCGCAGTGGTTGAGAGTCCGCCTGCCGATGCAGGGGACGCGGGTTCGTGCCCCGGTCCAGGAAGATCCCACATGCCGCGGAGCGGCTGGGCCCGTGAGCCATGGCCGCTGAGCCTGCGCGTCCGGAGCCT
>NC_041220.1:50179034-50183227 GCF_002837175.3 Physeter macrocephalus
TCCCACGTGCCGCGGAGCGGCTGGGCCCGTGAGCCATGGCCGCTGAGCCTGCGCGTCCGGAGCCTGTGCTCCGCAAGGGAGAGGCCACGACAGTGAGAGGCCCTCGTACCGCAAAAAAAAAAAAAAAAAAAAAATTATTGTTTGCGTCTTTCTCTTTGGAGACTCTGATTTGTTTCCTTTTGTTTTTTGATATCACTGCACTGGTTTCCCCAGAGAACGTTGACGTTGACAGAGAAAGACCAAAGGAACTTTTGTGACTTCATCCAAATGTCATAACAAAAGTAAGTCTTAGCATGCTTCTGAGGGATTGACTTTCAAGCAGGAACTAGGTTGTTTTGGAAACTTAGCTAATGACATTGTTATTATTTCTCATGAGTGATTAGGTTGATAGATCAGTCCCACTTGCATTTAGTGTAATCCCTCCAGACCTGAGTGGTGACCCATCAGTACAGAAGCTGTGTGGCCCTGAAGCTTGGCCAAAGCACTCTTCTTTGTAAGAAGGACGTGGCATTTGCCTCTGAAATCTTTACATTTGGCTGTGAACCCCCACCACCAATAATGTTTTCTTAATAAGTACACCTAAAGATTTTGAGGCATCTTTCATCCTTGGAATATTAATAGATTTTGAAAAATTTAAAAGATAAATTTGCAAAGCACAAATGACATTTGTAAAAATTCAGGCAAGACACAAATATTACAGGTATTAGAATTCATTTGATTTGCAGTTTTTAATTGTGCCTGGCAGACAGTAGGAGTGCAATAAATGTTTACTGAATGTTGAATAAATGAAGTGAATTTGGAAATAAGCAGAGAGCCCTTGTTGCATTGTAAATCATTGCAGAAGTACGTTTTTACAGACATCATTGGGACGCAATCGTATCTTCTTGACCTTCTTATGCCTTTATTGATGTGTTTTGACTGATGCTAAGAAGATGCTAGTTTAAAAGGAGACGCCTATAATTTAAAAACATGATTTTTACCATCTCCTAACACTTCACAAAGGTCAAGAGGGTAGATAAACAACTTCCCACAGCTGCTGCTACATCTGGCACACGCCTGCAGCAGAAAGTGTGCGCTGAAAAGATAAACACGTCAGGTTGTATCTACTTGCACGCCTATGCTTTTTGTGTCTGAACTTGACCCTTAGCCATTAAGTTTAAAACCAGGCTTGACATTAATGAATAAAAATTCAAAAGAAGTTATGCTGAATTGAAATTACAGGCATTCCCAAGAGGACATATTTCTCTGATGGTTTTGAGGTTAACTTTGATTTTGTAATCCTGGCTCAGCATTTTATCTTTGTTGCTTCCTTCTGGGAATCATCTCATCTTGATTTCTGTGCAGTTTCGGGTCCCTTATGATTTCCTAATTCTGTCTAGGTGGATTTACTTATATATGGCTATGTGTCAAGTGTTACTTCATTTTGTGACCTCTTGAGGATGCTTCCAGCTCTGAGATTCTGCGACACTTGAGGTATATCTAAAATTTGCAGGTGAGTTTTCAAAGAAGTCATCACACAGAATTCTGTTCTAGCTTTCAAGTGAATAATCTGTTGGTTGATTATCTTGCATACTTCTTATAAATACTGCTGATGACTCAGAACCTTAAGAAACCTATTCAGCCTGGATCCTTTCACTGAAGACTTTAGGGATTAGGTATGACTTTATAATGTTCACTCATTGTATTTGTGATGAGGCTGGGAATGCTCTCAATGAACATTTATTGAGTCAAACAGAGACCTCTCAATTCCAAGTTGATTTTCCTATCCAGGAAACCACAGCGGCTGTCAAACATAGTATTGCTGATTCTCTTTGCTAACTAAGCATCCAGATGCTATTATTCACATCGTTTGGATCCGTTCACATATTCCTATCTCAAATATTTTCCACAGAACCAAGTTATGTCTTTATATAATATGCTTAAGTTTGTGAGAATTATAATTTCAATCCCCTGTCCTTGTTTATTGCCACAAATAATCATTGATATAAGTATATTGGTTTTCCTAGTATTATGTTCAACACATCTGAAACTCCTAGAAAAACATTTGAATATTCTGTTTCTTTTTGTGGTGGCAGACAGAGCCTCTGTGGTGGTCATTTCTGCATTGATCCTTGACCAACAAATGCAGGTATCCAGGCATGATGTTTACACTCTGTTTTTGCCAAATTGCTGGGTGAGCACTTTACAAGATCACAGAGTGTTCTCTATCTCCTCATTAGCATTTAGAGAACCTTGGCAACAGGGATGGAGCCATAGGAGGGAAGCCGGCTGCTATTTAAATGGAGGAAAGTCACTCTATGGCTGATAAGCGGAGGAGTGATAAATTGCAATCCTCCTTTCAGCCTTAGGAATTCACAGTGCGGGTCTATCGTGAACTGGGTCGCATCTGATGAACTTTTACTTTCCACAACATCATCTGAGGGCTGCGATAGGGGCGAAGTAATGTCCTTGCATGGTCTGCATTGGATACCTGTCAGTTGGTTTACAGATAATCTACAGACCACAGAGTATTTTGCTGATGTACTTAAGACCAGAAACACAGCAGCAGGAAATGCTAAGTTCAGAAGGCTTCTAGGAATAAGAGTCGCCAGTCTGCAGTATTATATTTCCGCTTTAAGAAAGATCAAAATATTGTTGATAAACACTAGGTTTTAGACCTGTACAAAGCCCTGTAAATGCATGCTTGTTTTTCTTTAAACTTAGGAATACTGTACCTGTTGACGTAGTAAATACGAATAAAACTCCAGGGATGAACTGGGAAGTCCCTTCATCTGCACGGGGCGTGGGGCATAGTTTGAGAAAAAAGCGTTGTTGACCCAGTTCGGTTTCTAGTTACTCTCCACTGGTGCACATTTGTGATTTCCGCATTGTCTATGTGAGAACCTTCAGGGGGGTGTAGAGCATCCCTGATGTCTAGCACAGTGCCTGATAATCACAGTTATTCAATAAATATTTGTGAACAAATGAAAAGCTAGAACTATGATTTACTGAGTCACATGCCTGGCTGTTCTCACTGACGCCTGTTTTGGGTTAAGTTGCTGTGATTGAGCAACAGGTATCCAGCATGACTATGAAGTTATAACATGGATGGATTATGGAATTATGCCTATGAAGTCATAACATGGGTGGCTTTTGGAATTAGGCTCTACTTACACACATTCCTGATGGCTACTGCGTGTTTAATGCTGGGCAGAGGACAATGAGGAAAGAGAAGAATGATGCATGATCTCTGTCTTCAAAGAGTTTTTAACCTAGATGGGGAGACAAAACTAAAAGACTTACAACAATAACATATTCACGGGAGTCTAAATGATATAGTGCTAAATTGTTTATCCTAGGGTGTGAGAGCTTGGGGGCTATTACTCTCATCATCTGGTTTTATTCTACTTCAGACAGTTCATGGCATTAAGTAGAATTATAGAACGTTAGGGTGAAATGAGACCTCTCAGGAGTTTTGATACCTTTTCGTCCAGCTCATTTTTTTTTAGATGAGAACACCAAGAGGTTAAGTGTCTTGTCCAAGAGCGCATGATTACACAGTCAGTGGCAATCTTCAGTTATTTCTCTAGGATTTTGGTTCCAAAGTATGCTAGGGCCCCAGGCTCATGCCAAGAGTTTGCTTTGTTTCTAAACGAAGCCTTTGTTTTGTGATAATAAAGCCCCTGTTGCGTGGGTTCTAAGATAGATGCAACTTATCCTGAATTCTACTCCTTAGCAAATATATTAAAGTTAGTTTCCACTGTGTCTGTATTTTCTTTCTTTCTTTTTTCGTAAAGAAAAACAGCCCCTTAGGATTATGTCCATAATCTGCACAGTATAAGAAATGTTGGAAGTCATGCATGTCATCTGATATTTGACAGTAAACATTTCTTGAGCCCAGTGGCCCAGGCCCCTGCTCTTTCCATCCACCACCTCACTTAATTGTCATAATCACCCTGTGAGGCAGACAGGGAGGCTTAGAGAGTTTAAGGAACTCATCTAAGTTCTCAGAGATAGCATGTGCTGGGGTTACAGTGTGAACCCAACAAGTCAGGCTCCAGAGCCTGTGGCCTGAACTGCAGCTCCACAGTACTTGTGCATTTTATTTTTTTATTTTTATTTTATTTATTTATTTATTAATTTTTTGCGGTACGCGGGCCTCCCTCTGTTGTGGCCTCTACCGTTGCGGAGCACAGGCTCCGGACGCGTAGGCT
>NC_041220.1:50183263-50204756 GCF_002837175.3 Physeter macrocephalus
AGCACAGGCTCCGGACGCGTAGGCTCAGCGGCCATGGCTCACGGGCCCAGCCGCTCCGCGGCGGCATGTAGGATCTTCCCGGACCGGGGCACGAACGCGCGTCCCCTGCATCAGCAGGCGGACTCTCAACCACTGCGCCACCAGGGAAGCCCCTTGTGCATTTTAAATGCCAGACCCCTAAAAGTTGGCGTGGTGGGAACCCACCACACCTCCGAGCCACTGGAGCATTCCAACATCCATCCAGAATCTTGGCTGCACCCTCTCTGTGCTTCTCCTTTTCAAATGTTCACATCTTTTCAAGAAGGAGATATCAGTGCTAGGACTATCTCAGGGCACTGTTTAGCCCGTTGGGAATTTAAACATAATGAGTCACAACCCATCAGCTCTTATATTTTCAGTGACTATCCCTTCTCTTCCCTTCCCTCCCCTCCCCTGCCCTCCCCTCTCCTCTCCTCTCCTTCCTTTCCCTTTCTTTCCTGCTTGCTTTTTTTCATCAGATTTAGTGAAAAATCTGGAAGGATTGAATTGATTGGAGAATGTTACAACAGCTATAAAATTTACGGTACCTTATAGAACTGGTGATTTGGTGAAAAGTTAATCATTTTAAGCATTTCTCCTTTTCCTTAGCCCATTTTTAAATTTTTTTTTTAAGGTAAAATAAGAATGGAGAAACAGGAAGCAACCTCGTGGTTTCAGTGTAGCTCACCCACTGATCCTTCCAGGGGAGCCTCCTGTCCTGCAGAGCATTGGAATCTAGGACATGTAATCCACCCAGAGGGAGCTTCAGATTTGATTAGGCCCTTGGAATTCAGCTTAGAAAACGAGCTGTTAAAAAGTTGAGGCAAAATAGAGAGTGGTCCCTTGACTCTTCGGGTGGGTTGGTGGCCTCTCTGAGCAGGAAGTGTTCTGATGTGCTGACAATGAGGAAACAGGCCATGTTTTTGTTTATTTTCTCATAAAGTGCTGATGAACAAATGAGGGAGTTGCATTAAGGGGCTCCGAAGGCAAGCTGTGAAGAGAGATTGGGGGTTATCAGCCTTTTAGCTTGGTTTCCTTTGGAAAGAATGCTTATGACATGGCCGGGCTCTGCAAACCTGCCGGTCTGCCCCCTCCTCCTGGCGCCCCTCCTCCTCTCACACCCCTTGATAACTTTGAATGCCTCAAACTGATGTCAGCCCTTTTTGGCAGATGGGGAGAAGGTAGGCTTCATGGATTCCTTAATAAAAGAAGCAGATGCATGAGAAATAAGGCCAATTTCCACACACTAAATAACCTTTTTTTGTTATTTTATTGTGCTTGGCCTAATAGTTCAAAATTTAATTTCTGGACTCCTTTAAAGAGATACCTAGGAAATTGGTGGTGGGGAGGTGGAGTTGGAGAGGGATTCTGTTGGGAGGAACATTCATATTTTGGGGGATCTAAGATCTTACCTGCCATAAGAGTGGAAGAACGTCAGAAAAATAAGGGAAGCATTGCCTATAGCTATGAATAAATCTGTCACTTGGAAGATAAAAATTCTTAAGCAGCATACCTTAAAAAAAAAAAAAAAAGGATGAACTTTGAATCCTTGGTGGAGCAAGGCATGAAATAAAGAAATAAGTGGGCTTCCCTGGTGGCGCAGTGGTTGAGAGTCCGCCTGCCGATGCAGGGGACACGGGTTCGTGCCCCGGTCCGGGAAGATCCCACATGCCGCGGAGCGGCTGGGCCCGTGAGCCATGGCCGCTGAGCCTGCGCGTCCGGAGCCTGTGCTCCTCAACGGGAGAGGCCGCAGCAGTGAGAGGCCCGCGTGCCGCAAAAAAAAAAAAAGAGAGAAATAAGTGATCAAATAAATTAAAAGTAATTAAATAACCCAGAAGCTTGCTTTGCTGCTAAACTCTGTGTCCTTACAAGTTTCATAAAGAATGATTCTAGAGCAGTCATTATCACTGCTCCTCAGTTGTGGTTACATCAGCTTCAAAGGTCATTCCATCTTCCTCTGGGGGAGAAAAGAAGTCTGTTTCCCTGAGCTAGAGTTGACATCGTAGGGGTAAGGTAATGTCTGGTAAAAGAACTCACTAAAAATCAAGTTTGACCAGTGTGCTTCTGAGTCAAGGAATTTAAAATGTTTCACAGATGACAGCAGTTTTAACCAATGTGACCTCGAGTAATCCAATAAAAAATAGCAATAAATGGTTCAGAAATGGATTTGACCCATTCCTGAAGGTTCTTTCAGGTGTTTTTGTTTTTTAAATTTCTTGCAAGGCATGAATATACAATGAAAATAATAATGGGGATTTGGAAGTAATTGGATTATATATTGGAAGAAGATGAAATATTTGATGTGAAACTCAGTCTGCTCAGAAATCAAGACTAGCATACACTTTGCTCTTTCTTGCTGTGTGTTTTAATATATGTGAGGATCCAGTATCTGACAGCTGAAGCATTTACTATCAGGTACAAAAGAGTAATGAGGTCTAGTGGGATCTCCAGCTTGGTATTCACTAAAAATGAAGACCAGTTCAAGTTAGTGGAGCCAGTCAACAATACTGATGGAGAGAGCTTTTTATTTCCTTCTTGAGTGGGCATGCTGATAGAATGTTACCATGGGGGAGTGAGTATATGGGAATTTTTGGAAAATGTTCTAGTTACTAACCTTTAATGAGCCTCAGTTTCCCCGCATGAGGGTGGAGGTGATGATTATGGGCTCTGGAGCCAGACTGCTGGAGTCAAGTCCCAGCTCTGTGAGTGACCAGTAGTCAGCTCTTGAACCAGGTTACTCTCTTCTCTCTGCCTTAGTTTCCTCATCTGTAAAATGGGGGCGTCATAACCTACCTCATAGGGTTGAGGGGCTTAAATGAGTTAACACTTGTAATACACTTGGAACAATGACCAGAACAGAGTAGACACCTCATAATTACTTGCTACTGCTACTAATAAACATCACAAATATATGGATTCTTCTTTAGAATTTGCCTGGATTCAGTTTTTCTAGCTGAAAAACTAAAATACATAGGGTGATGAAACATTGTTTAAAACTAAAAGGTTCAGCACTTCCTGGATGTAAGGTACAACTGAAGAAAAAGCTGAGTTTATTATTAAATGTCATTGTGTTACTTTGAAGAGCTCCCATAATATCAGTGGTCTAGACATCCTAGGACTTTAATGTGACCTACCAAAAAAAATAATAACACATATGGCTTATAAAAATACCATACAGGAAGGGCTCAGATCAAAGATACTATTTAAATGTGAAGAATTATTATTTTTATTTTTTCTATTACTCAGAATTTCCTACCAAAAAAGAAAAAAAATAGGATTTTAGTGAAAAATGCCCCAGCTTTTGTTTTGATATGAGCTAACTACAGAAGTAAAGGAGTAGGATCAGTGTTATGAAAACTAAAATTACAATACCATATTGTAAATATTATGAATTCGTTTGGAAAACTTCAACCTCAGCATCTTTCATCTTTTTTCCACGTTACGTCGCTTAAAAAAAATTGCCTAAGATTCATGAGGCTGCATGTCAGAAGATTTTGATTTTTTTAAAAAAAATCTTGATTTTGGTTAACAGCAGAACATGTTATTAGAGATCATCTAGTTCACTTTCCTTGTTTCACAGGTAGGGAAACTGAGGCCCAGAAAGAAACAGTGCTTCACTCCGCCGGGAAAGGGTGGAGCCCAGACCGGAGCCCAGAGCAGAGCCCAGGCGGTGCCTAGCTCTGGCTCTCCCGTCTGTACTTCCTTCTGCCTTTTGGAAAGATGAGTGTTTGCGACAGCATCCCTGCCCACCGCCCCACTTCTTCTCCAACATTGCTTCTATTTCTTGCTTTAATTTTTGAGTCAGTCCGGAATCCTCAGAAGTTTCTCTGAGTCTCAGCCTCCTCATCTGTAAAACCAGATGATTATCACCTGGTTTGCAGAGCCGTGGTAAGGTCTACGTGAGGTGACCTTTGGGAAATGCCTGGCAAATGATGAGCTTTCAATAAATATTGTTGTTGAAAATATTGTGGTCCTGAGAACCCGTGCTTTTGAAAAATATTTATATCTTAAGAGAGGCAAGAAATTGTTTAAAAATATGTTTTGGGGGAGTCTGGGCTCACCGTGAACATAGCAAGGCTGTCTCTCATTCAGAACTGGTGAACATTGAGTGCTTTTAGTTTGTAGATGGGTCCTGCTAAGTAGTAGCTGAACAAAGGACAGAAGAGGACTGGACTCTAAAAGCACATCTGACTATAACCACTCATTCCTTCCTTCAAGGATAGGAGGTGTTTCTGAAGATGGAAGAGTGACAACAATATAGTAATGATATAGCAGCTATGCTTTAGTGGGGGCTTACTATGGGATGGGCACTTGCCAAGCTCTACACAGAGGTGTCCCCTCTAAATCTCACAGCCACCTTATGGGGTAAGTTCCCATTTTACGTATGAAAAGGCTGGGGCTTAGAGTTTAGTAACTTGAACAAGGTAAAGGATGGAGTTAAGGCCCAATCCAGCCTTTCTGATTCCAAAGCCCCAAATTTTAACCCCTGTCCAATTTAAGTCACTTTTCCCAAATTGATGGTGGTCAAATTCATCAAACAAGTACTCAATTTTCTACTTTGCTAATGTAGATTCAGTTGATTTCCCAATACCCGGTAGTTTCCCTCTCTTCCGGCGCTGGGGCAAAGGCGCCCATGACTGGCTTATTAGTTTCCTAGGGCTGCCGTAACAAATTACCACAAACTGGGTGGCTTAAAACTGCAGACGTTTGTTCTCTCACAGTTCTGGAGGCTAGAAGTCTGAAAGCAAGGTGTTAGGGGGCCTCGCTCCTTCTGAAGTCTGTAGGAATGAATCCTTCCTTGCCTCTGCTAGCTTCTGGCGCTTACCTGGCAATCCTTGGTGTTCCTTGGATTATAAATAAGATCACATTCTGAGGTTTTGATTGGACATGAATTTTGGGGGGGCTACGATTCAACCCTCCACAGCTGTTATACCTGGAAAGAATATTACCTGCATAAGAATCCACTCCCAGAAAGGGTACATTTCTGTCTTTTCTAGGGCACTGTGGTGAGATACAGGCAAAACATAAGGTATTTTTCACTTTAAATTCCTATTATTGCTCTAATCAGGTATTTTCTGTTGCAGATTGCAATGGCGCCTTAGTCTGGAATTCATTTCCTAAGTCTTTTGAAAGTTTAATGGACTGCAAACAAAATATAATTTTTCAGAAGAATTAACGCAGCAGCTCCTTCTGAAGCAGACTCAGAGAGGTTGTGGCCATGAACTCTTCAAGGAGACACCCTGAGAAATGTTCCAAGGCTCACGTCTCCTTCCTTCAGAGGCCCAGGCCTTGGAAAGTGGGACCATTTGTCTCAGGAAGCCATTTATCTGTCTTCTTTGCTGGTGGGAGTGAAAAGTGACAAAACAATGTTATCAGAGGCTGTGTTCACAGTTGTGATAGGCGTCAAGGAGACTCAACTGATCCTACATTTATTTACCAGAACTGCCAATAAGATTTGTGCCCATACAAACGTGTACAATTATGCATCATATTTATGTTGCAAATCTGGTTGAATTGGGAGGAAAAATTGGCATGTTTTTAGGCTGACTTTTTGAGCCCACTTTCATGTTTAAAGCAAATTATTTATTTGTCAATTGTGACTCCAACCTCGCTGGTCTTTTTTCCATCCCTGGAAGATGCCAAGCTCATTCCTGCCTCAAAGCCTTTATATCTGTTGCTCCCTCTTCTACAAAACTCTCTTCTTCCAAATCTTCCCAAGGCTTGTTCCTTATTGTCACTCATATTTCCCCTCAAGACGTCTTCCCTAATCGCCCCAGAATCTGTCTATGCCACCCTGTTTTATTTTCACTATAGCATAATCCTAACCCAACTTGTAATTATTACTTTGTCTTAATTGTTCATACATTTGTCTTTCCCACCCTCTATCTAGATTCTAAACTCCCTGAGATCAGAGACCTTGTTTGATTCTCTGCTGTATTCTCAGCACATAGGGTAGTGCCTGGCACATAGGAGGTGCTCAATTAGTATTTGTCACTGAGTTCCCCTGATGAAGATGTATTCAGTCCTCATCTTAGACTAAAGGGACACCAGGAACTCCGTCCAAGAGAACTCTGTGTCCAGTCTCTCTTCCCAGGCAAGCAAGAGGCCAGGTCACTGGACACAGGCTGCTCCAGCCCAGCTGGAATCACCAGGGCCACATTCAGGGAAGGGTAGGAAGGACTTGCCAAGCGCTACAGAGCATATCATTGGAGGTCCAAGATGGAGCAAGGCAAGCCAGGCAACTCAGTTATCAACCCAAAGAGAATAGGCAAAGAGGGAAAATCCAGGTTCAAGGAAACAGGAAGGAACAAGGGAAACCAGACCAAAACAATGAGGTTCAAAGTAAAGAATGGGAGGTGGAAGCTGGAGGAAGTTCCTGAACCATGGAATCGTAGATACAGCTGCTTATAGGATCTTTGCCCATGTGCACAGGTGGAAAGGAAGCTATTAAGGGCAGTGACTTAGACTCACTCGCTCAGCATCAAATCAGACTTTCTGTCGGACCAGTTCTGATCTTGTGCCCAATCCTAGTTGCTGGATCTTGATCTTTCCCCCAAAACCCAGTGCCTTCCACGTAACCAAGTCCTAGATTTGAATATTAGTCTTGTTCCCAGTTATGGAGAGACGAGTTTAGTAGAGGGCAGAACTAGGTACAGAGTGACAGATCTTCTACTGTGAGTGTATTTGGCAAGCCTGGTTTCTTAGTATTAAGTGTGAGATTTGAAATGTTAAAATACTTATGAAAAATAATTAATAAAGGGAGAACTTACTTAAAGTGAGCTTTGGGAATAAACAGGGGACATATGTTGCCACTTAGCTAGTTATCCCTATGGATAGGCACTGTTTAATCTTCAGCCAGAACAAAAATGAGGTGTTTTCGAGCTGATCTATTAAAGTTTTAAGTGTGCTTCATTCACAGTGAAATCTAAAAAGCCTGAGGAGTTATCGTTGGCTGGAGTTACGTGGGGTAGAGTCCTCAAGGTGCAGCAGAAACCCTGGGAGTAAAGAGGTGAGTTAGGCTTCTAGCCTGGCCTTGCTCTTAAGTAGCAACAAGACTTTGGGTCCCGCTCACATCATCTGTCAAACAAGCAGATTTCTAACATGCTTGATTCTCTGTTTATCTGTAGTATGTATGAGATCGCAATTCTTACAGCAAACTATACATATGTTTTCAAAATATATCTACAGTTAGGTTGATGTCAGTCTAAAAGTAAATTTTCCTGGTGACATTCACATCATCTGCTTGCATCAGATACGGTGCCAAAATGCAGCTTGGTGTTTCGGATGAAGTTTCATCCTTTGAAGCCAGGACTCCGATCTGTTCATCTTGCCTCTGGGCTTGTACCGCAAGGCCATAGTGGACATCTCAGTTGTTTTACCATCTCAGCATCCATATTTTGTCCTGGTAAAAGCCTCGTGATTTTCTTTGGGGACAATGTCTCTTCTACTCTCGGTCCGTTTCCAGCGGAGGTTATATGAACCTAGGATTGGCCGATCAGAGCATTATGCTCCTCGGGCCATGGTGAGTGGTTCAAGGGCTGCCACGTGATATTGTTAGAACCAACTGGACTCAATCCTTTTTTTGTTTTTAAAACTGTTGGAAAGCTAGTATCTGTATTTCTGTTGTGGTTGTTGGGGACATTGGATACAAGTCTGGAGTGGTAGGCAGCCATCGTAACACTATCAGGAAAGCCTTACTGATAATGGAGTGATCACAAAGAAAAGTAGGCTGAAATTTCATGAGATATCAAGTTCTGAAGATTCCAAATGATTTAGCAATGTGTGAAGTCAGTTACCCATGGACTTCAGTTTTGTGAACTCCTGAATTTTCCTTTTTGCTAAAGCCGATTTGAACTGGATGTTGTTTTTTGCAACGAATGGAGTCTTGATATAAAGGCACTTAACCTTCCCCACTTTGACTGACTAAGCAGCATACTTTTAAATGGCTACATAGTATTTCATTGTATGGATGAACTAAAAGTTATTTAAGAAATCCCCAATTATGGACTTCTGCATTACTTCCAATTTTCAGTATATAAACAAAAATATTTACAAATCACTATTACTATTTCCTTAGTGTCATTTCCTAGAGATAGAATTATTGAACCAAAGAGTATGAACAATTTCAAGACTCCTGCCCCATGACTCTGCACTCTCACTAAACCGAGTATTAAAGAGTTTTTTAAATCTTTGAAAAATTGATAGGTAAGAAATATTATATATTTATTTATTTTGCTTTGTTGTTAGTGAGGTTTATATACACATATGTATATTTTTTGCTGTGTGTAAAATAGATTTTCTTTACTGAACATTTAGCAGTTTATTTCACATTCTACATGTAATCTTGTGTTACAGTCTGTAACATCTGAGGAGGCACACGTGCACAGTCCATTGCCAGGAAAAAATACAGTCTTACTAGTAGCTGACTGCAAACATTCTTGGAGTCCAGATTATGATGCAAACTTTTTATTTCTTTTTTTTTTTTACTGTTCTCGTTGTGCTCTTTTAGCCTACCTGAGTCAGCTTTAGCCCCCTTTTCCCCTGGACATTCTCCTTTCCTCCCTTCTTCTTTTACTTATTCCTCTACCCACCCCCTGTGGTCAGAGCTGGGAAACCACTATTCCTGGGTCTCTTCTGGAAGGCGGTGAGGAAGCAGAGTTGGTGGCAATGAGGTTTATATTTTTAAAAAATATTATAGGTCACTGGTACTTCTCCTTTTGTGAATTCTAGGACAGTACTTTATTTAACCATCTGTTTCTTAATACATGTATTGTGTTTTATGTTCGAAGATGCTCCTGTAGGCCTGTGGCTTCCTGAATGCCTGTTTTCCCAATAGAAAGAGGATATTTGGCTGTCCCATGAATAGCCATGTTAGCCTTTCAGAAAACCAATCACTGTGGACTTTGTCTTTTAGTTCCATGAACTGCAAAAACATTTGGGGTCCCACTGAGATGCTCATACTGACAGTTCTGCTTGATTTAATCACTTTAAAGGTCTCTTTGCTTATTCCAGACCATCAGTGTCAGTAGCATCATCAGATGTTTCTATTTCTCTAGTTCAAACCATCATCCCCTTTCACCAGATTATTGCAATAGTCTCCCAAATGTCTCTCTCTCTCTCGTCTCTCTTTCTGCCTCCTTCTCCTCCCTGGTCCAATCTATCCCCTGCCTTCTCACCTGGAAAATAAGCAAATAATCAACCAGTCAAAAACTCATAGCTTTCATGGCTTTACTGCCCATGAACCGTCAGTGACTCCATATTGCTTCCTGAGTACAGCCCAAGCTTCTTGCGCTCAAGGCTTATTGTGCTAAAGGCCTTTCATGATTTGGTCCCAGCTCACCTTTCCATTCTCATTCTGCATTACTCTCATAAATCACAAACCTTACCCATCAACCAATCTGAACTGTCTCTATGCCTTTATTCACATTCTCTTCTCCTTGAATGCCCTTCCTCACCTCTGCTTGTCAAAATCATTGAAGGTACAGTCCATGTGCCCCCTTACCCCTGCCACGAAGTCATCTTCACTCCCCCAGCTAGGAAAGTCTCTCCCTCTATGCATCAAACACAAATCACATATAAATCTTAGAGAACTTACCTCCCCCTGTTGGCTCCTGTGGTTATTTTTATAGATGACTTGTCTTCCTTAATGAGAGGGAAAGCACTCATCTAAATATATAACTATAGCTCCCAAAGGTTTTGGGGAAATATCAGTCAAAATATTTAAGAATCCTATTTTTTTCCCCCCTTACATGGCGGATCTTGTCTCCCACATTTCCTGCGCCTCTGTGTCAGCACCCATCTTGGCCCAGTCACTTGATTGTTTCTATAGCTCTGACTGTCCCTGATTTTAATCCTGAAATTTGCACAGAGTTTTCTGAAATGCACTTCAGGATTCCACTTTGTTTTTCTTCTGTGTTTAGGAGGAAGGGAGGCGGGGAGTTGGTAAACACAGCCTGGAGAGCTTCCCCAAACAGGCAGCTAGATACTTTGATCATGAGTTCTGTTAAGCGTCTTCCTTTCTGCTGCCTCATGAGGATCTATTTTCCAGGTCTGTTTGGAGGAAGCAGGAGCAGCCACTCCCCCATAATCAGGGAGTCATGGGGCTGTTTAATAGGGTGTTTGTTTCTTGTAAATTTAATTACTTACAGTCAAAATTCTACAATCTAGAACAGGAGTTACTCTTTCCCTTTTACACTCAGATTGGGTTAACTGGGCAAAGGGCCTAAGCTTCTTATCCATGGTGCCACATGGTTGTGAATCCCCTGACCATCCTGATCTTAATATGATCATGATTTCGCTTGGCACTGTCCTGTTGGAAATCCTCTCTTAAGTCACATCAATTCTAAGATTGCTAAAATAAATACTCTTAAAAACACCACACTATATTGACACAGTAAGGGAGTTTAAAGACATTCCATTTCTCCAACCTTCCCCTCAACCCCCTTTTTGCTCACCAAGGCTCACAACAACAAGGTATGGTGAGTGGTTGAAAACAAACTTAATTTCCCACATGGTGTCGAATACATTTGGTTCTAGCAAGGGAAGGCTTGGCTTAAGCTGGGATCCAAGTCCTTGGCTTGCCAAGAGTCACCAGAGGCCACAGGGAGTGTGCTCAGGAGCCATGCATAGGAGTCAACCTCCAAGTGGAAAGTTCCACAGCCCATCAGCCCTCAGCAAGGAATCTCCATTAGCTTTTGCTATATGCTGCCCCCTGTCCTGGTCTTCTCCACACTCTCCACCACCTTCCTGACTCCTTCTTTTCTGTCCAGCATTTCTTCTGGTATGTGGCAGCTGTGTCAGTGCCTGGTACTGGGATCCTGACCTGCAGAGGAAAACACAGGACCTCTTGGTCTGAGCATCACTGCCAACTGGGCTTCAGGCCCAGGCAGAAGCTGGGGCAAGTGTTTACTAAGCACCTCCCATTGGCTGGGCACCGAGCAAATTGGGCCAAGGGCAACCACAGCACAAGGTGGAGGCAAAAGGAGGGGAAAACAGCCTTCTTTCATTTAATATTTAAGGAGACCAGCCCTAAAGATGAGCCATCATCTTCACCGGGGGATGCCTTTCCGTCATTTTGAGCAAAATGTGTATTGTCAGTTAAGCTCACCGATTTGCTCTCTCGTCTCTGAAAGGGCTGAGGCGAGTGTTCCATCAGAAACTTCCAATGTCTTACTCCATTGCTTAAGGAACTGCTGCTGGTCCCCTGACTACATTATGTCATTCACTCATTCATTCATTTTCATTTATCAATCTCTGTGCAAGACCCTGGGCTCACCACTGTGAAGGAAACACATGAAAATAATAAATTTCTGATGCCAGCTTTCAAGGAACTTCTAGAGTAGGAGCAAAGACCACCATTATAGAAATACATAGAAAATAAGTATTTATTAGTGGCATATAATACAGTGGGAACCCAGAAAAGGAATAATGCATTCTACTTGGGGATCTCTGTGGTGGTCTTACAGAGCGGTGAAACTTAACTTGAGTCTTAGAGGACGAGTTGGACTTTGGTAGATGAAGAATAGAGAAGGGCAATCTAGGTTGAAGAAATGAAATGAACATGATACTGAGGCTTGAAAATGCAGCATATTCAGCTAACAGTCAGTTGAGCTTGCAGTATGGGGCAGATGGATAGAGTTAAGGTGTTGAGGTAGGAAATGAAGGCTGGTGTTAAACTTTGGAAGGTCTTGAATACTATACCAAGGACATCTGAACTTTTATTCTGCAGGTAGGAGAGAGCCGTTAAAGTTTTCTGAGGAGGACAGCGACCTGAACTAAGTTGTGTTTTATAAACACCGTCCTGGCAGCAATGTAAAGGATGAGTGGAAGGGAAGACGTCACGGGCAGAGAAACCAGGTAAGGAGCTTATCCAAACAAGAGATAAGAAGAGCCTAAACAAGGACAACAAAAGGGACTCAAGACTATTTTATTAACCTAATCTACCCAATTCTTCCCTTTAGTTTAAAAAAGTTTGATTGCCAGAAACACTTGCAGGATGAGGGTCATAATATAATTTTTTAAAAAGCAGACAGAAAGAGGAAGGACCTTTCTAAATTCTGTGTTAGACTGTTACTATCCAGAAGCATTTATTGAACCCCTTGAGTTTGCCGGTCTGCCTGGGGGATACATGGAAGGAAAAAGACTTAAAAAGCCACAATTCATTTTGAAGAACCAGACATAGAATCATAGGCAAATAACCAAGGACATAAAACACTACATGCAATTAAGGTTTAGATAATAAAATGCACCAGGAGCGTGGTTTTCCTGCATCTATTTTTTATAAGAAGAATTCTGTTAACTTTATTCATCCTGATGGCATCAACAACTCATGGCAGGAAGCCAGAGGCAGGAGAGGAGTTTGGATACTTTCTGGGGTCCTCGACTGGAAGATGAGAGTTTGCCATATCTAAAGCCTTAAGCCTTTGTTTGTTGTTATAAAAAATTGAATATGGACACTCTTTAGTAATATATAATCTATTCAGTTAAATTCAACTAACTTTCATGACGTAGCTATTATGTATAAGCCACCGTTCAAGAGGACAAAGATGAACAAGGAATGATCTTGTCTTTGCCAACACATGGGAGAGCTGAGGTATGTTCTCCCACAACTGTATTTGATTCAGACAAACCCTTCTCATTGACATACTGCTGACGAGATAAAGACAGTGAGTGAGGGTCAAATGACATAATGTAGCGGGTTGTTTTCTTTGCCTTCTTTTTTCTTACGTTGTGAGAGAATTGGCTGAATTTTTGTTCTAATCACTCTGTAAAGTTGATTTAGTCACTGTTTCTTTTCCTCATCTGAAATATGAGTCATAATTACAAATGTGAAAGTACTGAGTTCTGGGCCCCGGTACTTCATTTTCTTTCCTTTCCCTGTTGGATCTGATTCCTCACCATCGGAACTTTACCTCTTTGTTAGATGAATTTATTATTTCTTCCATGGTCATTTCTTTTTCCCTTTCTCCTCCTTCAGTCCCTCTTTCCCCTCCCCTCGGATGCTGCCTTTTCCTCTCTTTTCGCCCTCAGTTGACTAGCTGCTTACCCTTTCCCCTGCTTCTTGATAGCAAATGTCTGTCTCTTGGGACTCTGATAGAGAAATGAAGTTTCCATTTTAAGAGTACATTGTGTTTATTACATAAACGCTTAAGCTTTTGATTCTAAACTTAGAAACTGGCAAATTTAATGTTTCTTATTTATTTCAAAAAACAAGGAGGTACCTTTTACTTTATTTAGCTTTGTCATTTCTCCTTCTCCATGGAGAGGTGACCAAGGATAGAAGGTCTGATAGAGATAAGAATTGCCCTTGTAAACTTTATAAATGGATTAATCTGTCTGATTATTGTTTCATGTAATTGTCTAGGCCAGCTTTGACCAAGGTATCTCACTGTTCATTTTTAACTGTGCCGAAACTCAGTACTCACAGGCAGCCAGATTTCAGATCAGCTATTCTGAGCAAAGCCAATCTCTAGAATAAATTTTGGAAGGCAATTCCAATGAAGTTGCTTTGCCTCTGTCTTCCAAGGGCCCATGTTCTCTGATTTGGAGAGGGGAACTGATCTCAGGGGATTTAAAGGGAATCTCTGGAAGTCTATGTCTGTTTCTCTTGCTTTCCTTGGAGGATAGTAGCATTCATTTATTCACTCATAATGTGTGTCTACGTTCAGCCTGTGCCATCTTCTGTGCTAAGTGCTTTATGTTTAACCCTATCTAATAGTATAATTTTATTTTACAGATGAGGAAACTGAGGCTCAGAAAGAGTAGTGTTACCATGAGCAGTTCTCTGAGATTCAGGCCCAACTCTGTGTGACTTCCATGCCTCCTCCCATTTTTTGAACAATTACCATGTCCTAGCCTCCATGCTAGGTACGTTTGTGCTTAATTTACATTAAATTCTACAACTAGCAGAAATAAAGATTATTAACCCATTTTACAGTTGAGGACCCTGGAATAATAGCTTGAACTTAAGTATCGAAGGGAATAGTTTTGAGATGGAGCGGAAGGTAAGATTAGGAAGGCAGATCAGGGGCCAAGTTATGGACTTTGAATACTAAGTGAAATACTAAGACTTTATCTAAGGGGTAATTGTGAACCCAGGACTTTTTTGTTTTTATTTTTTAGCTTTATTCCCATATGAGAAATCATATTCCCCAGCCTTTAAAGTATAAAAGTTATTAAAAAAATAAGTGAGTATGTGAGGTTGGATATTTCTCGAAGAACTGGAAGTTTTTCACAGAAAGGAAACTTGTTAAATTAAGGATACCACTAAATTTTAATATGTATAAAACCTGAAAGACATTATTTTTTGGGGATTTATAAATGGAATAAATGAGAAGCTGGCTGTATGGATTGGTAAAGATTAAAGTCACAGCAAAAAACAAATTGTCAGGAAAAATCAAAAGGAATACTCAGCTGATATAAAAGTAAAATAAATCTGCTCCACTTAAGGAGGTTTCACTAGAACCAGGGTCAAGGATATCTACAAAGTCAGAGTTGAGAAATGATGGAGAAATCTAATATGATTGGAATTTTACTCTAATCTGAAGACATTCCCATTAATTGGACACCATGGGTTCCAAATTCATGGAAGTGTACTTTTGTATCTATGAAAAAAAGGATTGCCAAATAATTTAAGAGTCTAAACAAGATGCCATGAAGATATTTAAAGTGCTTGAGAGTACAAATCATAATTAAGCACCTTCAGGTGTTTCAGAAAAACATTTTATATACAATTTATATACTACAGACAAATTATTTTTATTATCTGCTAAAATAGTTTCCTAAGGCCATCTTCTAAGCCTCATTTTAATTAATTAATTAATAATTAATTTTTTAACATCTTTATTGGAGTATAATTGCTTTATGGTGTTGTGTTCGTTTCTGCTGTATAACAAAGTGAATCAGCCGCATGCATATGTGTATCCCTATATCCCCTCCCTCTTGCATCTCCCTCCCACCCTCCTTATCCCACCCCTCTAGGTGGTCGCAAAACACCTAGCTGATCTCCCTGTGCTATGCAGCTTAAGCCTCATTTTAATTAGTTTGGCTTTAGTATTTATTTTGAAGGTAAACATACATATATAAAATCTTTAAAAATATTAATTAGTACAAAGTAGAAGCTTTTTATTCTTCAAAATATATGTATACTTTTAGCGTATTATATCAAATAAATCAGGTGGGTTTCAAAAATGCAAGATAGGTTATATGAGCCAAGCACATTCATTTGAATAAACTGGCAGAGCCATTACTTAATTTTAGACTTGCAACCTACAGATTAGAACTAGAAACTTCCTTTTGCTAATGGTATTTAGAATATTTTGGAAGATAAAGGGTCAGAATCTTATTTCATTAAGCTTGTTGTACACAATTACATATTACATATGAAAATAGTTATTTTTATTTTGACATAGAACTAGGGAATATTGTGATCCAGGCTGAAAATATCATAAAGAATGGTGCAGTGTAGGCAGCTTACTTTTTATTTTTTTTGCATTTTTTCACACACACACACACACACACACACACACACACACACACACACACTGTATTTGATTTTTACAAGAGATAAATAAACTGACACCAAGCTTTGTAAATGGATGACCACAACAAAAGCAACAATGATTGCAATTACCAAACACGAAACACACTCATACTATGTCATAATATTGACATTCAGTCCACTAATCCTCCACTGTCACACCTCCTTTACTTTGCAGTGAAAATTGATTTGTATATTTTTAGGCAGCTTACTTTGATCTTCATTTTTTTTCTTTGTAAAACTTTATATATGTAAGGTGGAAAGGAGATCTGAAGCTATTAACCTAAATAAATAAAAGCCCTTCATTTAGCATTGTCTTCAATTTTTTTTTATTTTAGGTAGAAGAAGTTTTTATTTTTTGCCTATAATTTCCAGATATTTATGTAAATTTTCAGTTCATATTTCATGGATACTTACTTACTGCCTTTTCATTTTGAAGTTGTTCTCAGACTAGCTCTGGTATTCTCAAGAGTAAAGAACATGTATTTTACATACTTTGTATTTCCCCAAGTGCCTGGTACAGTGTTCTGCACATGCTAAAACCTTAATAAAGGGATTTTTTTGTTTTTTAAAAAAATTTATTTATTTAATTTATTTATTTTTGGCTTTGTTGGGTCTTCGTTGCTGTGTGCAGGCTTTCTCTAGTTGCAGCAAGCGGGGGCTACTCTTTGTTGAGGTGCACAGGCTTCTCATTGCAGTGGCTTCTCTTGTTGCGGAACACAGGCTCTAGGCACACAGACTTCAGTGGCTCTGGCACTTGGGTTCAGTAGTTGTGGCTTGTGGGCTCTAGAGCACAGGCTCAGTAGTTGTGGCGCACGGGCTTAGTTGCTCCGTGGCATGTGGGATCTTCCTGGACCAGGGCTTGAACCCGTGTCCCCTGCATTGGCAGGCGGATTCTTAACCACTGTGCCACCAGGGAAGCCCAATAAAGGGTTTTAAGTGATGGTTGTATGACGATTGATAGTGATGATGATGACGATGATGATGGTGGTGGTGGTGGTGGATATAACAGATGGTGCTACACTGGGCGCGTAGCAATCTCAAAATACCAAAAGCATAACGAAGTCCCATTGCAACATGAAGCCAGACAGTGGACTATTATATTTTTAGGCAGCTTACTTTGATCTTCATTTTTTTTCTTTGTAAAACTTTATATATGTAAGGTGGAAAGGAGATCTGAAGCTATTAACCTAAATAAATAAAAGCCCTTCATTTAGCATTGTCTTCAATTTTTTTTTATTTTAGGTAGAAGAAGTTTTTATTTTTTGCCTATAATTTCCAGATATTTATGTAAATTTTCAGTTCATATTTCATGGATACTTACTTACTGCCTTTTCATTTTGAAGTTGTTCTCAGACTAGCTCTGGTATTCTCAAGAGTAAAGAACATGTATTTTACATACTTTGTATTTCCCCAAGTGCCTGGTACAGTGTTCTGCACATGCTAAAACCTTAATAAAGGGATTTTTTTGTTTTTTAAAAAAATTTATTTATTTAATTTATTTATTTTTGGCTTTGTTGGGTCTTCGTTGCTGTGTGCAGGCTTTCTCTAGTTGCAGCAAGCGGGGGCTACTCTTTGTTGAGGTGCACAGGCTTCTCATTGCAGTGGCTTCTCTTGTTGCGGAACACAGGCTCTAGGCACACAGACTTCAGTGGCTCTGGCACTTGGGTTCAGTAGTTGTGGCTTGTGGGCTCTAGAGCACAGGCTCAGTAGTTGTGGCGCACGGGCTTAGTTGCTCCGTGGCATGTGGGATCTTCCTGGACCAGGGCTTGAACCCGTGTCCCCTGCATTGGCAGGCGGATTCTTAACCACTGTGCCACCAGGGAAGCCCAATAAAGGGTTTTAAGTGATGGTTGTATGACGATTGATAGTGATGATGATGACGATGATGATGGTGGTGGTGGTGGTGGATATAACAGATGGTGCTACACTGGGCGCGTAGCAATCTCAAAATACCAAAAGCATAACGAAGTCCCATTGCAACATGAAGCCAGACAGTGGACTATTTTAAAATGGTTACACCTTAAATATATTTAGAAAGCACACTCTAATTTTTTTTTTTTTTTTTTTTTTTAAGTATAGCATGTAGGGCAAGAGCGTAGACTCTGAGTTGCAGTGCCTGAGTTAAAATCCTCGCTACTCTATTTATTGGCTCTGTAACTTTGTGTAACTTCCTGAATTGCTCTGTGCCTCAGTTTCCTCATCTATAACATGGGGATAGTAATAGTATTTATTTTTTAGTGTAGTTATAAGGATTAAATGTTAGAAGGTGGAATATTGTATAAAGGATTTAGAAGAGTGCCTGCTATATAGTAAACACTTGGTAAGTGGTAGTTATTATTATTAAATAAAATCTTAAAATAAAAAGATACATGTTAATTATAGAAAATTTAGGAAGTACAAAAGCAGAAAGAAGAAAAATTACCCAGTGTCCCATCCCCTAGAGCGACTATTTATTAATATTTTGATATATTTATTTTTATCCTATATCAAGTTAAGCAACTTAGTGGTATAGTCTTAGAATAGATAAGGTATCCGGTTGACATTACTGGTGACAAAATTAGGTGAATTTTAGGTAAAAATACTGCGCAGCCATTATAAAAATGAAATGTGAAGACTGTGGAAACATACGAAAATGTTTAGCATAATGTTAAGTGGAAAAAGACGAATGTAAAATTAACGTGCACATGCGGTATATTCAATTTTGTAAAATTAAATATGCAAAGTAAAATTAGTGTTAGTGGTGTAGGATTATGTGTAATTTATTATGATCATCATTACTAGACTTAATGCTGCTGTTGTTTTTAACATTTCTATGTCAAATTTGTTTTTTAAAATATGGTGCCTGGTAGAATTGTAATTATTCCATGGCTGAGTCATTGGATGACAGTGTGAACTCTGCTGTCTCCTTGTACCTTCGACCTAGAAGGGATATGTAAAGGGGGTACTTGCTTGGTACAGGGTGGTACTCACAAGAGACCAACATGTTGGGTTGAACAGTTATATATCCTGAGGTTGTTCAGATCAACATCAGTTACATGTGGTGTCCTGGCCATGTGGGGACAAGCATTCCAAAGCAGGAAAGTGTGTGTGTGTGTGTGTGTGTGTGTGTGTGTGTGTGTGTGTGTTAGGGGGAAGGAGGGAGAGGAAAAGATAGAAGTAGGTGCAAAAGTAAAAGGTGAAGGAAGTGATAGATCTAAGGTAAAAGAGGTTAAAGAGGGGAAGGTTCCTTGGGTTGGAATTTGTAGGAAACATTCAGACAACTATGAATACATATCTTGTTTTAAATGATAATTAAAGCACCTCAATATCTGTATTTCCTTTGCCACTATTTTTTGATATTTAAATTAAAAGGCGTTATAAAAGAAGTTGGAGATTATATGCCATCTCTATTGGGAGTCCTGAGGGGTAAGTGGCATAACGACTTGTCAGGGAGGAGTGGGTGGGACATTTGTAAAACCTACAAAAATGTCACAGGACAAATAACTTTATTTAAACTGCCTGAGGTTTTCCTAAAGAAGTAGCCAGATTATTACACTGTGCATCCTGCTCTGCCCACGGTAACTTGACCCCTGGCCCAGGGTAAATAACAGTGTTTGCCAGGTTTCAGTGAATTCTAGTAGCTGTCATTTTACTGTGATTTTGAAAGGGGGCAGCGAGAGGTGAAGGCTGGTGAAAAGCTTTAGGGTGTTCAGAAATACTTATTTGTTGGACTCATTTTAGAAGCATCTCTTTAGACGAATGAGGTGCCTCTATTGCACAGAATGTCTGCCTGCTGCCAGATAAGAATTTTTCCCATGAAACCTCTCCTATTGAATAGGATAGCAATAAGCGACTAACTCAGACACACCGAGTTTCTCTCAATTAAAAAAAAAATCCTGGAACTTCCCTGGTCATCCATTGGGTACAACTCCTCGCTCCCGATGCAGGGGGCCCAGGTTCCATCCCTGGTGGGGAAACTAGATCCTGCATGCATGCCGTAACTAAGAAGTCCGTGTACTGCAACTAAAGATCCCTCATACTGCAGCTAAGACCTGGCACAGCCTAAATTAATTAATTAATTAATTAATTAATTAAAAGCATTTAAATAATGCTTAAAAAAGAGAAAAGCCTTATTTAAAGTCAAAAGAACATTTTAATTTTACTTCTTGAGGTGAAGGAAAATAATAGCAATATATATCTTCCATTTTGCATAGTTTTATGAAGCTTTATCTTTAGGAGTTTTGTTTTATTTCTACCTCGGGGAGGGTTACAATTTCAGGTTTGCAGAGGGCTTCTTTTGGATGTGGTTGCTGAAACTGTCTGGAACCAATGTTTTGTTAAAAGTGACATCAAAATGCAGAAAATAGTCCCTGTGAGAAGGAGTAGAAAGTGGTTCCTGCCTTGACACTCGCAGAGATATAAGAGCAGTGAAAAATTTGAGACTCAGAAGCGAAAACAGGAAGGACAAGAAATTCACTTTCAGGGAGAGCTGGAGGACTTCCTACCGTAATCCTATCTTCTCTCCATGTGTTTGTGTAACTAATACCCGCCATCTGCGCAAACAGATCAAGGGATGTGCACCTTTTGGGGGTGTTTCTCTGGGAGGCCTTTTCTATCTCTGGGTTGAGGTGGAGGACTTCAGCACTAATTAATTCCACCTTAAAAGCAGGATGGATAGTTAATGAGTACGGTTTCCTTAGCATATTTCAGAATGAATATGCACAAAGTTACAGGGAAAAAGAGAGTTGAACATTGGAGGTTTTCTAGCCTGTTAAATTTTCCAGCAGTTTAATCATGGACAAAATACATATCAGCAGGTTTAAAACCCAGTAATACCAGGCAGATAAACGCAAGTGGGCTTTTGGGCAACTCTGTGGGGACTGGGGGATGTTGGGAACTGATTTGAATATTCCACTTGCTTTGGGTGACTGAGGTGTTGACAGCGCTAGGATAGGCATGTGTCACTCCTGCGCTGGGTCCAGAAGGGAGGTAAACATAAGATTCCTAAGCCCTCCTCCCCCATCATGCTGTATGAATGCATTTAATTTTTTATTGTATGTAATATAAATATTTAATTATAACTATAAGCTATATATTGAACATGTTGGAGTCCTATGTTCAAGGAGCCCAAGTGTAACTGGAGCATAGACACGTAAAGAACTAACCATAAGATAGTGTAACTATTGGAATAATTCAGAGATGTAGAAAGTTTTAAGTACAAACACTTTGGAAAACTGTTTACCGGTGCATGCTCAAGTAAAACATACATATATATATGTATATATTGCTATGACCTAGCAATTCTACTTCTGAGTATATACCCAATAGAAGTAGTGCATAAGTCCACAAAAAAGATATGTACAATAATTTTCATGACAGCTTTAATTATAACAGCCCCCAAATTGAAGCACCCCAAATATCCATTCACAGAATGGATAAATAAAATGTGGTACGTTCATAAAATAGAATACCACATAGAAGAGTGCATACTGTGTGATTCCATTTATATACAACTTATAGACAGGCAAATTAATCTAGTGTGACAGATGTTAGAATAGTGGTTACCATCAGGTGGCAAATTATTGACTGGGAGGGGGTACAAGAGAACTTTGAGGAGCTGCTGGAATGTTTGATATCTTGATCGGGGTGGTGGCTACAGGTTGTACACATATGTAAAAATTAGTCAAGCAGTACCCTTAAGATTTGTGCCCTTTGCTGTATGTAAGTTAAATCTCAATAAAATAATTTTTTTTTAAAGAAGATGTTGGGGGTAGGAGTTTATTAATTTATTTTTTATTTATTTTTGCTGTGTTGGGTCTTCGTTTCTGTGCGAGGGCTTTCTCTAGTTGTGGCAAGCGGGGGCCACTCTTCATCGCGGTGCGCGGGCCCCTCACTATCGCGGCCTCTCTTGTTGCGAAGCACAGGCTCCAGATGCGCAGGCTCAGTAGTTGTGGC
>NC_041220.1:50204766-50244673 GCF_002837175.3 Physeter macrocephalus
CAGTAGTTGTGGCTCACGGGCCTAGTTGCTCCGCGGCATGTGGGATCTTCCCAGACCAGGGCTCGAACCCGTGTCCCCTGCATTAGCAGGCAAATTCTCAACCACTGCGCCACCAGGGAAGCCCTCAATAAAATAATTTTATACAGTGATAGTGTTAAAACCAAAAGAGAGTGGTATGGAAACATTGATGAGGGAACCATTGATTTTTCCTGGGAGAATGAGATGCACACATGAGGGACATTTGGCCTGTTGTGTTGAGGGGGTTTGCCCCTCTGGTCAAGGTTTTAAGGAGTTGGACGTGAGTGAAGAGGCAGCGTTCGTAGTCCAGAGAGAAAGGTGATTGGGGCCAAAAGTAGGGCACTGGGAATGGAGGGAGGCAGAGGTGAGGGCATTTCAGAGGAAGTATGAGATAGGGTCTCAAGTGACTAAAACCGTGTGTACATGAAGAGCGTGGGGATGATAGTAAAGGAGAGGGTAAAGACAAGAATGACTCAATGTGTTCTCCTTTGGGTGCCTGGGTTGCTGATGCCATTGCTAATGGAGAAGGTTGGAGAAAAAACACATTTAGAAATATCTTAAATCATATGACCAGTTGGTTTGACTTGGCCCCAGTCAGAACCAGCATTTGAGTTAATTAACAGCACCTGCTATATGACTTGAACTTTGCTCCTTTTTTCTTCTACAAATAGATCTCAAAGCATGGATCACTTATACAATGCCTGTGTGATGTAGATCTTATGTAGATCCTTTTCGTTTGAAAATGTTTAATCATGATGATCCTTATATATCGGTATACTTTGGCACGTTCAACGCTTAACTATTTCTAAACTGAGGTTTATTCTGGAGTATTGTTAAATCTTGTGAAGAAATGCTAACACTACTTTTTTAAGCTGTGGGTGCACTACTATACCAAGTCCAGAAGGCTAGGTACAGCACTGTATATGTGGAAGCATGGATAGCTTCTCTCATTATTGTTACATTTGCTAGGAGGCATTGTAACTCATCTTACTGTTTCTGCTCGTTTTGAGTTCTTATAGTTGAGTGCTATGTTGATTTAGGGTGGTGTTCACCCAGAGGAGTTTGGGGCCCGGCAAAAGACTTCTGCAGATGGAAGGTGTATAGCTTATCTTCTGCTTGTTTACTGCCAGTTGACAAAACTATCTTCCCTTTTGTTTAAAGCCTAATAAATGTGTTTTGAGTATACATTCCTTTTCATTTCCTCAGTATTAAAACTGAGTGGATGTTATCTGGCTGTCAGGGAGAGTTGCAGTGGATTGCAGGTGCTGTCTGCGCTCTACCTAGCAGCCCAGGTCTGCAGATGAATAAGCCATCTTGTTTCCTGGGCTGGGTCAAAGTAACTGATGTGGCTCCTGCCACTGCTTTTCCTGCTCTGGGGCAGGGTAAGAATGGCTGACAGAGAGCTTCCTGTTTCCTGTTTGCCTCTGGGAGAGCACAATTCGAAATGCCCCCGGTTCTCTGCCTTTGGAAAGGCAATTGTCCTCTCCTCTTAATCAACCCTCCTGGGAAGTCACCTGCGATTCTTCGGAGGGCCCAGCCTTCTAGAGATAACACTGTTGTTAAGAATTCCTCACTGTGCTGCCTGTTAGAGGAAAAAATGAAAATGGTAAAATTGCTGATGAATTACAGCTAATTTGAGGAAGACGTTCTGGAATGAAAATATTATTAACTAATCCTTCGAATATTTCTGTATTTTATTTATTTTGGGTATGTACGAAATTATGTCTTTAATCTGGAAATTCTTAGAATAAACTTTTGATTTACATTTTATTTTATTTTATTTTTAATTAAAAAACATTTTTTTGGCCGTGCTGCATGTGGGATCTTAGTTCCCTGACCAGGGATTGAACCCGCACCCCCTGCAGTGGAAGCGTGGAATCCTAACCACTGGACCGCCAGGGAAGTCCCTTGATTTACCTTTTTAAAAGTAAAAAAAATTATTTTTCCAAGTCAGTCTGTTAAATTTATGAATTGGAACAGATTAATTTTATGCCTTATGAAATGAATGAGGATTTTCAGTTAGGTACATTATTTCTTTTTGTGAAATGTGTAGGAAGGCCACCAAATTCATATGTGGAGACAGAAATTTACCTGTATGTGACCCTTTGCCTGAGATTCCAGGTTCTCCATGCTGAGTCCATCCGTGTTCTTATGCTTTAGGAATCCTCTGCCCCCGTGAAGTCTGTCTACTCACAAGACCTCTGCACCTGCTTTGCCTTTCCCCAGACGCTCTGACAGTGTCTCTCAAAGTGGTTTAGTGTGCATCAGATTCACCTGGAGGGCTTGCTCTAGCCAGATTGCTGGGCCTCACCAGTTTCTGATTCAGTAGGTCTGGGATGAGGGCTGAGAATTTGCATTTCTAACAAATTACCAGGTGATGCTGATTCCGCTGGTTCAAGGCCACTGCATTAGACCTTTGCTGAAACATCCGTGGTTGGTAGAATAATGGGCCTCCGAATATGTCCACATCCCAATCCCCAGCACCTGTGAATATGTTAACTTACATGAAAAAAGGGACTTTGCAGCTGTGGTTTAGTTAAGGATCTTAAGATGGGGAGATGATCCTGGATTATCCATCTGTACCCAGTGTCATCACAATGGTCCTTATAAGAGGGAAGCAAGAGGATCAAAGGCGGAAAAAGGAGAAGTGATGAAAGAAGCAGAGGTTCAAGGTATGTACTTTGAAGGTGAAGGAAGGAAGGGACCACAAACCAAGGAACTCAGATGAACCTTAGAAGATGGAAAAGTCAAGGAAACATTCTTTCCTGGAACCTCTAGAAAGAACAGCACTCTGCCAAAATAATGATTTTAGCCCTGGAAGACTCATTTCAGACTTCTGACCTCAGAACTGTAATAAATCTGTGTTGTTTTAATCTGCTAGGTTTGTGGTCATTGGTTTCAGCCACAATTAGAGACTAATAAATACAGCATCCTACCCCAGATAGCAGGCTACCTAAATTCTATCCACTTTGGCTCAAATGTTAACGGAAGTCTACCTCAACCTGCATCTTCATGATGTTTTCACTCAATGATTTCAGTTCCGAATTTTCTATCCTCCTGTGACCAGTTGTATAGATTTAAAAGTTCTCATTTATTTAACAGTTTGCTGTGTTGCAGACCTCCAGCTGAGGCAGACAGTGAAAAGCCAGAATTCCTACCCTTAAGGGGCTCCTAATCTATCAGGGGAGACAGACATAACATGACCACCTTAATCATATATATCACATACACGATTGTGTTACATAACTAATGTGATTTATGTGTGTATCACATATTACATATCTAAAGTAAATGTATACTGCCTTAAAGTATGATCCTTCATTTATATCTTTCTACATAGAGATTGTAAACTTCTGGCAGGAAGGAACAATTTCTTTTTTTTTTTTAATTGGAGTATAGTTGCTTTACAATACTGTGTTAGTTTATACTGTACAGCAAAGTGAATCAGCTATACGTGTATATATATCCCCTCCGTTTTGGATTTCCTTCTCATTTAAGTCACCATAGAGCGTTGAGTAGAGTTCCCTGTGCTATACAGTAGGTTCTCATTAGTTATCTATTTTATACATAGTATCAATAGCGTTTATATGTCAATCCCAATCTCCCAATTCATCCCACCCCCACTTTTCCCCTTGGTATCCATATGTTTGTTCTCTACATCTGTGTCTCTATTTCTGCTTTGTAAATAAGATCGTCTATACCAAGTTTTTCAGATTGCACATGTATAGTTGCTTTACAATACTGTGTTAGTTTATACTGTACAGCAAAGTGAATCAGCTATACGTGTATATATATCCCCTCCGTTTTGGATTTCCTTCTCATTTAAGTCACCATAGAGCGTTGAGTAGAGTTCCCTGTGCTATACAGTAGGTTCTCATTAGTTATCTATTTTATACATAGTATCAATAGCGTTTATATGTCAATCCCAATCTCCCAATTCATCCCACCCCCACTTTTCCCCTTGGTATCCATATGTTTGTTCTCTACATCTGTGTCTCTATTTCTGCTTTGTAAATAAGATCGTCTATACCAAGTTTTTCAGATTGCACATGTATGCATTAATGTACGATATTTGTTTTTCTCTTTCTGACTTACTTCACTCTGTGTGACAGTCTCTAGATCCATCCATGGGGAAGAGACAATTTCTTATACTGCTAAGTTCCTCAGTAATGGGTCTTTTTTTTTTTTTTTGAGCTATGTTCGTAACTTTTAAAAGCCCGATAGAAAAAATATGCTTATCTTATATTAGGATTATGTGAATCATCATTTCAGAATTATATTTTATTTAGTAAAGTCTTTTTAAAAGTTTGAGTCCATAGTGGATAAGGGGAGAGAGATAGAGAGGAATCTTTTTTTTTTCGAACCAACAAATGTACTTCATCATGAAAAGAGCAATGAACAGGCGTTAAAAAGCCAGAGATCTTGTTTTGGGACAAATAACGTCTTCTGCAAAATGAATGAGTCTAATTAGATGATCTCTGAGTTTCTTTCAGATCTAAAGTTCTGTGGTCTGTAATCTTTTCTCACAACCCAAAAAGCACAGTGCCTTGCATGTGAGAAGGACTAGATAAATGAAGTAATCTGAGTGCTATTTTAGAAGTAACAGAATGTTTTATATTTCACACATCGCTAAAGTATATGCATCTCTGTTTCTAGAACAAAGTGGGGTTCTCAGACTCAAAGTAAAATGAAAGTTCAGACTTAGGATAAAATGACTTATTCGAAAATTAATTCAGATGAGTTAATGTACCATACCAACTTAGCATATATGTAATACCTCTTGTTCTCTGTTAACTCAAAAAATGTCACAATGTTCTAAAACACCTTGCAGCATGAGGGAAAGGCTGTTTAGCACAAAGTGAGGTGGAGATTTGGCAGTCAGTGGGTCAATTTGACAAATGTAGGTTATGAGAGATTATGATTCATTCTAGGGCAATTATTCAAAATTCATCAATCAGGATGCTTCTGGTAAACTGATTAATTCTTCAGCTGACAATAATTAGAAATGATGGGTAAAATTTTAAAAAATAAATATTTGAAGACATCTGAGAGTTACCAAGACAGAGGTTGAGAGGCCAAGATGCTGGAAAGAAGAGAAACACAAAAATGAACCCAACTTTTGTTGCCAGTTTCTCTCTTAAGGCATTGGGTAATTCACAAATGGAAGATGAAACATGAAAAAGCTGAACAGAAAATGGTGGCTAAGAGGCTGAGTTTCTACCAGTGTTATAGCTGGAGAAACAATATTGGAATCTAGGGCCTACCAAGAAGGTGGGTCTCTTGAAACAAAATATTCCAGGCTTTCATTTGGAATCCCCAAAAGATTGCATCCTAGGAGTAAGGATGAAGTAGAAATAGACAGCCTTTACAAAAAACAAAATCCTTTATCACACCAGCTCAGTTGGATTAAGGTGATCTGTTCTTACTCTGAATACCTGCCAGAAGCAAAAGAAAATCATCTCTGGAGGACTGTAATATCACACAGAGCCTCAAATTATCTCCATAGGTTTTTATCCCTAATGTCTGGCAATTTACCAGGCATACTAGCAAACAAAACCAAATGATCAAAAATCAAGGGGAAAAAACTCCAGACAATAAATATAGACCAACAAAATATCCTGATATTTGAGGTAGCAGACAAAGGGTTTAAAATATATGTTCAAGAGATAAGATGACAATGTGGAAAATTTCCATAGAGAACTGGAAAGCATGAAATAAAGATAAACAGTACTTTTACAACTGAAAATTTCAATAATGGAAATTAAGAATTCAATAGGTAGGGTTTAAAAGCTCATTAGAGCAAAACAAACAAAACCAAAAAAGATAGATTAGAAGAAAATATCTGGACTGAGGAATCAAGAGAAGAAAATACAAAATTGAGTGTAAGAGAGACAGGGACGTAATGTAAAGAGGTAACACGTATATGATTGGACTGTCAGGAGAGGAAAGAGCCTAGAGCAAACTCAGTATTTAAATAATGATCAGAGTTCCCTGAAACTGATGGAAGATGTCAAGCCACTGATACAGAAGTACTATGGACCCCAAGCAGGATAAATATAAAGAGTCACTCTGGGACCTAGATTATCTAGAACTAGTTACTTTGGCAGACTGCTGATTTTCCCAACTAAAATAGTACAGTTTCCACCTGAGATGTAAGCAGAAGATATTGATTAGGATTGCCAGGAAAATTCCTTAAGAGAAATAGAAACTCTCACACTCCCTTTGTCCTTGCCCATTTCCTCCTTCCTGCTTCTTAGAATGAGGCATGATGGCTGAATTTCAGCAGCTATATTGGTGCATTATGCCAAGGTAGTAGTTAATTTTCTGTGTCAACTTTTTGTGTATCACATTCCTCCCTTTTCTCCTAAGTTTTATGTTTTACATTTCAGTCTATGATCCATTTTGAGTTGTTTTTTGATATCAGGTGTGAGACTTAGGTTAAGTTTTTTTTTCTTTTCTCTTTCCCTTCCCTTCCCTTGGGATGTCCAATTTATCCAGCATCTTGAAAAGGCTATCTTTCCTCCATTGAACTTTTTGCACCTTTGTTAAAAACCAGTTGGGCATATTCATGTGGATCTATTTCTGGGTTCTCTGTTCTGTTACATTGATCTATATGTCTGTCCCTGTGACAATACCTCACAGTCTTTATTACTATAGCTATATCATGTCTTGAAATTGGGTAGACTAAACCTCCCACTTTATTCTTCTTTTTAAAAATTGTTTTAACTATTCTAGTTCCTTTGCCTTTCCATATAGATTTTAAAATAATCTGTATTTACAAAACAATCTTGCTGGGATTTTGCTAGGAATTTCGTTAAGCCAGTATATCAATTTGGAAAAAATTGACATCTTGACTATAGTGGTTTCCCAACCCATGAGCATGGTATGTCTTTCTGTCTATTTAGATCTTTAATTTCTTTCATCAGCGTTGTGTAGTTTTCTTGGTGGAAGTTTTGTACATGTTTTGTTTTATTTATACCTAAGCATTTCATTTTATTTGAGTGATTGTAAATGGAACTATATTTTTAACGTTTATTGTGTTTCTTGCTAGTATATAGAAGTATGATTGAGTTTAGTTTGCTTATCTTGTATTGTGACCTTGCTGAACTCACTTATTAGGTCTGGGATATTTTTTGTAGACTTCTTGGGATTTTTCTATGTTGACAATTATGTCATATGAAAATAGGGACAGTTTTATTTCTTCCTTTATGGTGTGTATGTCCTTTATTTCCTTTTCATGCCTTACTGCACTGGCTAGAACTTCCAACACTATGTTGAATAAGAGTGCTAAGAGTGGACATCCTACCTTGTTCCTGATCTTAGAGGAAAAGCATTGTCTTTCCATTAAGTATACTGTTAGTTGCAAGTTTTGATAGATGCTTTTTATCAAGCTGAGGAATTTCCTCTCTTGTTATTTTTCTGAGAGTGTTTAACATGTATTGAATTTTGTCAAATGCTTTTGTGTATTGATTGATATGGTCACGTGATTTTTCTTCCTTAGCCTGTTAGTATGGTAGATTACATTGATGAATTTTCAAGTATTGAACTGGCTTTCATCCCTGGAATACACCCCACTTGGGCATAATGTATAATTCTTCCTATATATTGTTGAGTTCTATTTGCTAATATTTTGTTAATGATGTTTGCTTTTATTCATGAAGGATTGTGGTCTGTAGTTTTCTTTTATTGTACTGTCTTTTTCTCATTTTGTTATCAGAATAATGCTAGCTTTATAAAATGAATTGGGAGGAATTTCCTTCTTTTCTGTTTCCTAGGAAGAGGTTTTATAGAATTGGTATTAATTACTCTTTAAATGTTTGATAGAATTCTCTACCAGTGAAACCATCTGGGCCTGGAGATTTCTTTGTTGGGAGTTTTAAAATTGTGAACTCAGTTTCCTTAATAGTTATATGGATACTATTCCAGTTATCTCTTTCATGTTGTATGAATTGTGGTAGTTTGTGTTTTTCAAGGAGTTGGTCTATTTTGTCTAGGTGGTTAAACATGTGTAGGGTTTTTTGTACTCTTCCCTTATTCTCCTTTAGACGTCTGCAAAGTTTGTAGTGATATCCCTTTATCATTTCTGATACTTATATTGGCATTTTTTGTCTTCTGTCTTTTTTCTTTGTTAGTTTTCTAGAGGTTTGTCAATTTTACTGATCTTTTCAAAGCATTAGCTCTCTGTTTTGTTGTTTTTCTCTACTGTTTTTTCCATTTTTAATTTCATTGACTTCTACTCTTATCTTTATTATTTCCTTCCTTCCTCTCAATCTGCCTTCTTCTCTTCACCTTTCAGAGTCTTGTAATATTTGTTTCATATATAATGTCTGGGTTTTTAGATATGATTAATGGGAGGAGTAGGGAAAAGTATCTCTACTCCATCTTCCCAGACTGTACATTTTGCTTGTGTGTGGATAATGTCCTTGGATTTTATTGACCTTAAGTCAGGTTCAACCTTATTCTTTTCTGTGTTACGGGACAACCTTTGAAATATGGGTATGTTGGGAAATAGTTTTCTGTGATGATTTTTCATTCTTGCTGTGATGGATGTTCAGTGTAATTACTGAAAGTAGATAAGACATAACTTAGGGCAGGGGTGATCTAATATTTACAGTAGATCTAAAACTTTTCCTGCACTTCTGCTAGATGGCTGCTGCCATCAGGACTTCTCCCACATAGCTAACTTCTTGGTGGGCAGGGGAAGGAGCAGTTGGCTCAGAAACCTTGTTGTCGGGGCTTCCCTGGTGGCACAGTGGTTGAGAGTCCTCCTGCCGATGCAGGGGACGCGGGTTCGCGCCCCAGTCCGCGAGGATCCCCCATGGCCGCTGGGCCTGTGCGTCCGGAGCGTGTGCTCCGCAATGGGAGAGGCCACAGCAGTGAGAGGCCCATGTACCGCAAAAAAAAAAAAAAAAAAAAAAAAAGAAACCTTGTTGTCAACTTCTTTTCTCCCTCCCTCTTCCTTTGCTTCAAAATGGTCTCAAATCTGGAAAGAGAGAAAAAACACCATTTCATGATAGTGATAGCAAAAATCATGCTTGGCTTTGTAGTATTTATATATAAAAATAGTGTATATATATATATATACACACACACACATACTTCAACAGTTTAATAGTACTCAACTGTGGGTCCGTTTCGTACAATGGTTCTTACTTTTTGATTTCCCTTTATCATTCTAACGTGAAAATCATGTTGAAGGGGAAATTGTTTTTGCATATAATGAGTAAAACTTGCATCTAGGGGCCTTGAAATGCAGTTTACTAAACTAGATACAAAAGACAACAGTCTAAACATAGATTTCTTCATAGTCAAGCTCTTCCTGTGAAGGTTTAAAAAAAAAAAAAAAAACCTAGGGAATTGTCACACTTCCCATTGTTATTCACATGCTTGTTTGGGATTTGATGGTGGCAGCTGCCAGAGGCCTGACATTTCAGCAGGGAGAGAAACAGGACGAAAGAGTCAGAAATCTCTGGGTCTGAGCAGCACTTTCAAATTCACTGTAGCCCTGGGCATTCTGGAAAATGTGGTCATGGTTGTAGAATTCGGATAGATGATTCCTATATTAAAACGAAGTCAATTACCTAACAAAATGTTTGAACACTACGGAATACAGAATTAAAATTCCACCAAATCCTATCCGTTGCTTTCAATTCTGCTCCTTAAATGGCTTGCCAGCCAAGTCTACAAATGCTGTTTATCAAGAAAGGACAAAGTGCTGGGCACTATACTTGGGGGCTGTTGGGGATACAAAGATGAACAAGCCCCAGTCCTTGAATCTGAGTAAATCATCTAGAGGGGAAATAAAATTGTATACAAGTGACTGCTATCATGTGCTTGAGATGAGGCTTCATGAAGGAGTTGCCACTGGAACAGAATCTTGAAGGATTGTTTGGTGGCTGCAAGCAGTAGAGATGAACTATGGCTAATTGAAAAGGGAAGGGGGGAAGGAAAAGAGGGGAATCTATTGGGCATTGTGGGAGTAGCTGCTGAATTAAAATAAAAACTGAACCTCTAAGGGAACAGGCACTGTGGATTGATGTATGGAGACTGGTGGCTGATTTTTTTTCAGAGCGTGGTCTGTAAGATGGGTCAACTCCAACACTATAGGGTTGGGTCACTCCTCTCAAGGTACAAATTCCAAGGTAAGAGGGCCTGATAGGTATGACTTGGATCATGTGTCCACCTCTTGGCCAATGCAGTGCCAGGGGAGTCATTCCTTAAAGGAAGATCACGAGCTCTAATCGAAGGCCATCCACAGACAGGTGGAGGGAACAGCTGAGACACAGAGGTCGGGAAATCAGGAGCATGTATGAGCATCGCAGAGAATCTAGTCTGTCTGACGCATAAAGTAAAGGAGGGGCCTAAGGTGGGAGAGATGAGGAAGGAGAGGCTGATTGGAAGTGGGCAGTGGAAGGCCTGGGGCACTGTGTTTGAAACTGGGGAGAGAATCAGTGTCTGGAGGTGGGAGAAGCAGATCTGGTTAAGACCTATTCTTTAAGCATACTTTTCTGGAAACAGACTTGGGTTGTGAAAAGAGAAGACTGGCTTCAGGAAGGTCAAAAAAGAGGTTGCTTAGGTGAAAAGGAGTCGAGAAGGCTTAGAATGATACTGTACTGACCACTAAACTACGTCAAGAGTGAAGACTTTTACGCATTTTTATTTTTACCCAGAGACAAAGGAGACAGCGCATGCATTATTTACCCCTTGTAGTACGAAAGCTGGAGTAGCTAAGGACCTGTTCTAGATCCCGTGATGGTAAGGGAGAGCCAGGGCTCCTCTAACACCTGAGACCCTGTAGCGGCATCCAGCCAACTTTGCTTCATTGCACCACAGGCCGGATCCCTTTTTTCCCACCACCAGGATAATTCCCTTTTGAGGTTGTGCCCTTGAGTAAACAGCTCCAGTCCGTTTGAATCGTAGCTTGTGCCTGACGTGCTTATGTGGGTTGAATGGGGTTTTTCTTCCTCCCTCTTGAGAGAGGATTTCCCAAGAGGAGTTTCAAAATAACCTGTGGTCGTATTGAACCTGTGCTCAGCAGCTGAGCGTCCGGACAATGATAGCATGGGAGGAAGCAGAACAGTGGTAAGAACCGTGGAGAGTCCGGTTGCTTACATTAAAGTCCTTGGTCTGCCTCTTTCTAGCCCTGGGACTTTGTTCAAGATAGTTGCCTCTCTAAAGCTCAGTTTCTTCATTTGTGATGTGGAATTAGTAAGGGATCGACTCTATGGAGTTGCTCTGAGAATCAGATGAGATAATGCTTGTAGAGGCATAGTAAGTGCTTAGTAATGCTGCTACTATGCTGTTGTTGTTATCTCAATTAAAATATGGCGGGAGAAGGATTCTAAATAGTTTTGTGACATTTGAGTTTCGGTGCCATCTAGTGGCCAGGACATTTCAGAATGTGCTATGGGCCTGGGTGTTGCACCCACAACTGACAAAATGGCCTGTTATTCTGTAGCTGAAGGAATTGCTGCTAACTGATTTCAAAGGTGAGTCTTGGGCATGCAGGCCAGGACCAGGAATATTGTGTGACCTCTCTACTGGCCTGAGTTGCGTATAGAGGATAGTTTTGTCTCTATAGACAGCAAAGGAAGTCAGACCTTGGATTCTCTGGTGCCTTCTTTCTCTTCCTTGGACTGGCCACACAAGGGAACTCTATGTTTCCAACAGGTGTAGCAGCCACTTGGGGCAATGCAGACCCCAGACCAACTTGCCAGTGGAGTGGTGAGGAATGTGATTATGATGGTCATGTGGTTTGTGACTTACAAGTGGAATGACATCAGTAAGTTACTTAACCTCTTTAAAACTTTGGGGGTGTGGAGAGAAATAGTACCTGCTTCATAGGGTTTTCCTACGAATGCATGTCTGTGCTTAGCATAGGGCCTGATACAGAGAAGGTGGTCAGTGAACATTAGCCATGCTTAGTTTTCACTTTTTTTGATTTTTTTAAATTGAGTTATAGTTGATGAACAATATTTTATAAGTTACAGGTGTATAATGTAGTGATTCGTAATTTTTAAAGGTTATACTCAATTTATAGTTATAAAATATTGGCTGTATTCTGTGTTATAGAATATATCCTTATTTATTTTATACATAATAGTTTGTACTTCTTTATCCACATCCCTACCTTACCCCTCCCCCTTCCCTCTCCCCACTGGTCACCACTAGTTTGTTCTCTGTATCTGTGAGTCTGTTTCTTTTTTGTTGTATTCACTAGTTTGTTGTATTTTTCTGAATTAAAATAAAAACTGAACCTCTAAGGGAACAGGCACTGTGGATTGATGTATGGAGACTGGTGGCTGATTTTTTTTCAGAGCGTGGTCTGTAAGATGGGTCAACTCCAACACTATAGGGTTGGGTCACTCCTCTCAAGGTACAAATTCCAAGGTAAGAGGGCCTGATAGGTATGACTTGGATCATGTGTCCACCTCTTGGCCAATGCAGTGCCAGGGGAGTCATTCCTTAAAGGAAGATCACGAGCTCTAATCGAAGGCCATCCACAGACAGGTGGAGGGAACAGCTGAGACACAGAGGTCGGGAAATCAGGAGCATGTATGAGCATCGCAGAGAATCTAGTCTGTCTGACGCATAAAGTAAAGGAGGGGCCTAAGGTGGGAGAGATGAGGAAGGAGAGGCTGATTGGAAGTGGGCAGTGGAAGGCCTGGGGCACTGTGTTTGAAACTGGGGAGAGAATCAGTGTCTGGAGGTGGGAGAAGCAGATCTGGTTAAGACCTATTCTTTAAGCATACTTTTCTGGAAACAGACTTGGGTTGTGAAAAGAGAAGACTGGCTTCAGGAAGGTCAAAAAAGAGGTTGCTTAGCTGAAAAGGAGTCGAGAAGGCTTAGAATGATACTGTACTGACCACTAAACTACGTCAAGAGTGAAGACTTTTACGCATTTTTATTTTTACCCGGAGACAAAGGAGACAGCGCATGCATTATTTACCCCTTGTAGTACGAAAGCTGGAGTAGCTAAGGACCTGTTCTAGATCCCGTGATGGTAAGGGAGAGCCAGGGCTCCTCTAACACCTGAGACCCTGTAGCGGCATCCAGCCAACTTTGCTTCATTGCACCACAGGCCGGATCCCTTTTTTCCCACCACCAGGATAATTCCCTTTTGAGGTTGTGCCCTTGAGTAAACAGCTCCAGTCCGTTTGAATCGTAGCTTGTGCCTGACGTGCTTATGTGGGTTGAATGGGGTTTTTCTTCCTCCCTCTTGAGAGAGGATTTCCCAAGAGGAGTTTCAAAATAACCTGTGGTCGTATTGAACCTGTGCTCAGCAGCTGAGCGTCCGGACAATGATAGCATGGGAGGAAGCAGAACAGTGGTAAGAACCGTGGAGAGTCCGGTTGCTTACATTAAAGTCCTTGGTCTGCCTCTTTCTAGCCATGGGACTTTGTTCAAGATAGTTGCCTCTCTAAAGCTCAGTTTCTTCATTTGTGATGTGGAATTAGTAAGGGATCGACTCTATGGAGTTGCTCTGAGAATCAGATGAGATAATGCTTGTAGAGGCATAGTAAGTGCTTAGTAATGCTGCTACTATGCTGTTGTTGTTATCTCAATTAAAATATGGCGGGAGAAGGATTCTAAATAGTTTTGTGACATTTGAGTTTCGGTGCCATCTAGTGGCCAGGACATTTCAGAATGTGCTATGGGCCTGGGTGTTGCACCCACAACTGACAAAATGGCCTGTTATTCTGTAGCTGAAGGAATTGCTGCTAACTGATTTCAAAGGTGAGTCTTGGGCATGCAGGCCAGGACCAGGAATATTGTGTGACCTCTCTACTGGCCTGAGTTGCGTATAGAGGATAGTTTTGTCTCTATAGACAGCAAAGGAAGTCAGACCTTGGATTCTCTGGTGCCTTCTTTCTCTTCCTTGGACTGGCCACACAAGGGAACTCTATGTTTCCAACAGGTGTAGCAGCCACTTGGGGCAATGCAGACCCCAGACCAACTTGCCAGTGGAGTGGTGAGGAATGTGATTATGATGGTCATGTGGTTTGTGACTTACAAGTGGAATGACATCAGTAAGTTACTTAACCTCTTTAAAACTTTGGGGGTGTGGAGAGAAATAGTACCTGCTTCATAGGGTTTTCCTACGAATGCATGTCTGTGCTTAGCATAGGGCCTGATACAGAGAAGGTGGTCAGTGAACATTAGCCATGCTTAGTTTTCACTTTTTTTGATTTTTTTAAATTGAGTTATAGTTGATGAACAATATTTTATAAGTTACAGGTGTATAATGTAGTGATTCGTAATTTTTAAAGGTTATACTCAATTTATAGTTATAAAATATTGGCTGTATTCTGTGTTATAGAATATATCCTTATTTATTTTATACATAATAGTTTGTACTTCTTTATCCACATCCCTACCTTACCCCTCCCCCTTCCCTCTCCCCACTGGTCACCACTAGTTTGTTCTCTGTATCTGTGAGTCTGTTTCTTTTTTGTTGTATTCACTAGTTTGTTTTATTTTTTAGATTTCACATTTAAGTGATACCATACAGTATTTATCTTTCTCTGTCTGATTTATTTCACTTAGCATAATACCCTCCAAATCCATCCACGCTATTGCAATTGGAAAATTTTCCTTCTTTTTTATGGCTGAATTATATTCCACTGTGTATATGAACCACATCTTCTTTATCCATTCATCTGTAGATGGACACTTAGGTTGCTTCCACAGCATGGCTGTTGTAAATAGTGCTGCTATGAACATTGGGGTGCATGTATCTTTTTGAATTAGTGTTTTCATTTTGGGGGGGATATATACCCAGGAATCAAATTGCTGGGTCATATGGTAGTTCTATTTTTAGTTCTTTGAGAAACCTCCATACTGCTTTCCACAGCAGCTGCACCAATGTACATTCCCCTTAGTTTTCACTTCTGTATAGATTCTTGTATTAGAGGAGGAACTTTCATTCATTCATTCAATTAATCATTCAATGGATATATATATATTGAGAACCTACTATGTACCAGGAGCTGAGCTAGATGAAAAACTGAGCTAGATGAACTGAGCATACATAAAACAGACACAGCTACTCATGGTTGGGGTGATGGGCATTAAACAAATGATTCCCAGGGGAGCTGTGTGTCATTGAGCTTGAGTTGTAGACTGAATATAGGACCTTTCATGAAGCATCATTCACATCACAGACATTGTAGAGTTGTGCAAATTCACGTGACACTTTAAAAGTAGATGGGAGTTAAGTTTCTTGTTCTTAAAAAAATCAATACCTTACAATGATTTTTCAGAAGATGAAAGTAGTGCTTTGAGGAATGGGTGTGCTTTCCTAATTTGCCTAAATGCACTGTGTGGGCTGGTGGTGGGCCTGGCAATGACATTAAAATATACTTGGATTCACCCTTTTTTTTTTTTTTTTTTTTTTTTTTTTTTTTTCTTGCGGTACTCGGGCCTCTCACTGTGGTGGCCTCTCCCGTTGTGGAGCACAGGCTCCGGACGCGCAGGCTCGGCGGCCATGGCTCACGGGCCCAGCCGCTCCGCGGCACGTGGGATCTTCCCAGACCGGGGCACGAACCCGTGTCCTCTGCATCGGCAGGCGGACTCTCAACCACTGCGCCACCAGGGAAGCCCTCACCCATTATTAATATTCACTTGAATATTATTATTATTCACCCATTATTAAGGCTTTGGTGGCTCAGGTGACCACTTTCATTTTGTTGAAGGGCTAACATCCTATTTATCTTTAACCTGTCTATATAATCAATATAATAATCCTCCTCTCTCCTCCAACTTTTCTGCACATTAGCCTTATGTTTCTGAATATTTTCTGCCTTCAGTTCACAGGAATTTAGCAAGCTCCTGAAGTCCCGCTTCTTTCAGAAAACCACTCTGCAATATGTATTACAGATGGAATAATTCTCCTAGGCTAAGTTCTAAAGAAGTGATTTTTATGAAGGGCTTGGTGAGGGGCATTGAGGAGAGGAGAAAATAGCTGTGTATGCTTGGGAAAAACATGTTCAGTATGAAAATATATTAAGTAATATATAAAGCAGTGTATGACTCTATACATGAAATATTCTGTATATACAGAACAATAGAAAATGTGTATCCTTTTCATTATATAATCAACAAAAAAGTAAAGCTCAACAAAATTTTCCTTCCTGGAAGATAGACTCTTCAGGGATTCTTAGGGATATTCCCATACAGGGGAACATACTAAATAAACTCTGGTTGAGACACTGGGTAATATTTTTTCCATTTATCAAAATGGAACGTGGATTAAAACAAAATTGACAAAGAAACCAAAGGCTGGAAAATGTCTGTTTATCTGGTTTCAATTATCTTCTAAATGAACATTGCTTGGGAATTCCCAAATAATAGCAATAACGATAATGGTGATGACATCAATTTTTGTGCCAGGCTCTGTGTCAGGAACATACCACATGGTACCTCATCCACTCCTCACCTTGTCAAGGAGGAAGGTAAGAAAAGTTTTGGTGGTAAGACTTCTACTATTGCCACTTCAGTCAAGCTCGGTGACTTTCCTGGGGTCAGTTAATTCTTGTCTTTCTGGGACCTGCATGCCTGCTTCGGTGCTGTTTGCTTCCTGAAAAGCAAGCAACTTCTTTGATCCTACTTGGCAGCCTTTTTCATAAATTCATTTCCCTTCATTTAAGTGTGTTCTGCAGCCCCTAGAGGATAATTAAAAAGTTAATTTTATAATAGTTAATATTAGTGTAGCTCTTCAAGGTCAGAGTCTTCTACCAAAATCCCACTTCTTTTATATTTCCTTTTCAGCTTCCATTGTTGAGAGGTTCTGCAAAAAAGATTTCTGTTTACACACTGCTGGCAGGGAGAGAGCAGAATCTTTCCTACATCGTTGTTTTTTGACTTTAAAAAACTTGGCTTAAAAATGTGTTTTTGTGGGATCTTCTTTTTCATTTTGTTCTGTGGGACTGGTTTGTTGCTACTGATCAAGTTTTGCCTAAAAGTTAACTATTACTGAATACGTTTCCAGTAGATCCTAGTCTAAGATGACGTACTTTTAGAATTTCTTTTTAGACAGTTAAATTAGGGAAGAAATGGCCACATAATTAAAATAAAGCTGTTTGAGTGTTGGCCTTTAGCATGTGTTCTCCATAGCATAACGATTGTTTGAAGTCTCGCTCCCCTTTATGCTCTTAAATGGGCACCTTCAGTTGCATCAGATGCCATGCTATGTCTATCCATCCTGAACTATAACTCGTTTCTTGGTACTTTGCTCTATCATCTATTTATTCTATGAAGGCTGGTGTTTTAGAGGACTGTATGTGAATCTATTTCTTGGTGGTGCTGGTGGTGGTAGTTAATGTTCTTACTTCCCCTGATGGCTTACACAGGAAGCTTAAGGCGCAATCAGACTATAAAATCCCGACCAGAGGAGAGATCGTAATTTCAGCTACAGACTAAGCAGATAACAGATGATGGCTATTCACTAATCAGAAAGATAAGGGAATGAGTTTGATTCCTCATTAAAAGCTTCATGGTTTAAGTCTTTTTTTAAAAAAAAGCTCTGGGTCTTAGCTTATTAAGTTACATAAACAGAGTGAAGTGCCATGGGGGAGAATGGAAACTCTCCGTGTGACCTATAATTAGAAAATTTCCACACAGAGAATAAAAACAGAGACTGTATGCCACTTCCTGACCCCACTTACCCATAGAGGCTAAGCCATTGGTGGGAGACAGATAAGAAAACACCAAGGAAAGGAAACCTGAGTAGTCAGTCGGCCAGTTTGCTGTGATGTGACTCAGCCTGAGATCCATGCATGGAACATGCCCTTGTAGTTTAAATCACCTCCAAGGCAACAGTAAGGAGAAAGGCTTCCTAGTGCCAAACTCTACGCTAGGGAAGAGCAGTTGCCGTGTGATTCCTGGGTGTAAGGCAGGGAATCAGAATCCTGCTCTCCTACTTAACTCATTTTGTGACTTAGGGGAAATACACTTTTCTGAGCCTCCATTTCTGCCTAGGTATCTTCCTCCTATGTATCCCCATAGACCCTGAAATAGGATGAGAATATTGAGCCCACCAATTTGTTGATCAATCGATTGGTGAACTGTTTGAGGACAGAGATTGTCTCCTAAGCACATAACACAGTGGCTGACATATAGTAAATGCTCAATTAATATTAACTGAATAAAAATATGTGTGTGTGGAGAAAAGGGAACCCTTGTGCACTGTTGGTGGGAATGTAAATTTGTGCAGCCCCTATGGAATAAAGTGTGGGGATTCCTCAAAAAAAATTAAAATAGAACTACCATACAATCCAGCAATTCCACTTCTGGGTATTTACCTGAAGAAAACAAAAATGCTAACTTGAAAAGCTATATGGAGCCCTATGTTCATGGCAGCATTATTTACATTAACCAAAGTATGGAAGCAACCTAAGTGCCCATCAGTTGATAGATTGATAATGAAGATGTGTATGTGTGTGTGGAGAAAAGGGAACCCTTGTGCACTGTTGGTGGGAATGTAAATTTGTGCAGCCCCTATGGAATAAAGTGTGGGGATTCCTCAAAAAAAATTAAAATAGAACTACCATACAATCCAGCAATTCCACTTCTGGGTATTTACCTGAAGAAAACAAAAATGCTAACTTGAAAAGCTATATGGAGCCCTATGTTCATGGCAGCATTATTTACATTAACCAAAGTATGGAAGCAACCTAAGTGCCCATCAGTTGATAGATTGATAATGAAGATGTTATATATATATATATATATATATATATATATATATGCAATGGAATATTAGTCAGCCATAAAAGGAATGAAATCTTGCCATTTGCAACAACATGGGTGGGCCTAGAGAATATTATGCTAAGTGAAATGTCAGAGAATGATAAATACTATATGATTTCACTTAAATGTGGAATCAAAAAGACAAAACAAGTGAACAAACATAACTAAACAGGGCTTCCCTGGTGGTGCAGTGGTTAACAATCCACCTGCCAGTGCAGGGGATGCGGGTTTGAGCCCTGGTCCAGGAGGATCCTACATGCCTCGGAGCAACTAAGCCCGTGCACCACAACTACTGAGCCCATGAGCCTAGAGCCCGTGCTCTGCAACAAGAGAAACCACCGCAGTGAGAAGCCCGCACACCGCAACGAAGAGTAGCCCCTGCTTGCCGCAACTAGAGAAAGCCCACGCACAGCAACGAAGACCCAGCGCAGCCAAAAATAAATGAATAAAGTAAATAAATTTATTTTAAAAAATAACTAAACAGAAACAGAGTTAGAGTTACAGAGAACAAACAGGTGGTTGCCAGAGGGGAGGAGGGTGGGAGGAAGAGAGAAATAGGTGAGGGAGATTAAGAGGCATAAAGTTTTAATTACAAAATAAATGAGTCACAGGTATGAAATACACACTGTGGGGAGTATAGTCAATGATTATGTGATATCTTTGTATGATGAAAAATGACAAGATATATGTGCCACATCTTCTTTATCCATTCATCTGTCAATGGACATTTAGGTTGCTTCCATGTCCTAGCTACTGTAAATACATGGGGTACATGTATCTCTTTGAATTATGTTTTTCTCAGGGTATATGCCCAGTAGTGGGATTGCTGGGTCATATGGTAGTTCTATTTTTAGTTTTTTAGGGAACCTCCATACTGTTCTCCATAGTGGCTGTATCAATTTACATTCCCACCAACAGTGCAAGAGTTCCATTTTCTCAGCACCCTCGCCAGCATTTATTGTTTCAATTTACATTCCCACCAACAGTGCAAGAGGGTTCCCTTTTCTCCACACCCTCTCCAGCATTTATTGTTTGTAGATTTTTTGATGATGGCCATTCTGACTGGTGTGAGGTGATACCTCACTGTGGTTTTGATTTCCATTTCTCTAATAATTAGGGATGTTGAGCATCTTTTCATGTGTTTGTTGGCCATCTATATGTCTTCTTTGGAGAAATGTCTATTTAGGTCTTCCGCCCATTTTTTGATTGGGTTGTTTGTTTTTCTGATATTGAGCTGCATGAGCTGCTTGTGTATTTTGGAGATTAATCCTTTGTCAGTTACTTCGTTTGCAAATATCTTCTCCCATTCTGAGGGTTGTCTTTTCGTCTTTTATGGTTTCGTTTGCTGCACAAAAGCTTGTTAAGTTTAATTAGGTCCCATTTATTTAAGGATGTAATGGACAACATGATAAAGATAATTCACACTCCTGTACATGATATGTGAAAGTTCTTAAGAAAGTAAATCCTAAGAGTTCTCATCACAAGGAAAAAAAATTTTTTTCTATTTTTTTATTGATGTATCTACATGAGATGATGGATGTTCACTAAACTTATTGTGATACTCATTTCATGATGTATGTAAGTTAAATAATTATGCGGTACACCTTAAACTTATATAGTGTTGTATGTCAATTATATCTCAATAAAATTGGAAAACAAAATCCTGGTATGGTGACTGGAACATAGTAGGTGCTGGTTAGAATTTTGGTCCTATTTCCCCAATACTTTTTTTTTTTTCCTTAAAAAATATGTCACTAGGACTTCCCTGGTGGAGCAGTGGTTAAGAATCCGCCTGCCAATGTGGGTGACATGGGTTCGAGCCCTGGTCCGGGAAGATCCCACGTGCCACAGAGCAACTAAGCCCATGTGCTACAACTACTGAGCCTGTGCTCTAGAGCCCGTGAGCCACAACTACTGAGTCCACGAGCCACAACTACTGAAGCCCGCGTGCCTAGAGCCCATGCTCTGCAATAAGAGAAGCCACCGCAATGAGAAGCCTGCGCACCACAACAAAGAGTAGCCCCTACTCGCTGCAACTAGAGAAAGCCCCCATGCAGCAGCAAAGACCCAGCGCAGCCAAAAGTATAAAAAAAAAAAAAAAAGCTGGTGGCAGAAGTATGTATAGACTCTGATCCCATTTATATAAAAATGCACACATATATAACTTTGTGTATACATAGAAAACGTCTGAGTACGCTGAATGGAAAAACCACTGTTAGGAGGAGATACTTCGGAGAGTAGAATTTGGTGGAGTGTAGTGGGAGAACTTTAACGTTTTTCTTTACAAACTTTCATAATACTTTATATTACAAACTCCTGTGTTATTTGAATTATCATGGATTTTTTTTTAAAGAATAAATGAGGGAAAAGTTGTAATGAGAGAAAGTAACACAAAATGTAAGGAAGAGAATTAGAACCATCAGTAAGTACTCAAAAGAAGAACATTAGTTGCCTTTGGAAGTAGTGAGTTCCCCTTCTCTGGAGATATCTGAGGTTTACTTTAATGGTAACACTTATCACCATTTTAAACCATAATTCTGGGCCAAAAAGTAGGAATTAGGCTATTTCTTTTACTCTTTGTTATAAGATTTCCTCTGCTGATGTTGTTTTCTTTATTCTTTTTAGTTGTGGGATTATCATGGGATATTTCCTGAATGGCTACTGTGATGTAGACATCGAGCTTTACATACTCAATCTCATTTAATTCTCACAATAATGCATGATAGCATGATTATTATTTCCATTTTATGGATGAGGAAACTGAGGCCAAGAGAGGTAAAACAACTTAGTGTCACAGAGCTAGTAATGTGGTGAAGATTTGGGGTGTCAAGTCTTTAAAATCCTTTTTTTTTAAGCATCTTTGACCTCTCCCATATTACATCCAAAAATGTGACCTTGGTAATTACCTCCTCTCTAAAGACAGTTTCTGATTAGTCAAAGCCAACAGCCATAATAAAACATTTTAATTAACATTTTTCCTCCTCATCGTAGCTGGTATGATGATTTGGAACTTCTTCGTGTGCTTTTTAGTATTCATCTTTCTGAAGAAATGACCTTGACCCTGGTGGGACAGGCAGGGCATTCATCTTCCTGGGTGGGTGGGGTGGGAAAACACGAGAGGAGGGTGTGGAGATTAGAAATCTTATGTATAAAATGCAAAGACAAAGGTGCAAGTAACAATCCCTCCTGACATTGCAAATAGAATTGCATTCTGCCTACAGAGAGCTGTTGTTTTGAGGAGGGCTTTTCTAAATTCCTTCATTTCCCCCTAAAATATGCAAAGGAAAAGGCCTTGCTTTTTTGACTAGGGATGAGAAAGCCTGGTTAGTAACTCTGCCATATAACACTGGGTAGTAAATGAATATCCCACTCCTTTCTACCCCAAGGAGTGATAGGAAGAAGAGAAGTGGGCAAGAGAGAAAAGGGAGAGAGGGGAGAAGCAGGAAGCTGTCCGCTCTGCTCTGGGTTGAAACTTCTGAGGGAGGATTTGTGTTAAATGCAGCCAGAGAAGTTTCAGGGAGTCTGAGGGCTGGGCCCTGCCCTGCTTTGTGGGCAAAGCCTGGGACAATTGTAGTCTCCTGAGAGAGACCCTTAGTGCATCAGACTCTGGAAAAACCGGGCGGCCTTCGGACTTGAGATCTGAGGGAGGCTTCTGGTGGAATAGGGTTCCCAGTTTCTTGAGGTGCTAAGGCTGGAGTGGCGGGCAATCTAGAGAATCCGGTGGGCCTAGGCTGCAGAGTAGGTCTCAGAAGGTGGTCGGCTGTGGGAGGTTGGCAGGCCTCCTCCTGTCCCCTCTCAGGCCTGCTTATGGACTGGAGGACCACGTCAGTGGAAGAAGGAATGGCCTCTGTAAGTCCCCGAAGCCAGGAATTTGAGGGAGGGATGTTTGTATGGGAACCCGAAGGCTGCCGAGGGACCCCAAAGTTGACGTAGCCTGAACTCACTGAAGACCAGCACCAGGCCACCTGGCTCCTGGGGGAGGGGAAGTCACACCCCTTTCTCCACACATGCAGACCCCCTCCAGACCTCACCCAGCCCCCGTCCAGCCAGGGAGGAGCTGAATGGCCCAGAAATCTGAGACTGAGCATTATCTGGAGCGGTACTGTCCAATAGAACATTGTGCACTGATGCAGACGTTCTAAATGTCCGATATGGTAGCTATGAGCCACGTGTGGCTATTAAACACTTAAGATGTGGCTAGTGACTCTGAGGAAATGAATTTTTTTTACATTTTTAACCATTATTTTTATTGTAAAAAAACAATTTAACAATATAAAAGGAGAATTTATTTTTTTTATTTTTTTGTGGTACGTGGGCCTCTCACTGTTGTGGGCTCTCCTGTTGCGGAGCACAGGCTCCGGACGCGCAGGCTCAGCGGCCATGGCTCACGGGCCCAGCCGCTCAGCGGCATGTGGGATCTTCCCGGACCGGGGCAAGAACCCGTATCCCCTGCATCTGCAGGCGGATTCTCAACCACTGCGCCACCAGGGAAGCCCAAGAATTTATTAAAATAGGAAACAGTACCACTCAATCCTTACACTCTAACATAAAGTTATTTGTATATAATCTTTGAGTCTTTATTCTTTTGTATATGTACTTTTACGTTTTTAAAATCAACACATTCAAGATAAAAATCAACTTTTAATTATTTTATCTCTAAGGATATCTAGGAAGAGAGCTAAAATATTTCTGGGTAAAGGGCAGTGAAAATAAACTTTGTTTTGTAGCTTTTTGAGAATTATTTTAAAGAATTCAAAGGGAAATCGAATCATACAGCTGTGTGGAGAACTGAATTTTAAATATGAACTAATTAACATTTAAAATTAGATAGCCACAAGTGGCTAGTGACTACCATACTGGATAATGAATATATTAGAGGGGCTATTTAATGTGCTGAATTGAACTATGTTTTAAAGTAGAAAGGATGAAAAGGTAATGTTTCCCCTCTAATAAGTGGCTATTGTAAAGAAGAATGGGTTAGTTACAGATCAAATAAGGAAATTACCTCTTCTCTGTATATCCAATGGTTGTGAGATACATTTTTGACTCCACTCTATATTATTGCTAATGAACGTGTGTTCATTGTTGAAAAATCTGGAAAATACAGATGAGCTAAAAGGAAAAATTAATATCTAGAGTCCCACCTTTTCCCTTTTTATTTTAATAAATACCCGTCCAGTCCGGTCACACGTGCGTATAGGTGTATATACGTGTGTATGTATAATTATTTTTAAGAGTGGAATTACAGTGTCCTATTGTTTTATACTTTGCTTTTCCCCTGATTTATATCACAAATAATCCCCAAATGAAAACACTGAGGCTGTCTTCAATGTTTCCGGATCATGAACGATGCTTTGATAAATGTCCTGGTGGCTAAATCTGTGTGCACAGCCATAACTGTTTTCTTGGCTACTGCTTTCCTGGATCCCATGTCCCCCTGACTTCCATAAAATCTCCATGGCACATTCATTGTCCCCTTCCCTTCAACCAGCCAATCCACCTTGCTCTTTTTCTCCTTCAGGAACCCCACCTTACCCCACTGTGAAGGAATCAGAGGAAGATTATTTACTTCACTTGAGTCTAGTTGAATATTTACCAGGATTAATCCAGATGGGAGAAGTCAGGTCCTCTCTCCTGGTTGGGAGTGGGGTTCTCCGCTTGTCTCCACGTACAATTTAAGAGGTAAAGAGGCCATACGGTTGTTTCCTGTTTATGGAAACCTCATCTTTCTTCACCTGTCCTTCCTGTTCCCTCTTCCTGTGTTAGCCTTCATGTGCACCCCACGATTTCCTGTTCTGTGACCTGCCGTGAGGCTTCTCTGAGCTCACGGTGGGAATGTTTGAGAGAATCCCCACCAGGTAGGATCATTGTGAATTCCACTTACTCGGCTATAAATTAGTTACAACCCCCACTTTCTAATTTGACTGATTTTCACACTTTAGCAATGTTTCCCCAGCCTGACACCATTCTCTTTGTGGCAAGCCATGGCTCTACTGTCACCTCTCTGACAGATCCTTTAAATTACTAAACAATGACAAGAGTCAAGGGAATAGGAGAGTCATTCATCACTGATAATTGTCTTCACGTTGTATGAATCATCTGTCTCTATTTGTATGCCAAGGTGATTAAGAAGTTACTGTAAAGAGTTGCCATAAAAATTATTTCACTCTTTTTATTCTGAAAAGGCAATACATGCACAAGGCATGAAATTAAGAGAACATGAAAAGGTATAGAGTGAAAATTAATTCTCCCTTTTACCCCCATCCCCAGAGAGGTTTCCTTTCCAGAGGTAACTGTTGTTGTATCAGTTTCTTGTGTTGTTACCAGTTTTTTGAGGACCTGCGATGTCCAGTAAGGACACCCTGCCGTATGTGCCGATGCGTATATAGCTGCACTGAACACACTAAAGGTAGCTAATCCAAACTGAGATACGCTGTAAGTGTAAAACACACACCATATTTTAAAGACATATGAAAGAGAGCATGTAAAATATCTCATAAATAATTTTTGTATTGATTGCACGTCGAAGTGATAATATTTTGGATATTCTTCAGCTCCTTTTACCCATTTCTTTTTACTTTCTTTGTAACAAATAGAAATTTTTAAATCAACATATGTGGCTCACATTTGCAGCTTGCATTATGTTTCAGCCCAAAAGTGGTGGACACTTAGATTGTTTTGAGTTTTCTTCTGCTCACTTTTTACAGATGATGCTGTAATAAATAGCCTTTTATATTATTACACTGATGCAGTTAGATAAGCTAGATCAAATAATATTTATTTACATTTTTAATTTTGACAAATGTTGTCCAGTTTGTCTCCTGAGAGGATGTGACGATTTATACACCCATAAGATTGCTCATGCCCCTTACCTCTCTAACACGTGTAGTATCAAACATTTGGATCTTTGCCAATCTGATAATTGGCAAACTATATGGTTAGTTTAGACTACCTGGTCAAGTATCTTAGTTTAAAATATATCTAAGAATAATAATTACTAATTTTATGTAGCAAATTATCATTTCCAAAGCATTTTCATATGTTTCCTCATTCAATTCTTACAGTAACCTGGTGATACAAGCATTTTACCTAGAAGCAAACTGAAGCTGAGATAAGGAGGAGAAATGAACCTCTGTATGTGATGAATACTTTATATACATAAATTCATTTAATTCTCAACACAATATGGAAGCAGATTTTTTAGGCTTTATGATTCCCATTTTACAGATGAGGGCACTGAGGTTCAACATGGTTAGGTGACTCACAGAAATCACACAGCAAAGAGGGGTTAATGGTGCAACTTTGCTGTCAGACTAGCGTGAGTGAACTACCTTACTAGCTGTGTGAACTTGGACAAGTGTATTAATATGTAGAATTGGGAGAATAGAAGTACCTACCCTATGGGGGGGTGTCAAAATTAATTGAGGTAGTGTATGTCAATAGCACAGTGCCTGGCACACAGGAAGCCCTTAAACAAGTGTGTGTATGTGTATATATGTGTATATGTACATGTATGTGTGCATTTGTGTGTGTGTGTGTGTGTGTGTGTGTGTGCACGCCAGGATTCAAACCCAGGTTCTTGGCTTCCTGAGCCCTCACCTCTTTGTTTTCCTCCTCCCAATGACTCAGTCTGTAGGCAGTAGACTCAGTTTTCTGACCCAGTTATTATCTTTGTGTGAGTCGAGGGAAGGGCAGGAGCAGAGGGGAGGGGAGGCATTTCCAGGTTTTCATGTGCCTGCCACCTCCTCTCCAGCCAGGGGAGAGGTTGACCCTTTCTGTACCTGATTATCTTCTTCATCAAATGGGTCATGGGGCAGTATCGATTATCGATACTGCCCCATGACCCATTTGATGAAGAAGATAATCAGGTACAGAAAGGGTCAACCTCTCCCCTGGCTGGAGAGGAGGTGGCAGGCACATGAAAACCTGGAAATGCCTCCCTTCTCCCATTCTGAGGGTTGTCTTTTCGTCTTTTATGGTTTCGTTTGCTGCACAAAAGCTTGTTAAGTTTAATTAGGTCCCATTTATTTAAGGATGTAATGGACAACATGATAAAGATAATTCACACTCCTGTACATGATATGTGAAAGTTCTTAAGAAAGTAAATCCTAAGAGTTCTCATCACAAGGAAAAAAAATTTTTTTCTATTTTTTTATTGATGTATCTACATGAGATGATGGATGTTCACTAAACTTATTGTGATACTCATTTCATGATGTATGTAAGTTAAATAATTATGCGGTACACCTTAAACTTATATAGTGTTGTATGTCAATTATATCTCAATAAAATTGGAAAACAAAATCCTGGTATGGTGACTGGAACATAGTAGGTGCTGGTTAGAATTTTGGTCCTATTTCCCCAATACTTTTTTTTTTTTCCTTAAAAAATATGTCACTAGGACTTCCCTGGTGGAGCAGTGGTTAAGAATCCGCCTGCCAATGTGGGTGACATGGGTTCGAGCCCTGGTCCGGGAAGATCCCACGTGCCACAGAGCAACTAAGCCCATGTGCTACAACTACTGAGCCTGTGCTCTAGAGCCCGTGAGCCACAACTACTGAGTCCACGAGCCACAACTACTGAAGCCCGCGTGCCTAGAGCCCATGCTCTGCAATAAGAGAAGCCACCGCAATGAGAAGCCTGCGCACCACAACAAAGAGTAGCCCCTACTCGCTGCAACTAGAGAAAGCCCCCATGCAGCAGCAAAGACCCAGCGCAGCCAAAAGTATTAAAAAAAAAAAAAAAAGCTGGTGGCAGAAGTATGTATAGACTCTGATCCCATTTATATAAAAATGCACACATATATAACTTTGTGTATACATAGAAAACGTCTGAGTACGCTGAATGGAAAAACCACTGTTAGGAGGAGATACTTCGGAGAGTAGAATTTGGTGGAGTGTAGTGGGAGAACTTTAACGTTTTTCTTTACAAACTTTCATAATACTTTATATTACAAACTCCTGTGTTATTTGAATTATCATGGATTTTTTTTAAAAGAATAAATGAGGGAAAAGTTGTAATGAGAGAAAGTAACACAAAATGTAAGGAAGAGAATTAGAACCATCAGTAAGTACTCAAAAGAAGAACATTAGTTGCCTTTGGAAGTAGTGAGTTCCCCTTCTCTGGAGATATCTGAGGTTTACTTTAATGGTAACACTTATCACCATTTTAAACCATAATTCTGGGCCAAAAAGTAGGAATTAGGCTATTTCTTTTACTCTTTGTTATAAGATTTCCTCTGCTGATGTTGTTTTCTTTATTCTTTTTAGTTGTGGGATTATCATGGGATATTTCCTGAATGGCTACTGTGATGTAGACATCGAGCTTTACATACTCAATCTCATTTAATTCTCACAATAATGCATGATAGCATGATTATTATTTCCATTTTATGGATGAGGAAACTGAGGCCAAGAGAGGTAAAACAACTTAGTGTCACAGAGCTAGTAATGTGGTGAAGATTTGGGGTGTCAAGTCTTTAAAATCCTTTTTTTTTAAGCATCTTTGACCTCTCCCATATTACATCCAAAAATGTGACCTTGGTAATTACCTCCTCTCTAAAGACAGTTTCTGATTAGTCAAAGCCAACAGCCATAATAAAACATTTTAATTAACATTTTTCCTCCTCATCGTAGCTGGTATGATGATTTGGAACTTCTTCGTGTGCTTTTTAGTATTCATCTTTCTGAAGAAATGACCTTGACCCTGGTGGGACAGGCAGGGCATTCATCTGCCTGGGTGGGTGGGGTGGGAAAACACGAGGGGAGGGTGTGGAGATTAGAAATCTTATGTATAAAATGCAAAGACAAAGGTGCAAGTAACAATCCCTCCTGACATTGCAAATAGAATTGCATTCTGCCTACAGAGAGCTGTTGTTTTGAGGAGGGCTTTTCTAAATTCCTTCATTTCCCCCTAAAATATGCAAAGGAAAAGGCCTTGCTTTTTTGACTAGGGATGAGAAAGCCTGGTTAGTAACTCTGCCATATAACACTGGGTAGTAAATGAATATCCCACTCCTTTCTACCCCAAGGAGTGATAGGAAGAAGAGAAGTGGGCAAGAGAGAAAAGGGAGAGAGGGGAGAAGCAGGAAGCTGTCCGCTCTGCTCTGGGTTGAAACTTCTGAGGGAGGATTTGTGTTAAATGCAGCCAGAGAAGTTTCAGGGAGTCTGAGGGCTGGGCCCTGCCCTGCTTTGTGGGCAAAGCCTGGGACAATTGTAGTCTCCTGAGAGAGACCCTTAGTGCATCAGACTCTGGAAAAACCGGGCGGCCTTCGGACTTGAGATCTGAGGGAGGCTTCTGGTGGAATAGGGTTCCCAGTTTCTTGAGGTGCTAAGGCTGGAGTGGCGGGCAATCTAGAGAATCCGGTGGGCCTAGGCTGCAGAGTAGGTCTCAGAAGGTGGTCGGCTGTGGGAGGTTGGCAGGCCTCCTCCTGTCCCCTCTCAGGCCTGCTTATGGACTGGAGGACCACGTCAGTGGAAGAAGGAATGGCCTCTGTAAGTCCCCGAAGCCAGGAATTTGAGGGAGGGATGTTTGTATGGGAACCCGAAGGCTGCCGAGGGACCCCAAAGTTGACGTAGCCTGAACTCACTGAAGACCAGCACCAGGCCACCTGGCTCCTGGGGGAGGGGAAGTCACACCCTTTTCTCCACACATGCAGACCCCCTCCAGACCTCACCCAGCCCCCGTCCAGCCAGGGAGGAGCTGAATGGCCCAGAAATCTGAGACTGAGCATTATCTGGAGCGGTACTGTCCAATAGAACATTGTGCACTGATGCAGACGTTCTAAATGTCCGATATGGTAGCTATGAGCCACGTGTGGCTATTAAACACTTAAGATGTGGCTAGTGACTCTGAGGAAATGAATTTTTTTTACATTTTTAACCATTATTTTTATTGTAAAAAAACAATTTAACAATATAAAAGGAGAATTTATTTTTTTTATTTTTTTGTGGTACGTGGGCCTCTCACTGTTGTGGGCTCTCCTGTTGCGGAGCACAGGCTCCGGACGCGCAGGCTCAGCGGCCATGGCTCACGGGCCCAGCCGCTCAGCGGCATGTGGGATCTTCCCGGACCGGGGCAAGAACCCGTATCCCCTGCATCTGCAGGCGGATTCTCAACCACTGCGCCACCAGGGAAGCCCAAGAATTTATTAAAATAGGAAACAGTACCACTCAATCCTTACACTCTAACATAAAGTTATTTGTATATAATCTTTGAGTCTTTATTCTTTTGTATATGTACTTTTACGTTTTTAAAATCAACACATTCAAGATAAAAATCAACTTTTAATTATTTTATCTCTAAGGATATCTAGGAAGAGAGCTAAAATATTTCTGGGTAAAGGGCAGTGAAAATAAACTTTGTTTTGTAGCTTTTTGAGAATTATTTTAAAGAATTCAAAGGGAAATCGAATCATACAGCTGTGTGGAGAACTGAATTTTAAATATGAACTAATTAACATTTAAAATTAGATAGCCACAAGTGGCTAGTGACTACCATACTGGATAATGAATATATTAGAGGGGCTATTTAATGTGCTGAATTGAACTATGTTTTAAAGTAGAAAGGATGAAAAGGTAATGTTTCCCCTCTAATAAGTGGCTATTGTAAAGAAGAATGGGTTAGTTACAGATCAAATAAGGAAATTACCTCTTCTCTGTATATCCAATGGTTGTGAGATACATTTTTGACTCCACTCTATATTATTGCTAATGAACGTGTGTTCATTGTTGAAAAATCTGGAAAATACAGATGAGCTAAAAGGAAAAATTAATATCTAGAGTCCCACCTTTTCCCTTTTTATTTTAATAAATACCCGTCCAGTCCGGTCACACGTGCGTATAGGTGTATATACGTGTGTATGTATAATTATTTTTAAGAGTGGAATTACAGTGTCCTATTGTTTTATACTTTGCTTTTCCCCTGATTTATATCACAAATAATCCCCAAATGAAAACACTGAGGCTGTCTTCAATGTTTCCGGATCATGAACGATGCTTTGATAAATGTCCTGGTGGCTAAATCTGTGTGCACAGCCATAACTGTTTTCTTGGCTACTGCTTTCCTGGATCCCATGTCCCCCTGACTTCCATAAAATCTCCATGGCACATTCATTGTCCCCTTCCCTTCAACCAGCCAATCCACCTTGCTCTTTTTCTCCTTCAGGAACCCCACCTTACCCCACTGTGAAGGAATCAGAGGAAGATTATTTACTTCACTTGAGTCTAGTTGAATATTTACCAGGATTAATCCAGATGGGAGAAGTCAGGTCCTCTCTCCTGGTTGGGAGTGGGGTTCTCCGCTTGTCTCCACGTACAATTTAAGAGGTAAAGAGGCCATACGGTTGTTTCCTGTTTATGGAAACCTCATCTTTCTTCACCTGTCCTTCCTGTTCCCTCTTCCTGTGTTAGCCTTCATGTGCACCCCACGATTTCCTGTTCTGTGACCTGCCGTGAGGCTTCTCTGAGCTCACGGTGGGAATGTTTGAGAGAATCCCCACCAGGTAGGATCATTGTGAATTCCACTTACTCGGCTATAAATTAGTTACAACCCCCACTTTCTAATTTGACTGATTTTCACACTTTAGCAATGTTTCCCCAGCCTGACACCATTCTCTTTGTGGCAAGCCATGGCTCTACTGTCACCTCTCTGACAGATCCTTTAAATTACTAAACAATGACAAGAGTCAAGGGAATAGGAGAGTCATTCATCACTGATAATTGTCTTCACGTTGTATGAATCATCTGTCTCTATTTGTATGCCAAGGTGATTAAGAAGTTACTGTAAAGAGTTGCCATAAAAATTATTTCACTCTTTTTATTCTGAAAAGGCAATACATGCACAAGGCATGAAATTAAGAGAACATGAAAAGGTATAGAGTGAAAATTAATTCTCCCTTTTACCCCCATCCCCAGAGAGGTTTCCTTTCCAGAGGTAACTGTTGTTGTATCAGTTTCTTGTGTTGTTACCAGTTTTTTGAGGACCTGCGATGTCCAGTAAGGACACCCTGCCGTATGTGCCGATGCGTATATAGCTGCACTGAACACACTAAAGGTAGCTAATCCAAACTGAGATACGCTGTAAGTGTAAAACACACACCATATTTTAAAGACATATGAAAGAGAGCATGTAAAATATCTCATAAATAATTTTTGTATTGATTGCACGTCGAAGTGATAATATTTTGGATATTCTTCAGCTCCTTTTACCCATTTCTTTTTACTTTCTTTGTAACAAATAGAAATTTTTAAATCAACATATGTGGCTCACATTTGCAGCTTGCATTATGTTTCAGCCCAAAAGTGGTGGACACTTAGATTGTTTTGAGTTTTCTTCTGCTCACTTTTTACAGATGATGCTGTAATAAATAGCCTTTTATATTATTACACTGATGCAGTTAGATAAGCTAGATCAAATAATATTTATTTACATTTTTAATTTTGACAAATGTTGTCCAGTTTGTCTCCTGAGAGGATGTGACGATTTATACACCCATAAGATTGCTCATGCCCCTTACCTCTCTAACACGTGTAGTATCAAACATTTGGATCTTTGCCAATCTGATAATTGGCAAACTATATGGTTAGTTTAGACTACCTGGTCAAGTATCTTAGTTTAAAATATATCTAAGAATAATAATTACTAATTTTATGTAGCAAATTATCATTTCCAAAGCATTTTCATATGTTTCCTCATTCAATTCTTACAGTAACCTGGTGATACAAGCATTTTACCTAGAAGCAAACTGAAGCTGAGATAAGGAGGAGAAATGAACCTCTGTATGTGATGAATACTTTATATACATAAATTCATTTAATTCTCAACACAATATGGAAGCAGATTTTTTAGGCTTTATGATTCCCATTTTACAGATGAGGGCACTGAGGTTCAACATGGTTAGGTGACTCACAGAAATCACACAGCAAAGAGGGGTTAATGGTGCAACTTTGCTGTCAGACTAGCGTGAGTGAACTACCTTACTAGCTGTGTGAACTTGGACAAGTGTATTAATATGTAGAATTGGGAGAATAGAAGTACCTACCCTATGGGGGGGTGTCAAAATTAATTGAGGTAGTGTATGTCAATAGCACAGTGCCTGGCACACAGGAAGCCCTTAAACAAGTGTGTGTATGTGTATATATGTGTATATGTACATGTATGTGTGCATTTGTGTGTGTGTGTGTGTGTGTGTGTGTGTGCACGCCAGGATTCAAACCCAGGTTCTTGGCTTCCTGAGCCCTCACCTCTTTGTTTTCCTCCTCCCAATGACTCAGTCTGTCTAGGCAGTAGACTCAGTTTTCTGACCCAGTTATTATCTTTGTGTGAGTCGAGGGAAGGGCAGGAGCAGAGGGGAGGGGAGGCATTTCCAGGTTTTCATGTGCCTGCCACCTCCTCTCCAGCCAGGGGAGAGGTTGACCCTTTCTGTACCTGATTATCTTCTTCATCAAATGGGTCATGGGGCAGTATCGATAAGGTGGAGACTTACAAGCTTTCTTTGACATCTTGGAGCAAAATAATTTGCAAGCCACATGGACCTGTGAGTGAAAAGGTGACGCTTGTACTAGGGACTCATGTGAAAGTTGCCCATGACTCAGGGACACTATTGATTAGGGTGGGCTAGTACTGGTATATTTAGATGCCTCCAAATCAAGTAAATAATTATAATCCAATAAACTGCAGTTGTGAAGTTGAGCAGAACCTTCTGTGATTTTAGAAGGGTCTTTATTCTTTCCCTTTTGGAAAAAAAATGACAGGAAGTAAGTGATCAGGAAGTGCAGGAACAATAGGCTTTTCCTGGAAGAGTGGCTCTGAAGTGATGACTAAACATTCAGACATGCTGGGCTTAACCAGCAGAGGCTGAGGCCATGGCCACAGCGGAGAGAGGGGTCAGAGGTAACTTCGGAGAGAGGGACAGTTCAGCTGAAGTGTATTATTGACTACTCCCTATCTGGTGGAAATAAGTGAGAGATTAGGGCAAGGTTACTCTGGACCTGGAGACCATCACGTTGTTAACTGGCAAAAACTGCTGCCTGACTTGAAGCCTTTAAGGAGTTCTTAGTATCAGTCAGGAACAGCCAAGAGAGACTGCTTTCATTTGCTTCGGTAAAGGAAACATCCTACAAGTTTTTGAAATGTCTTAAAAATGGTAGCAGACAGTGAAGGTCTGTGCCTGTTGGTCTTCCATCTTTTAATCCACTAAATTCTGTTTTGAAAGACTTTGTATGACTAGCAACATTTATTAAGCCAAGTTGTTTTTCTCTTTATAATTAATCATGATTTGTAAAAAATAAAACTACCCCTCTGAATGCCTCATCAGCCTGATGTAATCCGTATGATCACGCTGAATTAATGTAATCTGGGGCAGGAGAAGAGACACACGATGCTTAAGGTATGCTAAGCTGCCTTCTTACCAGCGAATGCATGCTTTTTTCCTAGGCTTTGTGACATGTTGACAAACCCCTCTGGAGCCCTTCTTTCTAGCTCCTCAGACCCTTTAGAGAACCAGGAACCTTAGCATCTGTTTTGTAGGGGTTCCTAGGAAAGGAGAAGGTCCCTTTCCAATGGAGCATCAGATTGAAGTAACATTAACGTTTTATTTCTTTGAAAAATATTTAAAGATGATAAAGAAAAAAAAATCATTCATAATCTTACCACTTAAATTATATAGAAGAGTATCTTCTTCAACTCTCTCATTTCATGTCCCTGGGAGAACTCTGTGAAGAAACAAGGTGTATATTCCTCTCATTTCTTTTCTTAACTGTGTAATTATACACACACACATATACACACACACACACACACACACACACACACACACACACACACACACACACACACACACACACACCCCTGCTTTCTTAAACAGAATGGGATGCAGTTTGCTGTTTTTTACTTGATTCTCTACATTAGCACTTAGAATTTTTCTTTTTTAAAAATGGTTACAAAAGAGTTGACATTTAACAAAGTTTATTACCTGCTATTTATTCTTCTAAGCATTTCCAAGTATTAACTAACTTTAATGCTCACAACAACCTCTCATTCCCATTTAACAGAGGGAGGAGCCTGAGGCCTTGAGAGGCTGCGTGATTTGCCCAGGATCATAAACATTAGTGCAGCCAGGACCCCAGCTCAGGCAGTTCGGCTCTATCACCCACACAGCTCAGTATACCGCTCACATTTGCAGCCACTGTGCCATGGATGGACCATGGCTTAGTCAGCCTTTCCAATTTTTTCTTCTTTGTTATTTCAATGCTTAATACATACCTCTGTACATACATCTTTATGTCCTTTTGCTTTTCTGTCTGAAGTGTTATCTCCTACAAGTGGGATTGCTGGGTCAAAGAACAGATGTATATAAACTTTGAATTCAAGTTATTTTTTCTTCCAGTTTTATTGAGGTATAATTGACATACAGCACTGTATAAGTTTAAGGTGTACGGCATAATGATTTGACTTACATACATCATGAAATAATTGCCACAAGTTTAGTGAATATCCATTATCTCATATAGATACAAAATAAAAGAATAAGAAAAACAATTTTTTCCTCATGATGAGAACTCTTAGGATTTTCCGCTAAGAGCAGTATATGATATATAGCAGTGTTAATTATATTAACCATGTTGTACATTATAATATATATTATATTAACCACATTGTACATCCCTAGTATTTACTTATAACTGGAAGTTTGTACCTTTTGACCACCTTCATCCAATCCGCCCTATAGTTTTAATTATTCCTCACGTTTTAACATGCCTTACATCAAAGAATACAGTCTATACAATTTTTATATCAAGTGTTTGCTTAGTGGACGTTCTAACAAGAGGATCATAGCTTTACTTAAAAATATAAACATAGTCTGATCGTGGAACAACAGATTAGGCAATATGTGAATTTTCTAGGTCCCTTCTTTCTTCTCTCCATTTTCATGTCATGTCACTGCTCTGCCACTTATTAATAGGTTAACCTTGGGCAAGTTAAGCCAAATTTCCTCATCTGGAAAGTGGGGATAACAAGAGTATCTCATTCTGTGGAAGTATTGTGAGGACTGAATCAAATAATTCATGCCCAGCATTTGACATTGTGCCTGGTACACAGGAGGCCTGAGTCAATGTTATCAGGGAGCTGAGGCAGCAGCACAAATCAACATCAAGAGTGGACAGTTTGGGGGCTTCCCTGGTGGCGCAGTGGTTAAGAGTCTGCCTGCCAAGGCAGGGGACACAGGTTCGAGCCTTGGCCCGGGAAGATCCCACATGCCGCGGAGCAACTAAGCCCGTGAGCCACAACTACTGAGCCTGAGCTCTAGAGCCTGCGAGCCACAACTACTGAGCCCACGTGCCACAACTACTGAAGCCTGTGTGCCTAGAGCCGGTGCTCCACAACAAGAGAAGGCACGACAATGAGAAGCCCGGGCACCGCAACGAAGAGTAGCCCCCGCTCACCACAACTAGAGGAAGCCTGCACGCAGCAACAAAGACCCAACACAGCCAAAAATAAATAAATAAATAAATAAATAAATAAATAAATAATTTTTTTTTTTTTAAAAGGAGTGCACAGTTTGTTAGCAATCAAACTGGGTTCAATATGCAAGAGATTTCCAAAACAGAGTATGGAGAAGGCTTCTGAAGATTACAACGAGGTTATCTGGCAGTTGGAGTGAATGGGGTGAGAATTTCATGAAATTGACCACTAAGTGGGATGCCATAGGCAGCCCCTTCTAAGTTGCCCTCCATTCAGAAAACCCCCTCCACAGCCCATCCAGCATCTCTGACCAGCTGGCTCCTCTTCATCCTCCTGCCGTCAAGGTTCTATCTTCCACCTTTGCCATTTCTTGTCTACAGCCTCTCCCCGGTGATCTGTTTATGCTTCGGTGGTTACAGGAACTTAGACAATAATTAAGGACAGAGGAGAAAGAAGTGATTTTTTGTTATGAGGATGGGAGGAAAGAGGGTTGAGAATGTTGGCCAACTTGGAGATGGGGGTAGGGCAGGAAGGAATTCAGTTTAAAATGTCCCCTTTTGGACTTGATTTTCACCATTGGCTTTTTGAGTCTCGGTTAATTGAGTCTTTTTGCCAAAATGATAAAATGCTCCCCTTTTGCGTTTGGGGTAAGTTGATAGGAATTAATCAGACTCTGTGAAGTGTGTAGAGGAGTGTATGACCTATCTAGGTATGTGTGGGAGTAGTTCCACCAGATGTGAAAGTCAAATTAGTCAGCACAGTTGCTCCCTGCAGCTGGGGGGAGAGTTTATCTGGGAAAGAGGCTGAGTCTGTTGGCGAAAGCAAGACTTTGGGTTTTATCCATGGTTTCTCATATTCCATGCATTTAATAATTAAGAGTTGGCTCTATACCAGTAATGTGGAGCCTCAGAATTAATATGTGGGAGTTTGGGTGAATAACGTTTTGATGCTTATTATTACCTGGAGATAACTACTGGGTCTGTAAGACTAGCCAGGAAATCTCATGAAAAGAGTTCCTTTGTTGATATACTGGCTCCTGTTTTATTGTATTTGGTGGAGCGATCTAAAGAAAATAATAATTTTTACTTCTCTGGTTTATTTGTGGGTTCAACTGAGAAGCTAAGGAACGCAATACTGAAAAAAAGGACCAGGGGAAAAATGAATTAATGAAGCCTCCCCAAGCTCTGAGTGGAGAATACTATCGAGGCCATCTGTGGTCTGCCTGCCCAGTGCCCTTTGTCTCCACAGGGTCCATCTCTTTCTGCGGGAAAATCACATCTCCCTGACCCTCATCTTATGGTTTGGATGGAGAGGGCACTACCTCCTGGCTCTGGTGGGAACTCAGTTTCAACCAATAACACCACATCCCTCCGGTCACAGTAACTAATTCTGGGGCTGGCCCTTGACCAATGCCAGATCAGACAGAGGCAAGCCTGAACCTCTGGCTCAAATCCGTGGGATCGCTAAACTGGCAGCACGTACACCCAAAGCTTCTGGAAGTCATCTTGCTACCACAGGAGGGGAGCCTGCCAGAGAAGAAATCCAGCATAAAGGAAAGCAGAGCCAGGGATGGATACTAATTCCTGATGACACCATATGAGTATCTGGATCCAGCTGCACTTACAGCCAGAACCACTTGGATGTTTGTTATCTAAACAAATAAAAAGTCTTTTGTTGTTGTTGTTAAGTCAGTAATAACTTGAATTCTAAGTATTCTATACCCAGAAAGGAAGAATCTATCCGTATACAAATTTATAGCCTAGAGAAATAAAATGTCAGACTCTTCTGTTAATCTCCCTGGTGTCGAAAAAAAGAAAAATATCTCAGTGATGAGACTATTGGCTAGTTTCCAAAATGTGTCAGGATGAGGAATCATATTATTCTGTTCCTTGCTCCCAGATATGTTTATGACAGCCACATGGTATTCATATAGCCAGCGTTTGTGTAGAAATCCCCTGTCTGTCCAGCTTTATCACGTTCAGCAGATCTCTGTTTGCAGAGACTAGGTGTCCCTTCTCCCTCTTTTGCCTTTGCTCAACACATCCGGTGTCTGGAGCTCCTGGAAGCCAAGTTTCTCTTTTCAGATGAGCACCTCCCCATGTTAACACATGAATCATGCTGACAATACAGACTATCCTTACCCTCCAGGTCCTGAGGAAAAGAGAAGGCTTGGAAGCCTTATGTAGCTGTATGATGACAATCTACAGAGAGAGAAATAAGACTGCTGAGACCACACATGCAAATGGAGGTTGACTTTAGCCCTATGTTAGGAGAATCATTTTCCCGAGAGAACAGAGTTAGTACCAGCCATCTGTTGCCAAGAGCCATCTCTTAGACCCTTGATGTGGGATTGTGAAATAGAGTTGGTCTAATGACAAGGGGGCATAAAAATGGGAACTTCCTCACTCCAAATGTCTGCTTTATATGGTAGACAACTATGCTCAATTTGTAAGAATTTATTTCGTATTCTGCACCAGTTTGCAATGGTCACATGAGACCCAGCACTGGCCTGAGCATCTCTAGATTAGGGATTGGGAACTCAAGTGCCTGCAGGAGCCAGGCAGCTGGCAGAGTTGGGTGAAGTGGACTGGGTGGGGCCTGAGCACTTGCTTGCATGATTCAAGGGAGCTGTCACCGTTCAGCTCCATCTGAGGGTCATGTGCACATGCAGCATGCACTCTGTGCTGTTGGATCTTACATGCTTCACCAGAGGGCCTGGAACCCAGAAGTCATCCATTTGTAACCTCTGACTTGATAATAACATAGGTGATTGTTCCAGGTGGCTGGATGTTGGGTTGGGTTTAAACCTAATTTAGTCCACTTTGAATAGGACCCAAAGTGTTGTGATTTTAGAGCACAGACTCTGGTGTCAGGCCGACCTGGGTTTGTGGCCTTGCTTTGACATTTACTAATGTTATGACCTTAGCCAAGGAGTTTAACATCTTGGAGATGCAGTTTCCACATTTGTAAAATGGGGTTGCATCTGGCTTGTGGGTGTGCTTGGGGGTAGCAGAATTTGAGGTTAAGTGACATGATGCTCTTAAAGCTCTTATGCAGTGGTTTTGTAAAAGCGTAAAGGTTTCATAAATGCTAGCAGTTCTATGACTAGAGCTGACAGAAATCCAAGTAAGAAGTTGTTTTTTTATTCTCCAGAAGTATAAAGTCAGAGAGACGATACTGTGTAGTGGTTAAGAGGTACAAACCCTGGAGTCAAATCTTGCTCTCTTTCTAGCCATGAGACCTTAGCCTCAGTTTTCTCATCTGTAAAATGGAGATCTAAGGTTGTCTATCCCCAAAGATTCTAAATGATTACGTGATTTAACACTTCTAACTGAGTTAGCATTCCTAAAACATTTAGAACAGAGCCTGACACACAGTAAGGGCTATGGGAGTGAAAGTTTACAATACTGTGATTGCAGTGAAGTTTTAATAGCTCTTGTAACTTTGTCATTTGAGTAACACTGTATACATATCCTGGAACTTGTCGTTTACATTATACTAACTTTAATAACACCTGATGCAATTATTTTTAACTTAAAGAGTCACAAAAGTTTATTTACTATTATAAAGGCCACTTCAAATCCACAGTGAAAGGTATAAAAATGTAGAGTATAGGGCTTCCCTGGTGGCGCAGTGGTTGCGCGTCCGCCTGCCGATGCAGGGGAACCGGGTTCGC
>NC_041220.1:50244763-50249727 GCF_002837175.3 Physeter macrocephalus
CATGGCCGTTGAGCCTGCGCGTCCGGAGCCTGTGCTCCGCAACGGGAGAGGCCACAACAGAGGGAGGCCCGCATACCACAAAAAAAAAAAAAAAAAAAAAAAAAAAAAATGTAGAGTATAAAAAAATGAATGCAGTTATGTCAAGTTCTTTAAAAGCAGGTTTTACAAAACTCATCTAGATGAGAGTCACGTACATTAGGAAAAAAATAACAATTTGTTGAGAGCCTGTTTTGTGCACTGCCCGTGGTGAAGCCAAGAATCAAAGCTAAAGCAATAAATGGGGAAAGGTAAACACCTCTACTTCAAGCCAACGTCCATGTCCACCCACACTAGCATATTGTCGGTATGGGGACATTTCCTGAGATCTTTTTCTACCTTCAGAAGTTACCTGGTAGTGCTGGGGTACAGGGGATAAAGATCAGTACTAGTGAGTTCAGAAGTAATGCAGACACAAGTTGCTTCCAGGGCGGGTATAGGGACTCAGCCAGGAGGCGTCAGGGGTCTTGCACGGTGGGAAATAGGAAAGTGGACCAGTGGAGGGGTTGGGCGTGCTCCTTCGCTGTTTCTTCTTTCCAAAGCCTAGGGGGAGAGTGCGTCTCCAAAAGATTTCGATCTGAATTTCGTGGGTGTCTGAAAGTAGGGGAGACTGGCATCTTCTGCCCCGCCTGGAAGCGCGTGCAAGAGCCCAGGGAGAAGGGGAGGGACGGGGTGACCGGGAGGCCAGGGGTGCGGAGGAGGCTCCATCCCGGACGAGGGCCGCGGGGTCCAGAGCTTAGAGGCGGAGGAGCGCAGGCTGCCGGCTTGCTGGGTGTCGCAGAAGCCAAGTGGGAGAGGCGCGTTTCCTGGCCCACAGTGGCACCCTCCACCGAGATCAGACCGGGCTCCGGGACACCCGCCCGGGGCCCCCAGGCAGAAACCCCCTCGGCAGGTCCTGTCGAGGCCTCCACGAGGTCCCAGGAACCCGCAGCCCTGCTGGCCCACGAAAGGGGACCGCCACCACCTCGCCGTGCACGGAATGCCCTCCTACTCCGCGCCAACTCCAAGCCCAGAGTCACCGTCAGCTGCCTGCTCTGGGAAGGGAGCTAACTGAAATGAGACGTTGATTAACCAAAAAGGGGTGGGAAGTTAGAGAATCGGCCTGAGATGTGATTACGGGAGGCACTTTCCATCTGGAAAAGGGCAAAGGAGGTTGTCCACAGAGCAGTTGGTGGCAGTTGTTTGAAAAAGTAAAAACATCTCATGCGTATGCACTTCCGATGAATTGAGTTACACACGCACAGGCAGGGCTGCTTCTGCAGCTCAGCCAGCTTGGGTGTTGGTGTCAGCAAGCTGGTTTACTTGTGGGGTGACCTCAGGTGAGCAGTCATTTAACTTCCCTGAGGCTTAGTTTCTTCTTTGTTAATGTGAGGCTGACAATAACCTCTTAGCTACCTCCAGGGTTCTGTTTAGGGGCAACTTAGGCAATTTCTGAGTGAAAGTTCAGAATGATCAAGTATTGTATAAGCCTTAGCTCTTATTAAATGAATTTCAAATTCACTCCTCCCCATGCTTTCTGATTCATCTCATGATTTAGTGTATAACTGCTTAAAGTGGAGGATTGAATGTTCAGCTCAATTTGATAAATATTTATTGAATGACTCTTGTTGTAAAAAGCTGTCTGTAGAATTTGATCAGTGTGGACAACTGGTCTGAATCACATGAGCCTCCTTTAGGATTTTGTCAGTGGCTTTTGGGAGGGTTGGGTATATATTACTGACATGTCATCTTCAACTGTTCAGTTCATTTTCTGCATGATTGCTTGTTGACCTTCCATTTTTTACTATGGAAAATACCTGTTATGATGATGAATAATTGGCTTTGTTTCCAAGTTATTTCCTATACCTAATTTATTCTTATTTAGAATTGTAATCAAACACTATTCAGTGGTTTAATGGGGGGCTTCACAGTTCAAGCTGAGACTGACTTTATTCAAGGGGGAGAATACAATTTTATTATTTATGCTATTTCAGGTTAGGTTATTTTCAAATAGTTGAATAAAGCTAAATATATTAAATATGTACATAAACTTGAGAACTCTAAAGAGAGAAAAATCCTTCTGCAAACAAGTACATAATAGTTTGGAGGAGGAAAAAGCCCAAAGTTGTATTTTAAGGTAAAGAAGTATACTTTAACTAGAATAATTTATAATTTAAAGAACTGACCCTGTAGCTTGAGTTCTACATTATAATTTCATTGCAATTAAATCCAAAGAACTATTTTCTCCCTGATGGAAGTCTATTTGTATGGTTCCTGCATAGTTTTAAAAGTGTAATCGTATATTGCCTCATATTACTTTAATTTATTGCCTAAGTATTATTCTAACAGGAAAGACAGTCCTTAGAGCAGAGAGATTGTGTGGCTCTTTCCTAAGCCCCTCCACTCAGCGTTTTTCACAGAACTAAGCCTAAAATACTTACGTAATATATATCTTTGACTTGATTAATTGTCCAGATGCTTTTGTTGTACTGTGATTTGTTTCTATTGGGCCAGATATTGTTATCCCTAATTTAGCTAAATACTCCACTGTCGACTTAGACTTTTTGTAAATTTAAACCTTATCTCATAAATTATCTTGGGCTGTCAGGCTTCTGTAACAATTTCAAGGGGGTTAGCATTTCCCTTCTTTAATCTACAGAAGATTAAGAGAGTAAAGTCTCTTAGAATAGTTCAGAAGGGCACTCATTGTGAGCAACTTTGAAGAAATAAAGTTGGAGAAATGTCTTGCAGCTATGACCAGCCAACGCATCCACTGTCCTTTGCTATGGATTTTGGTTTGAGGTTCATAGAAAGTCATCTCCTTAAAGGGAGAGCCATCTGGGATGATATTTAGCCTCTAGTTTCTGTGTAGGGATGGGAGGGGGGGGCGTAAGAATGATGCTTCTTTCATCACTGATCACTTTGGTGACATCAAAGGATTAAGGGAAGTGTTTTTCCCTAGGCCTCTCACCTATTTCTCTTGTCCCTTCCTCTTTACTCTCCATAAAGCTTATCTTGGAAGCCAGGCACCATTTGCCATGTGACAGTAAGGTGTGTGTAATACATGCTTTGATGGGTTTGTGTTTATAACACAAATACATAGAGTTGTTATTGAGGCAGGAATTGCTTGCTATCAAGAGGTACATTCTGAACAGGGATTACCAAGGCTGGCCTGTGGTCAGATCGGCTTCTTCACGTAACTTTCTCTCCCCCTTCATATCTATACCTTTACTTATGAGAGTCCCACTTTTTTTTGTTGCTTTTGTTGTTCATTTTCTTTTCTAATCTCAGCCCTTCTGTGAATAAACTTTTGTTTCATCCCGAGGAAAAAAACCTCTTCCAGTTTTAGGGGGGTAGAGGTGAAAACAAAATGAAACGGAAAGCTGTTCGGATAACCCAGGAGGATTTTAAGAGCGCTTTGTTATAACAATCCTTTTATGTTTGAAATATTTATTGGGCCTCTTCCTGGTCACGATCGGAAGGGAAACCTGAATTGGTGCCCTCTAAGTTGCTCGGGCGGACAGAAGAGTACATGTTTACAGTCAAGATGGTGCTTGATCTTGGAACGACAGGAAATGATTTTGCAAATCCAGATAAACTATTTTATCCTAGAAAGCATACATGCCAAACACAGTTTAAAGTAAACACATAAGAATCCTTGTGTTGTTCCGAATAGGTAGGGTGTTGGGAGAAGCTAGCATTTCTCCAGATTAAGGACAATTTGGTGTGACAGTTGCCTCTAAGTGACTTGTTTTGCCTGTGTGTCCTCTTGCAGGTGTAAGCTTTTGGATTTCCATAATGGAGCAATGCATAGCGAAATAGTGGAATTTGTTTGAATGAATGAATGAATGGGATAGCCCCCCTACCCCCCAGCATCTTCTGGAATTTGCATCCTATGCCAAAAGTTGTGAGTGCCTTTGAGTAAATCACGATAGACTTGATCTCCACTTTTGGTAGTAGTTCTGTACTAGTTTGGTACTTGTTCCCTTACAGACAGGGTGAAGCTGGTATCTTAGTTCTATTCTTCCTTCCAAAATTATTTTAAAAAAATTTTTAAGTTTGTATAGATGAATATTTTAGGACAATATTACTTTAAAGTTTATTTAGATAAATACTATGGAAAATCACCAAGAAAGTTTTGAAAAAGAAGATTAGGGAGAGGGACTTGCCCCACCAGAGTTTAAAATTTGTTGTAAAGCTAATAATAAAACAATAAGAAATAGAAAATATAAACAGACCAATCACAAGCACTGAAATTGAGACTGTGATTAAAAATCTTCCAAACAAAGCCCAGGACCAGATGGCTTCACAGGCAAATTCTATCAAACATTTAGAGAAGAGTTAACACCTATCCTTCTCAAACACTTCCAAAATATAGCAGAGGGAGGAACACTCCCAAACTCATTCTACAAGGCCACAATCACCCTGATACAAAAACCAGACAAAGACATCACAAAGAAAGAAAACTACAGGCCAATATCACTGATGAACATAGATGCAAAAATCCTCAACAAAATACTAGCAAACAGGATCCAACAGCACATTAAAAAGCTCATACACCATGATCAAGTGGGGTGTATCCCAGGAATGCAAGGATTCTTCAATATACGCAAATCAATCAATGTGATACACCATATTAACAAACTGAAGGAGAAAAACCGTATGATCATTTCAATAGATGCAGAGAAAGCTTCTGAAAAAATTCAACACCCATTTATGATAAAAACCCTCCAGAAAGTGGGCATAGAGGGAATTTACCTCCACATAAGAAAGGCCGTATATGACAAACCCACAGTCAAGATCATTCTCAATGGTGAAAAACTGAAACCATTTCCCCTAAGATCAGGAACAATACAAGGTTGTCCACTCTCACCACTATTTTTCAATAAAGTTTTGGAAGTTTTAGCCAAGCAATCAGAGAAGAAAAAGAAATAAAAGGAATCCAAATC
>NC_041220.1:50250980-50252448 GCF_002837175.3 Physeter macrocephalus
AGACTGAACGAGGAAGAAATAGAAAATATGAACAAACCAATCACAAGCACTGAAATTGAAACTGTGATTAAAAATTGTCCAACAAACAAAAGCCCAGGACCAGATGGCTTCACAGGCAAATTGTATCAAACATTTAGAGAAGAGTTAACGCCTATCCTTCTCAAACACTTCCAAAATATAGCAGAGGGAGGAACACTCCCAAACTCATTCTACAAGGCCACAATCACCCTGATACAAAAACCAGACAAAGACATCACAAAGAAAGAAAACTACAGGCCAATATCACTGATGAACATAGATGCAAAAATCCTCAACAAAATACTAGCAAACAGGATCCAACAGCACATTAAAAAGCTCATACACCATGATCAAGTGGGGTGTATCCCAGGAATGCAAGGATTCTTCAATATACGCAAATCAATCAGTGTGATACACCGTATTAACAAATTGAAGGAGAGAAACCATATGATCATCTCATTAGATGCAGAAAAAGCTTTCAGCAAAATTCAACACTCATTTATGATAAAAACCCCACAGAAAGTAGGCATAGAGGGAACTCACCTCAACATAATAAAGGCCATGTATGATGAACCCACAGCCAACATCGTTCTCAATGGTGAATAACTGAAACCATTTTCACTAAGATCAGGAACAAGACAAGGTTGCCCACTCTCACCACTCTTATTCAACATAGTTTTGGAAGTTTTAGCCACAGCAATCAGAGAAGAAAAAGAAAGAAAAGCAATCCATATCAGAAAAGAAGAAGTGAAGCTGTCACTGTTTGCAGATGACATGATACTATACATAGAGAATCCTAAAGACTCTACCAGAAAACTACTAGAGTGAATCAATGAATTTGGTAAAGTAGCAGGATACAAAATTAATGCACAGAAGTCTCTTGCATTCCTCTACACTAATGATGAAAAATCTGAAATAGAAATTAAGGAAACACTCCATTTACCACTGCAACAAAAATAATATAATACCTAGGAATAAAAACATTGTGAAAATGACTATACTACCCAAAGCAATCTACAGATTCAGTGCAATCCCTATCAAACTACCAATGGCATTTTTCACAGAACTAGAACAAAAAATTTCACAATTCGTATGGAAACACAAAAGACCCCGAATAGCCAAAGCAATCTTGAGAAACAAAAACAGAGCTGGAGGAATCAGGCTCCCTGACTTCAGACAAAGCTACAGTATTCAAGACAGTATGGTACTGGCACAAAAATAGACATATAGATCAATGGAACAAGATAGAAAGCCCAGAGATAAACCCACACACATATGGTCACGTTATTTTTGATAAAGGAGGCAAGAATATACAAGGGAGAAAAGACAGCCTCTTCAATAAGTGGTGCTGGGAAAACTGGACTACATGTAAAAGAATGAAATTAGAACACTCCCTAACACCATACACAAAAATAAACTCAAAATGGATTAAAGACATAAATGTAAGGCC
>NC_041220.1:50253254-50264497 GCF_002837175.3 Physeter macrocephalus
AGGGGGAAGGGTAAGCTGGGATGAAGTGAGAGAGTGGCATGGACATATATACACTACCAAATGTAAAATAGATAGCTAGTGGGAAGCAGCCGCATAGCACAGGGAGATCAGCTTGGTGCTTTGTGACCACCTAGAGGGGTGGGATAGGGAGGGTGGGAGGGAGGGAGATGCAAGAGGGAAGAGATATGGGGATATATGTATATGTATAGCTGATTCAATTTGTTACAAAGCAGAAACTAACGCACGATTGTAAAGCAATTATACTCCAACAAAGATGTTAAAAAAAAATGGTGGCAGGATTTTTCCACTGGGTCAGTTAACAGCTAGCATTTAGTGACCATTTACTGTGTGCCAGATACTATTCTAAGATCTTTTCATGTATTAACTCAATCCTCAATACAGCCTTTTGACATCAAAACTGTTTTTATCCCCATTTGAAGATGAAAGAAATGAAACATAGGGAGATTTAGTAACTGGTTCAAAGTCACACAGCTAAGAAGTGGTGGAGTCAGGATTTGAACCCAGGCAATAAAATCAGATCATTATCTGGGTTATGCTGTAGTATAAAAACTGAAACTCCAGCTGGATTAAAAATCTAACTGTATAAAATAACATCTTTATAACATACACTATAAAAAGATAATGTAGAAAAACAGTTATATAACCTTGAAATTAGAGAGACTTTCTTAAGCAAGATAGAAATTCCAGAAAAAATAAAGAAAAATATTGATCTGACAACATTAAAAAGAAAACCCCAAGTTTCTGTTGACAGGATACCATGAGCAAAATCAAAAGTTCAGTGGTTACCAAAGAGGAAATATATTTGCACTACATTTCACAGAAAAAGTGTTTTTACTCTACAAAGAACTTTTATAAAATGACATTTTTAGAAAAGTCCAGTTGAAAAGGATATGGACTGGCAATTCAGAGAGGATAAAATGCAAATGGACAATAAATAGTTAACAGTGGCAACGTGTATGGTGCTAATAGGCTTTTAGGGAAACTCCCAGTTCTGTTTGGTTTTGCTTTGGTCAGGGAACTAAGGTTTTCCTTTAAGTTCTTCCTCCCCCACCACTGTTTCTTTTCTCCATCACCCCACCTTCCACCCCTGTCACCTTTCAAGATGTTAAAATTCCTTATCCTATGTTCAGAGAGTCCAGGACTCTTGGGTGGAGGGCTGTCAGTATCTGGGGAGTGAGTCGTTGAAAGTGAACACTGAAAAGCTACCCGGCAGTGATTTCCTGCTGCTCTGCTTCCTGGTCCTCTGAGCAGAAGATACTTCTCCTTCCTACTCTGTGACCTGGAATCCTTCGCATCCCTTTCTCTGCCCCTAGTTAGGATGGGTCTTCTGCCTCAAATTTCCATCTTCAAGCTGGAGTCCTATCTAGCCTTTGGGAGAGCAAAAGCATTAAAGTCTTCCAGTTCTACACTTGGTCCTGAGGCTTCTTTGAGTCTCTGTTGCAGCTTAGAGTGGGCTTGGGGCTGGGGTGATAGAAAAATAACCATCAGAGTTCAAAGGTACCAGGGAGAGAACATGGAAAACGTGTAAATTAACATTTTGAGATATTATCTTGCCAGAGGTCTATGTTTTTAACTTCTCTAGTACTCAAGAAATGCAAGTAACAATGAAATGACCTTTTTTTTTTTTTTGTCCATTAGATTGATCAGAGTTTAAAATATTGATAGTATTCAATATAGGCCAGAGCTAGGGGGAAGGATACCCTTATATATTGTTGGGAGATGAATTGCTGAAACTTTCTAGGAATTGTTAAAACATGTCTGTACCCATTGAAACTTAAGTTGACATAAGCTATGACCTAGCAGTATACGACTATGAATTGAGCCCAAAGAAACAAAAGCACCAGACATATGGATTTACTTACAAAGTTGTATATTGCAAAATTATTTACCAGGGGGCTCTAGACAATCCAAATGCCTATCAAGGAATACTTGAATAAGTTATAGCTCATTCATATAATGGAATACCATATAGCTACTAAAAAGAACATCTTAACTCTATGATCCCTTTTATTTTATAAAAAACAATATTAAGAGCTTTAAATATGGTAATATTAAGAGCTTTAAATATGGTAAATAAGTTTATATTCTATAAGTGTAGAAAGTATGAAAGATATACACCACACGATTAATTTAAGGCAAGCATCATAAACTCCAGGGACCAGGCTGAATGTCAATGCAGCAGAATGGACAGTGAAACCTCTGTGGAGTAAGAAAGGGTTATTGTGTGTTGGGGTCCTAAGAAAGTGGCAAAGGATGGGTTCCAAAGCACAGAAGAAGGGATATTTTGGGGTCAGAAGAAACAAAAATAGGACAGGAACAGATGTAGGTAGGTCGACATGATAGATAATGGGAGATGAGGCATTCCAACTGATGGCTTTTCTTTTTCCCATAATGTTGGAGTAAAGGGTTCGAAGGAAGTAAAGACAGCTTAGAGAAGGTTTCCTGGAGAATGAGAAAGAAAAAAGTAGGAATGCAAAGGTCCATTTAAGGTTAATGAGCATTAGTTTAGAGTGGAACCATTATATCCTTTTATTAGATTGACATGAGCACCAGAAACTGTATTAAAAATGAATAAAAATTCCTGGTAAAGTAGAAGTTAAGATTTTTTTTACTTTTCTAGGAGAAAAATTCAAAAGTCCAATATTAGGAACAATCTCAAGAAATGGAGGGAGTTACTTGCTCTTTCACATTAGAAAACTTATTTTTAGTCATAGAATTTTCTAAACAGCTTTATTGAGGTATGATTCGTTTACCATACAATTCAGCCACCTAACGTGTACAAGTCAATGGGTTTTAGTATCTTTGTGGATATATATGCAACCATCACCACAATCAATTTTAGAACATTTTTATTTCTTCCCAAGGAAATCCATACCCTTTAGCCATCACCCTCCCCTCCCTACCCCAATTTAATCTTCCCACCCCCCACTCCCTGCTCCTACCTTCCACCCCAGCCCCTGGCAACCATTAATCTACTTTCTGTCTATAGATTTTCCTATTCTGGACATTTCATATAAATGGAATCATATAATATGTGGTCCTTTGTGACTGGCTTCTTTCATTCAGCATAATGTTTTCAAGTTTCATCCATGTGGTAGCATGTATCAGTACCTCATTCCTTCTCATTGCCAAATGATAGTCCATTGCACGGATAAACCACTTTTTCTTTATCCGTTCAGCAGTCCATGGGCATTTGGGATGTTTCCACTTTTTGGCTATTATTAATAATGCTGCTGTTAACATTCTTGTACAAGTTTTTGGGTGGACATACGTTTTCACGTTTTCATTTCTCCTGAGTATATACCTCCAAGTGGAATTGCTGGTAACTCTAGGCTTAGCCTTTTGAGGAACTGGCAGAATGTTTTCCAAGACATAGAATTTAGAACTAGATGGGATCATAGAAATTACTAGAGATATTTAAGTCATCTCTAACTGTTAGTGGGAGACCAAACTCAAAAAGCTAATTAGTGGGAGATAAGAACCTAGATTTTGATTTTTTTTGTTTAATGTTGTTAATTATTTTTTATTTCTTTAACTTTTTTATCTTAAATGTTTAAAATTTCTTTACACATGTACTCATACATATACATTAGTTTCCATTAATATGATTTTAAACATACGATTTAGTATAAATTTTTGGATTTTCTTTTCCCTTTTTTATGCTATCTTATTCCTCCTTCTCACATTACCTTCATCCCTTCCATGAGGTAATTAATGCTAATAACCTAAAAAAAAATTCTCTCATGTTTTCTCCATGATAATATAATCCTACATATACACAAAGGGAATTTTGATCGCTATTTTACAAAAATGGGATCATCTTATACTATTTTTCTGCACACTGCTTGTGGAATTTCCTCCAAGTCAACCAGTGTACTTTTATTTTTATTTTAAATGTCTGCAGAATACTCAGTGATATGGGTGTTTTATAACTTATTGAGCCTATCAATGAATGTTCACTCATTGTTTCCGGTTTTAATTTAATTTTTAAATAAACAGTGCTACAGTAAACATCCTTGCTGCTCAGGTGTGGTCCATGAACTGGCAGCATTGGTGTGCCAGGGAGCTTTTTTTTTTTTTTTTTTTTGCGGTACGCGGGCCTCTCACTGCTGTGGCCTCTCCCGTTGCGGAGCACAGGCTCCGGACGCGCAGGCTCAGCGGCCATGGCTCACGGGCCCAGCCGCTCCGCGGCATGTGGGATCCTCCCGGACCGGGGCACGAACCCGTGTTCCCTGAATTGGCAGGCGGACTCTCAACCACTGCGCCACCAGGGAAGCCCCAAGCCAGGGAGCTTTATAGACATACAGACACTCAGGTTCCAGCCTGCCCTACTGAATTAGACTTTGCATTTTAACAAGATTCCCCAGGAGATTCATATTCACATTGAAAACTGAGCACTGACCTAGTACATATGACCTTTCAGTCAAGTGCTATCATATCTATAGTTAGATTCCAAGGAGTGAATTCTGGGGCAAAAGGGTACACATACTTTCAATTTTAATAGTTGCTTTAACGGACTGCTTCCTTTAAAGACTGCAGCACATTGGATTTCTACCAGCGCTGTTTGAGAATACCGTTTTCCCCCATGTTCCCATTAACAATGAGTGTTGATGTTGAGATTTTAAAGGAAATTTGCTATGATAGAAACATTTAGGTTATGTTTGATTTTTCCCACATAATTGAGCAAACTATTCATAAGATAGTATTACTGGAATAGTACCAATTTCAGTTTTTAGATTTCGAAGTCAAATGATAGAAGGAACAAATTACAAAAAATAGCAAAGGATAAAGATGCAATTATCTAATAGAAAACTTCTTTGTTAACCTTCCTTGGTGCTAACATGAGAAAATGGGTACCCAGGATAGTGATCACGTGACCAGCTGGATGTTTACAGTGCCTTGTTCACACTTACTGGGAATGTTTTCAGATAAATGATTGGGAGAAAAGGTAAAACACAATAAAGGTTTAACAAAGTCTGCTTAATCTCAAAATTAATCATGGAGTTGTAAATTAAAATAAAATACCATATTTTGCCCATCAGATTGACAGGTTTTTTTTTTAACATCTTCATTGGAGTATAATTGCTTTACAATGGTATGTTAGTTTCTGCTTTATAACAAAGTGAATCAGGTATACATATACACATATCCCCATATCCCCTCCCTCTTTGCGTCTCCCTCCCATCCTCCCTATCCCACCCCTCTAGATGGTCACAAAGCACAGAGCTGATCTCCCTGTGCTATGCGGCTGCTTCCCACTAGCTATCTATTTTACATTTGGTAGTGTATTTATGTCCTTGCCACTCTCTCACTTCGTCCCAGCTTACCCTTCCCCCTCCCTGTGTCCTCAAGTCCATTCTCTACGTCTGTGTCTTTATTCCTGTCCAGATTGGCAGATTTTATTTTATTTTTGGCAGATTTTAAAATCAACAATATTCAGTGTTGGAAAAGGTGTGGAAAAACAGACATGCTCATAAATTGTTGTTGGGAATATAAATTGATAATGTCCTTTTAGGGAATGAAACAGCAGTGTATATAAAACATTTCAGTGCACATACCTTATGACTCAGCAAGAGAGTAATCTGTCTTACAGGTTTAGTCATACATGAGAAAAAAGATAGACTAAAGGACATCCATTGGAAATTTGAGACCACTTAAATGCCCATCCATAGGGACATGAATTTACATATTTTGGTGTATTGATATTGTCTATATCTGGTGTGGGGAAAGCTCTACAAGACATATAGCTAGGGGCTTCCCTGGTGGCGCAGTGGTTGCGCGTCCGCCTGCTGATGCAGGGGAACCGGGTTCGCGCCCCGGTCTGGGAGGATCCCACATGCCGCGGAGCGGCTGGGCCCGTGAGCCATGGCCGCTGAGCCTGTGCGTCCGGAGCCTGTGCTCCCCAACGGGAGAGGCCACAACAGAGGGAGGCCCGCATACCACAAAAAAAAAAAAAAAAGACATATAGCTAAACAACAAAAAAATCAAGTCTCAAAACAATGTATTTTGTACAATCCACTTTTGGAAGTGATAACACAAAAGATGTGTGTTTGTGTACACATATCTATGTAGATAATAGAAAAACACAAACCAAACTGCTAGCAGCGGTTACCTCTGGGTGTGTGTTGGAGGGAGGGTGGTTGGAATGGTGGTGAAAGAGTAACATATACACTATTTCCTAAACAATATCAATTGTTAACATTTATGGAGCACATTATATGTCTAGCATATGCTAAAAACTTTCCATGAATAATCTTAATCCTGACAACCACCTGATGAGGTAAGTACTATCGTCACTATCTGAATTTTGCCATTAAGTTAACTGAGTCACAAATAGGTGAAGTAATTTGCTTAAGGGCATCCCCTTAAATCAGAAAGGTGTGGTGCTGTAATTTGAACCAAGGTAGCCTGACTCTAGAGACCATGCTCAGAACCTCAATTCTGTCTACCCATCTCTCCATTACCTACCCTCCCATCACCTATGTTTGTTTATCTATCAGCTATTTATCTATCTTTCTATCTACCTACCTACCTACCATCTTCCATCTATCTGTTCTGTCACACTAAGGTTCTCAAGCCACCATAGAGAAAATTAACCCAGTTTTCTATTTACATCATTGAGGTACAATATAATTGATGAAAACACACTGAGATTTTCAGAGAATAGCATAATTGACAGGTAATGTAACTGATTCTTATTCTTTACTAGAGTGAGGGAGAATTGCCTCATTCCAGGACATTGTGTGATGGCCTGATTGTAGGTCTCTGGATGGAGTAGAAAAAGCAACCTGGTATAATCCATCCCCCTAGCTGGCCACTGATCTACAGAACCAAACATTCCATAACGTTAGTGATCCTCTCCTTTATTTTGCTAAAGAAGATCCTCTCCCTTATTTCTTCCAGAGTATGTGAGTGGCAGAATTGGTATTGAAATCAGGTTTTCTGACTCTGAGTTCAGTGTTCTTTCCACTATATTATGATTTGGGATTTATGACACACATCTTACTTCCTGTAGGATGTAACCAGACAGATGGATACACAGTGCAGACCCATTCCTGTGTTTGGAGACCCCAAATTTGTATATCATTATTTAGAAGGAAAGAAAGGATTGAACAGCCAGTGTTGAGTGATGTTTTATCACCAGCTTCAAAGGTTTGGCCATTATATGCTCTTAAAAATTAAAGAGGTCCAACTAATTTCCTGGGTGTTATGTTTAACTATGTAAATTAATTAGCTAGTTGGTTTTACAGAGACACCCTCCAAAAAGTTTTGTTCCTCTTAAACAAAAAAACCCCAGCTGGGTGGTATGGTTAGGTGATGGTGTAGTTAAGTGATGGTGTGGTCATATGATGGCTGGACATGAAGCAAATCACCCGCAGAAGACATGGGCAGCCTGATGAAGCACTATGATGGGTCCAGGACATAGAGATGGGCAGGATGTCACTGTCAGCTAAGCCCATGTGCAGGTGACTGCCCCTGAACAGAAAAAAAGGTCAAGGGTCAGGAAACATGTGGACCCTGAGGAGAGCAGAGAAAGTACTGAGTCTAAACCACTTTTCCTGATTTTATTCAAGCCAAGAGGAAGGCAAAGGGCTGTGTCATCTAACTTTCCCTGAACCGGTGCATCAGCAGAATGGGCTGAGCCTCTCCCACTTACCTCCTGATCCCACACACAGAGTTCATGGCCATCCAGCTGCCCTGTTCGGATCTCCAGCAGGCAAAGGAGAAAGGCCACTTGGACGTCTGGAACTCCTCAATCTTGCTCAAGGCTGGCAGCTGTCACAGAATGTCATCAGCTAAGAGCATCATAGCAACATGTTTCCCACTTGTTAAACCATTAGTCTCTCACGTTTTATGGTTAGTTCTATGAGCACATTTTTTTCAGCTATGGAACTCAAGCTTCTGAGGTTTTGAACTATTTATTAGCGCCTAAAAGTCGAAATATTCATCCATCTATTGCTTGAGGAAAATTTGGTTTTCTGTAAGGAAATGACCTATATCCTGAAATTAAAAAAATCTGTGTGTACTGAGCATTCTTCTTGCCTAATGTTTCATTTTTATGAACCTTCTGTTAACATTCTGCCTCACTTTGAGTGGATGTCTCTAGGTCATTCATTGACAAAGAAGAATATTTGAAAAACAGAAATGTCAATATTACATATGTACATGTAGATTAAACTATTTTTTTAAGTATAAATGTTATATACTTTTAAAAACTCCACCAGCACTGAAAATATTAAAGCAAAAAGTAAAAGTCAGTTACTGCTCTCACAAATATCACATTGTTAACAATTTTTCACATTGCCTCCTGGAATTGATTGGTGTATGAGGGGCATTCATGAGGTACAGATGTCCTTTTTTGTTTTAACTAAATGGGATCATACAAGACATTACTGCTTGGCAGTTTGATCTTTTCCATTTACAGTATCCTTATTGATGGATATTAAGGTTGTTTTCAAAACCTTTTAATCATCTAACATTGCAATGAATATCCTTGTTATAGGCAACTTTGCAGACTTGTGCATGTATGTCTTCAAATCATTACACTTTGGTTCTTGTTACCTAAGTTTTCAAAAGCAAACTCTTGAAAACTCGAAACAGAGCCTGAAGGCAAAAATAAAGGGTATAACATGTCCCTAGATTTATCCTCTTTAGTCTCTATCCTCAAATGCTACAGATAATTGGAAGCTGACTATAGGAAAAGAAGAGAAGGAAAAAGAAGTATATTTATGAACTATGGACAAGGATTTTCTTGGGTGTCACTTAGTTCCGCTCTTAGGAGAGATGTGACTTGGTAATTTTTATCCTGGTAAAGTATTTAAAAGAAAGTGATTTCATTTGTCACACAATAAGTAATTTTTTTCTTCTTCGAGTCTTACCACCACTGAGGTTTTCCTATCCTTTCCAACTCTCAGTTTATGTTCCTTCTAAGAAATGCCTATGATACTAATTGTTTGTCTTGTAAATTTGACATGCTGTGTATTTAGCCTTACAGATTGATTTTCTAAGGTATGTTTTTTGACTTGCTTGTAATCTTATAAACCCCTTCAAGGCAAGCTTGGTCCTCTCTATATCCCTTGTAGCACCTCTGAAGCAATATGCAATGCTTTGGAAATGGTATTGAATACTTAGTCACTTGTAAATTGACTTCTCTAGGCTCTAGACTCCTGACTTATTTTTTTATCTAACACAATCTGATGAACAAGGGAAATATTTTTCCACAGCCCCTTAGTAAAGTGGCCCAGTGCTTGGCATCCCGTTTCCTAATCTGTGTTTCCAAGGTCTGGGTGGACCAAAACACGGCATTTTGGTAGACAATGACCATGAACCTTTGTTTTGTTTCCTTTCACAGTTCAGGGGGCCTCAGCTGGCACATAAGTAGAAACAGATGTCGAAAAGGGTAAGGAGGTATGTGGTGCCAATGTCTCACTTCTGGGAAAAGGAAACACTTCACAGAGAATAGGTGCCACCTGTAGGGGTTATAGTTTGCCAAGCAAAACCAGTTTGGCTAAAGATTGCTAAAAATAATTCCCAAGGGCATAAGGTGATGTTTGCTTATACATGAAATTGAATGAGGGTGTTGTGTGTGTACGTGTCTATGTCTGTGTGTGTACCTGGCACTCCAATGAAGCCTATTCACCCATTTATGAATTCCAGTTGCTGAAAAAACATTTTTATTTAATATTTGACCCATTCATAAGGATAGAATTGTTAAATTTGTATCTAACAGGCATAAAAGAAAGAATTTTAAATTTTCTTTTTTTCAACCATCTCACTGAGATTTTTTTTGTGGGGGGGTGGGATTCAATGCTTTTTATTCCGAAGACATTTCTTTCAAAGCTACATCTTCTTGGCATCATTCCTGGCTATTAGCATTCCTCTAGTTAAAATTTAAGAAAAATAAGGAAGCAGAAAGGTATTGTAAATAATAATAAAGAATTGAGCTTAGGGTATACTGAATGCTTCCCTAAGTTTTCATCTATTTTTTTTAACATCTTTATTGGAGTATAATTGCTTTACAATGGTGTGTTAGTTTCTGCTTTATAACAGTGAATCAGCTATACATATACATATATGTATATGTATCCCCATATTTTCTCCCTCTTGCATCTCTCTCCCACCCTCCCTATCTCACTCCTCTAGGTGGTCACAAAGCACCGAGCTGATCTCCTTGTGCTATGCGGCTGCTTCCCACTAGCTATCGGTTTTACATTTGGTAGTGTATATATGTCTATGCCACTCTCTTACTTTGTCCCAGCTTACCCTTCCCACTCCCCGTGTCCTCAAGTCCATTCTCCACGTCTGCGTCTTTATTCCTGTCCTGCCCCTAGGTTCTTCAGAACCTTTTTTATTGTATTTTTCTTTTTAGATTCCATATATATATGTAAGCATACGGTATTTGTTTTTCTCTTTCTGACTTACTTCACTCTGAATGACAGACTCTAGGTCCATTAACCTCATTACAAATAACTCAATTTTGTTTCTTTTTATGGCTGAGTAATATTCCATTGTATATATGTGCCACATCTTCTTTATCCAGTCATCGGTCGATGGACACTTAGGTTGCTTCCATGTCCTGGCTACTGTAAATAGAGCTGCAGTGAACATTTTGGTACATGACTCTTTTTGAATTATGGTTTTCTCAGGGTATATGCCCGGTAGTGGGATTGCTGGGTCGTATGGTAGTTCCAGTTGTAGTTTTTTAAGGAACCTCCATACTGTTCTCCATAGTGGCTGTATCAATTTACATTCCCACCAACAGTGCAAGAGGGTTCCCTTTTTTCCACACCCTCTCCAGCATGTATTGTTTGTAGATTTTTTGATGAGGGCCATTCTGACTAGTGTGAGGTGATACATCATTGTAGTTTTGATTTACATTTCTCTAATGATTAGTGATGTTGAGCATCCTTTCATGTGTTTGTTGGCAATCTGTATATCTTCTTTGTAGAAATGTCTGTTTAGGTCTTCTGCCCATTTTTGGATTGGGTTATTTGGTTTTTTTTGATTTTGAGCTGCATGAGCTGCTTATAAATTTTGGAGATTAATCCTTTGTCAGTTGCTTCATTTGCAAATATTTTCTCCCATTCTGAGGGTTGTCTTTTCATCTTGTTTATGTTTTTCTTTGCTGTGCAAAACCTTTTAAGCTTCATTAGGTCCCATTTGTTTATTTTTGTTCTTATTTCCATTTCTCTAGGAGGTGGGTCAAAAAGGATCTTGCTGTG
>NC_041220.1:50264702-50265541 GCF_002837175.3 Physeter macrocephalus
CAGTGTTGATTTTTCCAATCCAAGAACATGGTATGTCTCTCCATCTCTTTGTATCATCTTTAATTTCTTTCATCAGTGTCTTATAGTTTTCGGCATACAGGTCTTTTGTCTCATTAGGTAGGTTTATTCCTAGGTATTATATTATTTTTGTTGCAGTGGTAAATGGGAGTGTTTCCTTAATTTCTGTTTCAGATTTTTCATCATTAGTGTATAGGAATGCAAGAGATTTCTGTGCATTAATTTTGTATCCTGCTACTTTACCAAATTCATTAATTAGCTCTAGCAGTCTTCTGGTAGCATCTTTAGTATTTTCTTTGTATAGTATCGTGTCATCTGCAAACAGTGACAGCTTTACTTCTTTTCTGATATGGATTGCTTTTCTTTCTTTTTCTTCTCTGATTGCTGTGGCTAAAACTTCCAAAACTATGTTGAATAATAGTGGTGAGAGTGGACAACCTTATCTTGTTCCTGATCTTAGAGAAAATAGTTTCAGTTTTTCACCATTAAGAATGATGTTGGCTGTGGGTTTGTCATATATGGCCTTTATTATGTTGAGGTAAGTTCCCTCTATGCCTACTTTCTGTAGGGTTTTTTTTTAAATGGGTGGTGAATTTTGTCAAAATCCTTCTCTGCATCTATTGAGCTGCTCATATGGTTTTTCTCCTTCAATTTGTTAATATGCTTTATCACATTGATTTATTTGCATATATTGAAGAATCCTTGCATTCCTGGGATAAACCCCACTTGATCATGGTGTATGATCCTTTTAATGTGCTGTTGGATTGTGTTTGCTAGTATTTTGTTGAGGATTTTTGCATCTATATTCATCAATGATATTA
>NC_041220.1:50265665-50338457 GCF_002837175.3 Physeter macrocephalus
TGTTTGATAGAATTCACCTGTGAAGCCATCTGGTCCTGGGCTTTTGTTTGTTGGAAGACTTTTAATCACAGTCTCAATTTCAGTGCTTGTGATTGGTCTGTTTATATTTTCTATTTCTTCCTGGTTCAGTCTTGGAAGATTGTTAAGCTATCCAAAAGGGATTGGGGGCTTTGAAGAACTATGAAACTTTATACAGTGGTTAAATCTTACTTAAATTTTCCTCCTAGCAAAATTTAGTTACAGTTGGGGGGGTTGATTATATTCAAGGCCATTAGACAGAATTTAGTGCAAATGCCATGTCTCTTTGGGCAAAGTACTATACTTCTTTGTGCTTCAGTTTCCTTGTCTGTAAAACGGGCGTAATAATTGTACATATCTCATGGGGTTATTGAGAAGAGTGAATGTTCTAAGAAAGTCACAGTACACAGCACATAAGAAGTCATCTATTACTGCTACACTTTACTGCAACTACTAATGCCATCATGACAATGACCACCACTACTCCAGTCTTTCATCTTTTTCTCTCCACACTGTCTCCTTTGGTTCACAAAGATCATCAATAATTTAATGTAATCATGAAATTCCACTGAAATTTGTGAATTATTTCCTAGATACGGGAATCCATAATTTTCCTTGTTGTTGGAATTTAAGTCATGAGGCCAGATGTCATGGGAAGATTACCATATTCAGAGTCCAATGACTTGGATTTAGTTCTAGCTCTGTCACTTACTACCTTGGTGACCCTGCGAAAGTTGTCACATCTTTCTGGGCTTCTGTTTCCTCAACTGTAAAATGGAGGTGGGTGAATGAATAAGATGATTTCTAAGGTCTCTTCTGGGAGAAGCTTAGGAGAACTTGGACTATAAGACCAAGATGTAGAAAAAACCTTGTAATATTTTATACTACCAGCTGAACTCAACTGTTAATTTAATTTACCACAACAAATGTGAAAATAACCTACTACAAATGAAACGGCTTAGATAAAAATTAAACAAAATATTCTATAAAATTAATAAACAGGATTAAAGATAAGGACATCAGACTATAAAACCTTCAATGTCAGGGACAATGCATTAATATGTATCCTTGTCCTTGTATCTCCAGAGGCTAGCAGAAGACCTGGTACATGGTTGGTATTCAAACAAAGTTTGCCAAAATGAAACAAACAGAATTGAGAGTCAGTGTAGCTTGTGAACTAAATAATATTCTATTTGGATTGGATTCAGGATGTAAATTGTGAGAAAGCTGGAATTTCTGAAATCTGAGGCTTTATATTAAAGCAGAAGTTCTCTCATGGTTGTTGGATCAACATCATCATTATCACCCAGGCACTTGTTAGACATGCAGATTTTTCAGCTCTACCCCACATCTACTGCATGAGAAACTCTGAGGATGGAGTCTAACAACCTGTGTCTTTGTTGTTGGTTTTTAATTAGACTTTATTTTGTTAGAGCAGTTTTAGGTTCACCTCAAAACTGGGCAGAAAGTACAGAGAATTCCCACATACCCCCTGTCCACCCATACAGCCTCTGGTGGGAGATGTTGATAGTTACAGTTGGGGGATTAATTATATTTAACATCATCCCCCGCCAGAGTGGTACATGTGTTATAGCTGATGAAACTGCATTGACACATCATGATCACCCAAAGTCCCTAGTTCACATTAGGTTCATTCTTAGTGGTGTACGTTCTATGGGTTTTGACAAATATATGACATGAATCCACCGTTACAGTAACACATAGAATAGTTTCACTGCCTTAAACAATCTGTGTTTTAAGAAGCCCTCCAGGTGATTTTCGTGCACATTAAGGTTTGACAACCATTGCATTGCAGGATAGAATTTTTCAAAGCTAAGTTGGAGAAATAGCCAAGAAATTAAGACTGTCATAAATCCTACATCTAAACTGAAGCTATAATTGATTTATCCTACTCTCCTCTTAGTACACGTTTGGATGCTAATGGTCAGGACAGTCTTTAAAACGATTTGGCAACTCTCAGTGTCTGGGCTTCTGCTTCACTCTTTGCTGAAATTTTAGGGCACCCTTTTCTCTAGCATATTCACTAGAAAGTAGGATAGAGCTGTGGAAAGGATACATTTCTAAGAGAAAGTATTTTATTATTGAAAATTATTGAAAATATTTTATTATTGAAAATTTTCCATTTTATATTGAAAATATACCGATTGCTAAATTTCAATAATTATCAGCTCCTGGACTATCTCATTTTATCTGTATTTACATTCATCCCTCCCTTCATTCCAAATTATTTTTAAACAAATCCAAGATGATGGTATCATTTCACCTGTAAATATATATGGTCCAGAAAAATAGAAGAGAAGGGAACACTTCCCAACTAAATCATTTACCATGATTTAAAAAAAAAAAAAACGGAAAATGTTATTATAAGGAAAGTAAATTGTAGACCAATATCCCTCCTAAACATGGATTTTAAAAAATTTTATTACCAAACCAAATCTAACTATATATAGAAAAGCTAACATATCATGTCCAAACGGGGTTTATCCCAGGGATGCAAGTTTGGTTCAACATTCAAAAATCAATAAATGCAATTTGCCAGAACAACCATAGGATCGTCTCAACAGATTCAGAAAAAGCATTTGACAAAATTCAACATTCATAATAACGTCTAATAAATTAGGACTAGAAAGGAATTTCTTCAGCCTGATAAAAGGAATCTGTGCAAAGCTTATAATGTCATACTTAATGATGAGGGACTGCCTGCTTTCTTCTCAAGCATGGATTTGAGGCAAGGATGTCTACTCTTATCACTTCTATTTGACATTATATTGGAGATCCTAGCCCATATAAGAAGCCAACAAATGAAAAGCATACAGATTAGAAAGGAAGAAATAAAATTGTCTTTATTCACAGAAACATGATTGTCTATAACGAAAATCCTAAAGAATCTACCAAAAAGCTACTAGAACTTATATGTGAGTCTAACAAGGGCACAGGTTACTAGGATAATACAAAACATAATTGTATTTTTATATAGTGGCAAAAAAACAATTGGAAATTAGAACTTACAGTGGCATCAATGAACATGATATACTTTGGGGTAAGTCTATCAAAATATGATGAAGATTTGAATGCTGAAAACTATATAACACTAATAAGAGAAATTACAGTCAAATCCTTGATGATCCCCAATGACCTCTGTCTCCTGTATTTAAACCCTGGGTATTAATGTCCTCAGACTGTGAATAGGGCTGAACTGTATAATAGGATATTGTGGACATGGTCATATATGACTTCCAGTTCTAGGTCATAAAAGACACTGTGGCTTCCACCTTGCTATCTTGGATCACTTGCTCTGGGAAAACCAACTTCCATGTCTGAGGACACAAGTAACCCTAGCCCTGTGGAGACTCCCAACGTTCAATGAGGATCTGAATTCTTCTGCCATAGTCATACGAGTGAGTCACACTAGAGATGGATTTTTCAGCCCTAATCAAGCCTTCACATGACTGCATCCCAGGCTGACATCTTGTCTGTAACCTTATGAGAGACCTGGAACTAGAAAGACCCAGCTAAACTGCTCCCACACTCCTGAACCACAAAGACTCTGCAATAATAAACGCCTATGGTTTGAAGCCACTAGACTTTGGAGTAATGTGTTATGTGGCAATAGAAAACTAGCACAGGTTTTGGTACTTGGAAGTGAGATGTCACCACAATAAACATTTAAAAACGTAGGAGTGGCTTTCAAGTGCAGCAGTTGGAAGAGGCTGTAAGAACTTTGAGAAGCTTGTTAGTGAAAACCTAAGGGATATTGAAGAGATGATCATGTGATTTTCATCCTTCATTCTGTTCATGTGGTGTATCACATTAATTGATTTTCATATGTTGAGCCATCCATGCATCCCAGGGATCAGTCCCACTTGGTTATGGTGTATGATCCTTTTAATGTGCTGTTGAATTCAGTTTCCTAGTATTTTGTTGAGGATTTTTGCATCAATGTTCATCAGGGATATTGGCCTGCAGTTTTCTTTTCTTGTGGTGTCTTTGTCTGGCTTTAGTATCAGAGTAATGCTAACTTCATAAAATAAGTTTGGAAATGTTCCCTCCTCTACAGTTTTTTTTTTTTTTTTTGGAAAAGTTTAGAAGGATTGGTGTTAATTCTTCTTTAAATGTTTGGTAGAATTAAGTTTCAGTTATGCAAGATGAATAAGTTCTAGAGATCTGCTGTACATTGTGCCTGTAGATAATAATACTATAGTCTACACTTAAAACATCTATGAAGAGGATAAAGCTCATGTTCAGTGTTCTTACCACAGTAAATTTTTTTTAAGTAGAATAAAATTTTAAAAAGAAAATTGAGCCTGAGCACAGTTAAAATTCTCCACGTAGCAGAGCTGAGATTCTAATCTCGGTTCATCTGGCGCCAGAGCTCCCACTCCTCCACTACATCATTGTACTTCCCCTTCAAACAAATATGGGAAACTGGAAGAGGAAAATATCTTTAGAACAAGCCATTTGAAACTAAATACAGTACGTTACTCCATAGGAAATCGATTAAAAAAAACAATGGCAGCCTTTACACGTAAGGTATTATTATATATATATATGAAAAATCACCTATTATATTTTGAAGATTCTTCCCCCTTCACAGTTATGGGGGATATATTTTGAAGGATTTTCCCCCTTTTCAGTCACGGGAATAGTTATTTAGGAGCTTATTATGAAGAAAGAATGTATGCTGAAAGTTGAACAGGCATCAATGAAAAATTGCAATTGATCAATGCAAAATTTAAAAAAAAAAGTAATATGGACCAAACCCTGTATCTTGAAACTTCTCCATACAAAAAATTTAAACTATTACAGTATGTATGTGTGGAAGAAATTATATATAAAAAAAAGAATATTGATGAGGTTGTTAGCAAAATCATAATGGCATTTGAGAAGCCTGCCAGTGAGGGCTAGAAGGAAAATATTTGATCCTGGAGGCAGAAAGTTTAGCAGAAAGATTAAAGGTCTTGTCTTAGGATTATTTGGTCAAACAGTTGAGTTTCTAAGATACCTGGGGGGCCACTGTCCCCCAGCAGTTTCAGCAGAAGCCCAAGGTAGAGAAACACTTGCCTCAAAGAGATTTGCGGATGTGGATTTTGACTAATAGAGTGAATCTCAAGAAGAGTTGTAGGAGAACCACAGAGTTTTAAGAAGGATTATAGCAACAGAAATGTTACCAACTTAGATGGATATCCACTTACTGTTCAAATTTCCTGATAGTTTCATGATTTGAATTTCTTTCCATTGTAGGACACTGGTTTGTGAAAGTGTAGATTTAAATCCTGGCACTTCCATTTACTCACTGTGTGGGCTGTCAAAGATACTTGAAATTTCCAAGTCTCATAGGATTATTTTGAAGAGAAAACGAGATAATGTATAAGGAAACATTTTGGTCAGCAGGTATATAATTCATTTGAGCTTTTTAAATGAATTAGTATTGATAAGTTATGGCTTCTCTGAGGTCAAGCTCCTGCTTTGGCACCACCATGAAACCCATGAGGAAACAGTATTCCAGGAGAACTACTCCATGCCCTCTAAGCAGGAGAGAGAAGGGCAAGCACTTCTGTTCATATTCTCTTACCCACCTGGGCAAATGAGATGTTAATAAAGATACCTTCAAATTAGAGACGATGAGGATGGCCTTTAATAGCTTTCTAAAAATCCAAAATATATCATGTTTATTATTATTTAAATTATTATTTTAAATGATCAATTATCAATGAAAATCCTAAAAAATATAAAGAGCATAGAGTAATAAATGAAACCTCTTCTATCTACCATTTCCATCCTGGTCCTCAGGAGTAATTATTTTTAAGTTTCATGTGTGCCCTTCAACAATTTTTTCTTTTTTTAAAAATTTAATTTAATTAATTAATTTTAAAAACATCTTTATTGGAGTATAATTGCTTTACAATATTGTGTTAGTTTCTGCTTCATAACAGAGTGAATCAGCTATATGTATACATATATGCCCATATCCCTTCCCTCCTGCATCTCCCTCCCACCCTCCCTATCCCACCCCTCTAGGTGGTCACAAAGCACTGAACTGGTCTCCCTGTGTGATGCAGCTACTTCCCACTAGCTAGCTAGTTTACATTTGGTAGTGTATATATAACAATTTTCTTTTCTGCATATGTGTGTAAAAAGTATTCTGTGATTCTTGAAGATCATTTAAGTCCTCCGTATTTTTCTCAAATGACCACTGTTAAATTCTGATGTGTATATCTTCAGTCTGTTTTCTGTACACGAGCATACACATAAAGACATTTTCCAACTTTTTGAAACACGAGCTCATAAAGAATTTTAGAGATGTTTGTAGTCTGGGGTCCTCATTTTAGACCCTGAAGAATTCTTGTAACTGAATATAAGAGCTAGTGCTACATGTCACTTCAATTCATTGGAATTTGGCTTTTGATTTTAGGAGCTAAGAAAGGGTGAAAGATAACGTCACATACTGCATTGCATTCAGCAGTGTTTCTAGATCAGAGAAACTGATTTAGATAGTTCATCTTTCTTGAAACTCAATTTGGGTGTCTTCCTCCTTCCCAACCTCCCCCAGGCAGTTCTTTCATTCAGAATAGCATTTATCGAAAGGCATAACTCAGAAAGAATGGGAGAGTTGCCTCAATACACATAAAAAGCTTATCTTCTTTTTGAAGCTGTAATTCTTTGTATCAAAATGAATTGTTGTTACCAGACTGTTGACTTCAGACTCTTTTACTTGCTTGACATTTACTTCAGCAATAACTAGGAACATTTCAAGCTGTAAATATTGAATTAAAATTTGAAATACTCTATGGTGGAGGCTTTAAGATCTTTTTATGTTGTAGGTGCTCTTACTTTTGGAAGACTCACCTTGAATCATGGCAAACACATTAAAATGTACTGCCATCTCACATATTTTTTTGGTTGAAAATATTTAAAAGTATTTTTAATAATGTTGAGTTTGCTAAGAATAATTTTGTTCTTATGAGTTATGCTTTTAAAATTTCTCACATATTTTTATACGTTTTAGAAATCTCACTGTGACTATAGTACCCAATGCATGAAATCATCCTGAAGCTATAATGTTTTCATTTCAAAGTTTCGGAAGGATCTTTTCTGTTCTCATGAACAATGTTTCTCTGCTCTAGCTGCACATTACAATCACATTCGAATGCAAAAACAAAAATCTGTTGGTCAGGTTTTCCTCCCAGAGATTCTGATTTAATTGATGTAGGATGGTTCCAGGTACCAGTATTTTTTCAAAGCTCCCCAGACCCAGGAGATTCTAATGTGTAGTCAGGATTGAGAATCACTGTTTTGTTGTTAATAAATAAATTCTCTAATGAATAAAAAAGTAGATAAAATAATTTAATAAATTTATAAATAAGACTAAAATAATAAATGTCCAATAAAGCCTCTAATAAAAACATGAACAGTATATCTAGTTCAACTACTTTTAGAGAGTCTAAAATTCTGGTGTTTGCATAGATATGTCATAATTCACTTGCTATTAAAAAGTAAATTAATAATTTGCTGAATGAATAGGGATTGCTCAGAAATCTGCCATCTGTACTCAAGGAGCAGGCCTCTGGTACTATAGCAGGTTTCTGGGTACAGAGTATGAGGTGAGACCTCATGGTGTTGACATCTTGGGAAGACTCTGTCACAGTCACATGCTAGAAAAGATTCTGTGCTTCTGAGTGTGGTTGTGAAGAATCTTTTCAGTATTTCTTCAAGAGGCAAATAATCAAGACCTGTCTTGATTAATGACTTGTTGACTAAAGACAGGAGACTGAGTTGAATAATCTCTTAAGGGCCCCTATAGTTCTGTGAGTTCCGTTTCCTGGGAGGGACAGCATCAAGGAGTTAGTTGACTTGCAGTCTCATAAGAATTATTGTCAGGAGCAACTCCAAATATGACCCAACATCAGTTCCTCATGGTGCATGATTATAAGGTGAAAGACATTAACTATTTGATATTGGAGATCAGGTCAGGAAGAAGAGTGTAGAGACTAGGAGGATAGTTTGGGGTCAACACATGAGATTGATTGATTTTCAAATATATTATTCTAGAAGTTGAGCCAAGAGATGGTCAGAACTTGATGGTCAATTTAATATAAGAATAAATTAGAAAGAACAAATATGTTAGGAAAGGAGAATTGGCAATATTGAGTGATGCTTGGGATGGGAGGGATGAAAGACAAGCAGTAGCTTTTTAGTGACTGTTTTACCAAGAGGTGTATTTTTTGAGAGATGAACTAGCATGAATCTGCTTTAGGGTGTAGCTTTGGATTCATCCTGCTTTGGCTCAAATCCTGGCTCTACCACATGCAAGCTACATGGCAGTGTGCAAGTTACTTAACCTCTCTGAGCCTTAGTTTCCACATCTAGGAAGTAAAGATAATAATAGTACCTACTTTGTAAGACAGTGGTGAGGATTAAGGGAGTCAACACATATAAAGTGCTTACAACAGGGCCTGACTTAATAAATGTTAGTTATTTTTATGATACGTTATGATGATAACATTGGAAGAAAGGGGAATATTTCCAGAAGACCGAAAAGGCTTGTCTTCAATTAATTGGAAGGTTAAAGAAAACAGCTATGAAAGCTACACTAAACTGGTCCTCAATCTCACGATATAATGAAGAAAATAGATACACAGACCAAATAAATCTGATATAAAGCAGGATATCATATAGCTACAACAGGTATAGAATAATGTATTCTTGGAGTATGGGGAATATAATAGTCATTAGTTGGTTGTCTCCTTAACATTCATATCCCCCTACTTTCTACAAAAACCTTCAGATTTTTCTTTGAGAAACAGTCCCTTCCCCATTTCAATGATGTGGTTTTGATGTTATTGACCCCACTTCTAATTGCAGGGGTGGACTCTGATTAACCTAACCCTACTGGCATCCTTCTTGTCTGCTATGGTCTGAATGTTTGTGTCCCCCAAAATTCATATGTTGAAATCGTAACCCGGAATGTGATGGTATTAGTAGATGGAGCCTTTGATAGGTGATTAGGTCATGAGGGTGGAGCCCTCATGAATGGGATTAGTGCTCTTATAAAAGAGACCCCACAGAGCTCCCCAGCCTTTTTTACCATGTGAGGATACAATGAGAAGTCTGCAACTTCAAAAAGGGCCCTCACTCAACCATACTGGCACCCTGATCTCAGACTTCCAGCCTCCAGAATTGTGAGAAATAAGTTTCTGTTGTTTGTATGCCACCCAGTCTGTGGTGTCTTGTTATAGCAGCCTAAATGGACTAAGATACTGCCCTAGTAACTGGTATAGGGATGAGCAAATGAGAAGCAAGAGAATGTTTGCTGAGGACAGAGTCTTCCTCATTTTTTCTCAAGAGCTTCTGGCAAAGAATTTTCTGTGGACAGTGTGGTGTGAAGATATACAGCCTTTTTTTTTTTTTTTTTTTTTTACAGTGAGCCTGAGGGCAGAATTGAGAAACTTATACAGAAAAATAGCAGGATGACACACTGAGATTCTAGATAAAACTATCTGAAATCAGCCCAGAACTTACAGCAGCATGATCCTATACATTTAAGCCAGATTGAGTTGGTTTTTTCTGTTGCTTACAATCCAAGGAATCCTAACTATTGCAAGTAGGGAACGAGTAATTCAGTTGGCCAGGGGTGCAGCAGTAGGGATTGAGGAGGCTTCTTGGGGCCTGGTTTTGAAGGGAGGCCAGTCTCCTATAGGCAGATCTTCGAATAAAGTACATTCTAAGCAAAGAGAACATATATTGGGCAAAGCCTGGAGACAAGAGAGTATAAAGCATTTTTTGGAAGTGGCCAGTGGTCTCTATATGGCTGGGATATAGAGTATGTCTATGGTATACTAGAAGATAAGCTGGAAAAACAGGAAGCAGGCGAGGAATGAAGCTTTGAACACTAGGCTTAGGATTTGGGGCTTTATGCTGTGTGCAAATGCCAACTGTCAAAGATAAAGGACAGATGAACCTTGTGTTTTAGGGAGATAACTTTGGCAGCAGAGTGATGGATGGATTGGAAAATTCCAGGACAAAGGCAAAATGGTCATGAATCAGGGCAGTCTGGTGAATGAAAATAGGGGGTAGATATGAGAGATATAAAGAATGTAGACAAGATTGGTTTGGGTGGGAGAAAAATGTCAGGGGAGTAACACAGCTGCAAGGTATGGAGTATAAGCACTTGGAAGGACTGCACTTGAGGGTGCTGCTGGAGACAGTACAGGAGTAAGAGAAACAGTCTTCAGTTTTGTACACTTTGAATTTCAGAGCCTGGTGGGATGTACACAGGGAGATATCCAGGAAGGGCTGGAGGCTAGAGTCTGGAGCTAGGGTAGAAACCAGAGCTGGAAAGCACAGTTGAAGGCACATGGGGGAATGAGGTCCCTGAGAGAGTCATGGAAAAGGAAAAGGGATGATGACCAAGAATGATTTGGAGATTCCCTATGTTTAAGGTGGAACAAAGGAGCTTAAGCCAGTGAAAGGCATTGGCTGGAGAGGTAGGCGTGTACAGTGTAATGAGAATCAAGCAAAGACAGAGATTTAAGATGGGGTGGACAATGGAATGGATGTGCTGGAGATGCTGGGCAGAGTCAAAACTGAGAAGAAGCTATTGTATTTGAGAAGAGAAGATGCGGGGTCACCTCTCTCTTTCCAGAACTTTTACAATGAGGAATGGTAAAAGTAACCAACAACCAAGTAGCTTTAGGAAGAAGCAAGGTCAAGGTCCTTATTTCTTAGGATAAGGATATCTAAGTGTTTTTGTATACAATCCAAAGACCATTTTAGTGTCTAATATTTTCTATGTGTTGCTTTGTTACAAGACTCATTTTCTCTACATCTGGAACTTCTATTTATATTATGTGGTCAGATGCATGAAATGACTCCCTTATGGCCTTTCATCTGCCTATAACCAGCCTGACTAATTTTGGGATGATTATCAGTTAGATCTGAAGTTGTATTTTTTACTTTATTTAAAACTGTCTCTCTGTGTGAGGTGTTCCTTGCTGAGTTGTTCTGCTTGGTTTTATTATGTTCACCAAAGCAGTAACGTATGAGAAATGAATGTTCAGAAACACACGGAAAGAGAATTTTTATTTGTGCCTCAAGGGACTCCTCACCAATGTTTTGGAAACTCTGGAAACTAAATTTCTATACAAAGACCATAAAACTTTTCTGCTTCCATTGATTAGCTGTCATTGCTGGTGAAGCAACACTACTGGAAAATGCTGTCTTTATTCTGGAGAAATGTGAAAAGCACTGAATACTAATACAACTAAACTGGAAGTGGATATATTCTTCTGTGAGGGATGAGTGACTTATAATAATTCTCTAGGAAACAAAAGCATTTGTTTTTGCACTGTTCAGTTCCTTGAAAACTTGAGAAACTTTTAAGAGGGGAGATGACATTAATTCACTGGAAAATGGTTACAACCTGCAAAGGGCACAGACATAAAATTCGGGACACACATTTTTTGTATAGCACATGCAAACCTTAGAAATGCTCTTTTTGTTTTTCTTTGTAACTCAAAATAAAAAAAAACAAAACTCCAATCTCCCCTGATTAATAAATTAAGAACTTTTTCACTCTGTGTCTGTGTTGATGTTGTATAGTTCTATTTATTCCAGTAAGTTGCTTCCTGTAAAGGTAATTGTGATGGATACCCAAGAGGCATGTGATTCTGAGGGGGAAAAAAGTGAAGAAACAAAGAACAGCAGAAATGGAAATAATAAAAATAATTTGAACTTTATCAAAGTATTGAGACGAGAGGATGCACACAGACTGTGCTAGGCATTGAAAATACAAAATAGATTTGACCTAAACTCCTGCTTTTGAGGGAGAAACATTCACATAAACGTAGTCATATTATCATATATCATATCATAAAAGTGCTGTGTGTATATAGGAAAAGGAAAGTAATTTCCTGGCTCTGTAAATAACAAAATAGTCCAAATTAATTGGTCTAGGATAAAGTATAAATTCAGTATAGCTCTGGATATATTTATTAAGTGTATGACTATTATTTAAATGTGAATTTAAGAATGATTTGTAAGGTACATTTTACATAGCTAGTACATATCATTTGAACCCCATTAGAGCTATTTGATGATAGCTCTATTTAACTAGACATATCATGATAAGTATGTAATGTGCAGGGTACATTTTACTCAATAAGCATCATCAACATCATGCATTTCACCATTCTTATTATACCTTAACCACCATCCTTCTACTCAACCACCTGCTCAAGTAAGATTTAACCTCTGCCTGTTATTTCTGGGAGGATCTCAATTGAAGAAGGCAGTTGAATAAAAAGCTAAAACATTACTTGGGAAGGACATTTGAGCTGGGTATTGAAGGTCAAATAAAAGTTTTCTAAGACACTAAAGGACAAAAATATCCATGGCAGAAAACAAATACCCCAAATGCCCAAGTGATTATATACATAGGAGCAACTGCTTCTCTTTGAAGGGGTAAGAAGGTGAAGATCCAGTTGGGTTGGGGTTCCTGGGGCCGGGGAGAGGGAGATCTAGTTACCTGCCTTTAATTCTGCCTTGATTGTTGCAGAGTGATTCTCCTAAGTCACCCTTGGCCTTCCATCCACCTAGGAAAATGGAAGCCATCATCATGGGGAGGCTGAGGAAGCCAATGGCATCTATTGACTCAGCCTCACCTCTTGAAGGAGACCAGTCCTCATCAAGAAACTATGTGCTTGAATTATACTCCAATAAAAATTTTTTTAAAAAAAAGAAGGGAAGTATGTTAAATAAAAATATTAAACTATTCCCTTAAAAAAAAAAAGAAAGAAAGAAACTATGTGCTTGGAGGAGTCTGTCTTGGATGTTTACTACCTCTCTTCTTTTAAGTCCTGATTCTACTACTTATAGTTGTGGGACTTTGGAAAAGTTACTTAAACCTTCAAATCTCACCCCCCACCCCCATATGAAAATAATTATAGTATCTTCACTGAGTTATTGTAAACATTACAATAAGCTAAGCGAAAGAAAATACCTGGCATATAATAAGTGCTCCAAAAATCGACTTCTTCTTCTTATTATTATTTTAAAAAAGCAAAGAGTGTCTTGACTTTTAACCAATCATTAACTAATAGTGAGAAAACTATGCATTGATTGTTTGCAAAGTGATAAAACAACTTTTTTTTTTACTTTTTTGCAAGACTTTTAGGAAGGCAAAGGAACATTTACTTAAGGATAAGCAATTCCTTGTCTTCACTCTTCTTCTTCACTGAGAATTGCTAACAGTGCTTGCTGCCTTCATGGGATGTTGCAAGGATGAAGCAAAGGATGCAGTGAAGCATTCAGAACAGTGCCTGCTCACAGAATGTGCTCAGGGAGTATTGGCTACTTTTATTATTTTCTAACATCCTTCTCTGGTGTTATGTGGATTTTCAGTTGGTTACTTAAATTCCCTGCGTGCTTTCCACTTTTTAAAATTGTTATATTTATCCTTGTGAGATATAGCAAGCAACTATATGGGTGAGTTTGGGGAGGGCACATAGGCATGCATATTTATAGTAACAGATTTTTCCTGTGCAGGTGGCAAGTAATGAAGTTCTGTTTCATTTGTCTCACCAAAAGAATGGGGAGTTTGTTTTATATTTATTAGAATGTAAGACTTGATGAATGAAGCCAAACACTGATAGAAACATCCAAGGCAAGCCTGGCTTTGTGGTGACAAAACCTTCTTTTCCTTGAACATACAAATATGTTTTAAGTTTAAGTTAGAAATAAGTCACACAGAGAGAAAAATACACATAGGTGTGTAAGGAAGGTGGATAATGAGAGATAAAGGGTGCTCAGGATCTCCCAGTGCATGATAGTCATGAGTACAATGGACTATGAAATCCAGCCAACATCTGGCCAGGTAGTCAGGGCTCTGGTAAGTTAGAGCATAAACAAATATTGGAAACAAATTAAGTGAAGTAAACAGGAGAAAGTGACATGCAAATACGTAATCAACAAATGGCAATATTTGAAAACTATAACAGCCACTAGAAGGGAGAGTTGAATCTTGATTTATATATTTTATTTGTAAAAGTTACACTTTCTCATTTTGACAAAATGTTATAGAAATACATGAAGTAAAAAGTGCAAGTTCCCATCCACCTGCCTCTCTGCTTCAACCATTTCCCAGAGGTAATGTCAAGACCGACTATGGAAAAGTCAATGGTATTATACAAACCCGGCCAGCACTTTGATTATAGTTACTTAAAACAGGTTTTTTTAATCATGGAAAATTTAAAATGTGTAACTGTAGAGAGAATAGTAAAATGAACCTTTATGTACTCATCATCCAACTTCCTCAGTTATTAACCTTTTGCTAGCCTTCGTATTTACTTTTTAAAAATATGAAATCCAAAATACTGGTGGCGATGGAACAAAAGTTGGCACTGTGGAGTGTAATTTATGCAGTATGCTTTGATGATATGAACAATTTATATTCTTTGTGCACAAAGCCCGATGAAACAGCTGGAGATACAGAGCACTCTGTGATTAAGTTAAATTTGCCCTGGGTGGAGCTATTGTGATGACTGCTCATTTCTGCTCACGTTCACCACTGTAACCCTAGTCTCTCCTGTAATATCTAGCACGTAGTAGGACCAGAAACTGTTGTTGAAGAAATGAGCCTTATTTACCATTCAGATCTTAGCAACATGAAGGAGATAGTATAATTAATCTTTGCACAATGCTTCCCAATGTGCATTGGGTGCTTACTGTGTGCTAGGTGCTTGTGCTTACTAGGTGTTAGGTCAGGCTTTATGTGTAGTAACTCATTCAATTCCTGCAAAAACCCTAGTGAGAAAGTACTATTATCATCTTTTGTGTTTCATAGATACACAACCAGTAAGTTGGTCAAGATCATGTGGATAGTAAAGCGGTAGTAGACCTGGGAGGCAAGCCCAGCCAGTGTGGCCCCTGTGTACTTAGCGCCACTCTTGGCTGCTTCACCCCCAAAGGTGTCTGAATACCATTTACGGGGCACTGAACACACTTGCCTACTTTGTTAGGTGGTGATCTTACCTGTACTGTCTGATTAACTCACAAATCACTCCTTTGCAGCAGTGCCAGATAATGGGAGGGTGTTGCACATGGAACAGACTTAAAAAAAAAAAAAAAGAAAGAAAGAAAACAAAAAAAAACAGAAAAACCCCACCAGACTTTGTCATTTTTCATGAACACAAGGCACTTCTTAGTGCTGTGTGGGAGGGAATGTGGTAGACTGATTTCATTGAGACCCTGCCAAATTCTGGTCTTGTGGCCATCAAAGACGCATCATTTCCTCCAAGACTTCTAAAGGGGGCTATTACCATGGGCCTGCAGGTTCTGGTTTGCATTCAGAGGAGACACTATCTTCTTAAGTGAGACGTGGAAGAGGAAGTGTCATGAATTGTAAATAAAGCTGAGAGAGAAGAATTGTTTGGAGATGGAGATGGAGAAAAACTGCCTGCTCCAAACCAGGTTCCATCTCCCTCCCCCTTATCCAACTTTGCCAGAGCCCATCCTGTTTTCCTTGCTAAGTTTACTTGCAGGAAGAGAGGAGTTTCTTTTAAGTATACCCCTGGCCCTGACGAATACCTCCTAGATTAAATATTAGTGCATCTATACAGTGCAACACCATGCCACTATGAAAAAGAACAAGATGGAGCCCTAAAGCTTGATGTAGAATGACCTCCAAGTTATATTTTTAAAGTGAAAAAAGCCAACACTCAAGCAGTATTTATACCAAGGGTACCGTTTGGGGAAGGAGGAGCATGATATACTTATACCTATATGTGCATAGAATTTGCTTGGGAAAAAAAGAAAGGTAAAAATGCCTGCCTCTGCCGAAGGAAGGACTTTTCATTCTAAACCTTTTCATATTAAAAAGATTTTTTTAGGGCTTCCCTGGTGGCGCAGTGGTTGAGAGTCTGCCTGCCGATGCAGGGGATACGGGTTCGTGCCCCGGTCCGGGAGGATCCCACGTGCCGCGGAGCAGCTGGGCCCGTGAGCCATGGCCGCTGAGCCTGCGCGTCCGGAGCCTGTGCTCCGCAACGGGAGAGGCCACAACAGTGAGAGTCCCGCGTACCGGAAAAAAAAAAAAAAAAAAAAAAAAAAGATTTTTTTAAGCATAATGCACTCATTATATTTCAGAGTTAAAGTATTTCAACTGTCACCCCGGCAAAGTAGAAGAGTAAATACAGTACATATAAAAAATAGCAGAAGAGAAGAAACACTTTACATTAATGTGTATTTCAGGAGGAGGAGTTTGGACTAGATGTAGAAATAAAATATTTCTACCTCTTCATCTCCCTGAAGGATGGTCCTTTAAGTTATCATTTAAAAGCACCTGCGAAGTAAGAGACGGAGGGACCTGGAAGATCCCATTTAATGAAGTTAGGCGACATCTGTCACTTCCCAGGTGTGGGGACAGATGGAGAGAAAAGAAGAACAAATGTGGTTAGAAAGGAAACAGAGAGTCTACAGAGCCACAAGGAATCTACACCTGCTGTGAGAGTTGGGAGGTTTGGTACAGAGTGTTCTGGGTGCCCAGGGTCTGGGCAGTAACTCATTGTCTCATTGTCAAAGTGAGACAGGGTCTGGGCTTTGCTTCATTGCATCTCCAGGGAAGCCCGCTGCTGCGGGCCTCCTTCCCCGCGGCTTAAGGGGAGCTTGGCTGGAATCTCTGCTCTGAAAATGCCCGGGAAGCGTCAAGCGACGGACTCCTTCCTGGTCGGGTAACCCGGTGGGCAAAACCTTTTCTCAAGGATACCCACACGCGCCGCGGATATTCCAGAGCCCTGGGTACTTCCAGCTCCCCGGAGGCCTGAGGTAGGTTTTTGGTGAAAGCCAGGTAGAGGGGGAGGGTCTCAAATTTAAATGCTTTTGGGGGTGAGGCAGGTAACTTAAAAACAGTTAAAGCCGTCAGGTGTAAGAAATAGTGGCAACTTTGGAGAGCTGGGCAAGTGAATATTCGGACCAAAGGCATTCAGTTTCAGATTTTTAAACTACAACTGTGCTGGCCAAGCCAAACACTCATATTGGCTGGAGTCACAGTTTGAGATCCTGCATTCGTCTCTGCGCAGTATCCGCTTCTGCCTCGTTGCTCCAGCCTGCCCCCCAGCCACTTCAGAGGCGAGACCGTACCAAACTTTGGCGCTCCTCCTGAGGGCGCAGTGTCCCTCGCAGCACTCCCAGTGTTGCTCCCCAACATCTCGGGGTGGGAGGGCAGCCACCGACTGAAACTTGGAGTGGCTCAGAATCCGTTATGGGCTACATTTTCTTTCAGAAATGGAGTGGTTGCGCCCGGAACGTTCACCCTCGGGCCCCTCCTGGCCAGATGCAGTCCGGGGCAGGTGGGGAGGTGGGGAGATGTAGTGGGCGTGGGAAGCACCGGGTCCACTCACAGAACCCGCCTGAGGGGCGGGGCCGGCTGCGAAGGGAAGCCCCGCCCCGCATAGCCCCTCCCCCGCGCTCTAGAGTTTCGGCTCTGGTTCCCCACCCAGCACCGAATCCCGGGACCACGGGAGAGCCGGAGGTGTACGGTTGCGTTTCGTCTGCCCGCACGGGGTATCCCTTGCGCGCTACAGAAAGCCCGAAGCTGTCTGGCAGGCGGGATACCCTCTCCTACTGGCACCCGCAGACGCCCCTGCAGCCGCGGCCGAAGCCGGGGCACCCTCGCCCTGCGAGCACCGGAGCCGTGCGCGGCGGCGCGCATTCCACCTCCGCGCCTTGTTCGCGGAGCAGGACCAGGGAGAGAGAACCGCCGGCAGAGTTCTGGGCACTGCGCCCGGCGCGAGGTGCGGGATGGAGAGCAAGGCGCTGCTGGCCTTTGCTCTGTGGCTCTGCGTGGAGACCCGGGCTGCCTCTGCGGGTAAGGAGCCCACTCCCTAGAAGGAAAGCGGAGAGGTCGGGTACGGGCGGAGAGATAGGGATGCGGAGAGGACCTGGAGGCCGGACCTAACTTGGAGTCATAGAGCTGGAGAGGTGAAAGTGACTTCACACTGTGTTCTTTCATTTACCAAAGAGGAAACTGAAGCTCAGTGACTGGTCCAAGATTACGCAGCGAGTTGGTGGTCTCCTGAGCCCAGTTCCATTTCCGCGACTCTGGCCTCCGACAGGGCCTGGGCTGGAGCGTGTCCTGCAGAGCCGATACACCCGTGCTCTTAGGAGGCGGGAGTGGGAAAGCGCCTGGGGCTGGCAGGCAGGAGGTGCCCCCGCAGGCGGGAACAGGCGGTGAAACGTTGTCCGGCTGCGCGCACCATCCTAGCCAGGACGCAGGGAAGGAAGCCCTTAGGGGGCCGCGAGCCGGCTCGGCACCGTGCGCTTAGCTCTGCCTCTGTAGGAGTCGAACCGGACACCCGGTCTACTGTTCCCTTTTGGTTCGAACTCACATACACACCCACTGTATAAGGTGGGGTCCAGGGGAGAGGGAAACTTTTTCTTCTTCCTGGTGCAGGACGCCGCTCTCCTCGCAGAGAGAAAGGGGAATTGGGCTTGGACCTGGGGCTGTGACAGCTTCCCGAAGTGTCTCCAAGTAATAGTCACCTTCTTATGTAAAGCAGTTTAACATCTTTCAAAGCGCTTTGGTCTTTCGGGTAAGCACAGGTCAGAAGTTCACGTTCTGAAAACTTACTCTGAGGGATTTGGTACCTAGATTGGGCGCCACTCGCCATTCTCCTTGCCGTCTAAAATTTCACTCTCCTTCAAGATTAGGAACACGCATGCCCTTGGTGCAATAAATTCTCTCTCTCCTCCATCCCTATTTCCTTCTCTGTTTATCTCTCCCTTTCTCATCTCTCTCTAATCTCTTTCCTGTAGCCAGTTTGCTGATTTCCAGATTTCCACTCTTCGGAGGGTGAGAAAGGGGAGAGGGTGGAAAAGGAAGAAAAGGTAAAATGATTCAGGTGAAAATTCCTTATAAATTAAAGAATCACTTTTTTTTTTAAAGACACCCACACACATATACCGTAACAAGATCATCTGTCTATAGTTACTGAATTTTCTGAATAATGACTTGGTTCATCCAGGCCAGCTCCACCAGGAACACTCATTTGTCCCTGGCAAGACCTCTCTCTTCCCCTTTATGGTGAGAGAATGAAGGTCTGGAACTTGTGGTTTGTTCTGTATCCCACAAAGAAGTGAGTTGCTTTTAAGCCTGGGGTGTTTCATAGCACAGCGGTAGTAACCGTAATCGGGTTGCCCTGAATATAATGATGAGGTTGCCCTTTTGGAGTGTGTGACTTGCTTAATTGGATTGGGCTATAATTGATGCCATCAAATTCTAGAGACAGAGGCACTGTTGTTTTTCCTTCCTGTCTTTGAGCTGGAAGGGTAATAGTGCACAAATGAATTAATTTTGGCTATGGAATTTGAACATAGAAGAGCTTTTTATTGAGTAGCAGTGTATGTACTTCTTAGAGTTATTTCTTTAGAACTTTCTGAAGAGCAGAACTCAAACTTGTCAGTGAAAATGAATGAAGCTTATTGGAGCAAAAAGAAATTGAGTGTTGGTCTACATATATGAATTTGAAGTTATCATTATTGATAGCCTTGTTGAATAGTTTTTTGTTGGAGACATGTCTCTAGAATAGTGTGGTGTTGTTTTGGCTCCCTATGAATGGAGAACCTTTTTTTTTTTTTTAACATTGGAAAGTGTGTCTAGAGTGTGAGATAATCTGTGACAGTGATTTACAGGAGAGGTTCAAGAATCTTTTATTTTTGTGGTGGGGTGAGCTTGGCTTAATTAGAGCTTAGTCTTTACTACCATTTTTTTCTCACATGAATGTGCCCAAATAATGGGTTCTTTCTCATTTGGGTCATCATAGGAATTGTATTAAGTTACTGTTTTTGACATGGTTCTCAACCTAGTGTTTCCCAGTCAAGTTTGATATCTGTGCTCATCCAAATAAATTATTTTCATTTTCCTTCTGTTAGACAAAATGGGGCTCCACTATTGGAAGACTTTTCTTTTGCTTTTAAACACTTTGCTTTATTGTTTGCCTACTTTGGGAGCAGTTATTTCCTTCATATTGAAAAGTGCTCTGCTGATTAACTGAGCGTGACCACCCAGACCAATAGCCATCCAACAGTGGCCCATAGACCATGTATGACCGCGTCACCTACAAATGCAGATTTGTAGGCCTAGGCATATTCTGACACATGCTAAAGTTTAAGAACTACTGCCCCAAACCCATGGCAGTTCCAATGCCAATTAATTTAATTTCTGAGATTTATTGATATAAAGTAATTTCCAGTTAAAAAAAATGTTTTTAATATTGATTAACAGATCTACAGCAACCTAGTTTACACATCTGAGTGAGTGTATGAGAACACGAGTGTCGATCAGCTGTTCATTCTGCCTGCAGCTGTTCACGTTGGGGTCCACAGATTCAATGCTCTGCATATTTACACTGGATATTTGCTCATACTCTATTTATTCAAACTCTTTCATATTTGCTAATACTCTTTTATTTGCCCAACAATGTCAATCCCAGTTTAGGCCTAGAGAGTCATTTGTACTTAGTGGATGTGAGTTAAGGATCATATGAAGCTTGGGTGCTTACCCAGCATCAATCACTTTTTAAGGTGGTGTTTTGAAGATCTAGCTATGAGTTAAGACCCTGACGTGGTGGACAGTTTTTCTTTCTCTGTTGCTTTTTCAACACCTGGTAGTGCTTTGCATTTAGTTGGCAGAGAACTCAGTCTTCTTGCTGTAGAGTGACCCATGGCAAGGAATCTGTCCCATGGTATATTTAGGTAGACACTTTTCCTGTGTTCCAAGCTTGGTGTCAGGACAAGCTCAGTGCTTTGATCAGTAAGTTGAGATTCCCCAGTTGTAATTCATTAGCATTACCCTTTTTTTAACTTATTTTTTCTTTAATTTTATTATTTATTTATTTATTTATTTATTTATGACTGCGCTCTAGTTGCGGCGAGTGGGGGCTACTCTTCGTTGTGGTGCACAGGCTTCTCACTGCCACGGCTTCTCTTGTTGCAGAGCATAGGCTCTAGGTGCACGGGCTTCAGTAGCTGAAGCATGTGGGCTCAGTAGTGGTGGCTCACAGGCTCTAGAGCGGGGGCTAAGTAGTTGCAGTGCACGGGCTTAGTTGCTCCGCGGCATGTGGGATCTTCCCAGACCAGGGATCAAACTCATGTCCCCTGCACTAGCAGGCATATTCTTAACCACTGGACTACCAGGGAAGTCCTGCATTACCCTTTTTAAGTTCTGTTTTCTGAGGGAAAGTATATGCATGTTATATGACATGGGAACATGTTTCTTTCCTCAATTCCTCTCATCTAGTTTTAATGTACAGTCTTTCAACCTTGGTAGTTCAGTTACCAGAGGAAGTGCACTAGAAAATTGATAAAGGAAAATGAGACAATGTCATGGACATTCCCACCCCCCTCAAAGTACATGGATGAACTATATAGAAATCTCTCTAAGTAGTATTCATTAATCAGCAGTTTAGTCGAATGTGTGCATCCTATGTTTTATAAGAAATGTCAGTGGGTCCTTTCCCAGGGGAGTGAGATCATCAGATGAAGGTTCATTTGGTTTCAATGTCCCATATCCTTTTGTAAGACCTTGAAGTTGGCAATGCAGGAAAACAGGAACTCCACCCTCGCTCAATGAATTGCAGAACTGTTGTGTTGGTTTATGACCATCTGCCCATTCTTCCTGTTATGACACAGCTTGTGAACTTTTACTGGGAATGGTGAAAAGTAAATTCACAAGTTTTACACAATGAATTGCTGAAGAGGCCTTTTAAAGTATAGCGTGTGCATTGTTTATGGAAGGTGTTTCCTATTGGGTCTGAGTGGCAATTATATTCATTTATTTAATTTGTTTCTAGGTTTGTCTAGTGTTTCTCTTGATCCACCCAGGCTCAGCATAAAAAAAGACATACTTACAATTATGGCTAACACAACGCTTCAAATTACTTGCAGGTAAGGATACATTTTAGATTCAGATTTCCTGTGTCAAATATCATTATTAAAGAAAAAATAATTTCCATACAGCAGAATTATAATAGAGTCGTCGTAATTGTGTATAAGTAGTGAGGTTTCTAAGAACTAATGTAATAATGAAAACATGAGGAAGATCTTCTCTGGAAAATTCTGTACAATTTTGCTGGCATTTTTTTCCTACTACCCTCTTCCAACACACACATACACACACATACATACACACACACACACACACACACACACACACACCCTAATAACCAGTATAGCACCTAGCATATATTATGTAATACACATTCAATAAATATTGAATGAATAAATGAAATCTTTAGAGTTAAAGAAGTTTGGGGACATATTTGGTATACTCAGAATGACTCTTAGACATCTGTTTAGCACTTTTCAAGAACTTTATTTTATGGTAAAATTCTGACTGTAGTAGCAATTTTATATTCAGTCATTAATATTGCTGAGTGCATGTCATGCTCTGGCTTGAGGTTCTGGCATGTCTCTTTCACCAGCTAGCAAGAAGTCATGCTCTTGATTTTTGCTAACTGGGGAAATAGGCCTCTTTGACAAGATGAGGAGGCTTCTAAATTTTGCCTTCCAGCCCCTACCTCAGGAAGAAAAGTAGAAGACTTTAGGGTTTAATGTAGTGATTATGCATGACAGACCCAGAGGCTTCTTGGGACCAGTGTGGTTTTGGCAGAGATGGTGGGTAAAGGTGATCTTGCCCCCTGAGAAGAGTGCTGATGGTCCACAAAGAACCTTGGGGAGCTTGTTGCCATTGTTTCTGCTTGTTGAATGCCAAGTGTTCAGCACAGTGACACAGATCTGTTTTAGCTTGCCGAGTGTAAAGGATACCCTAGTTGCATTATCAAGGGTAGATCACCAATACGCAACCCTTGGGAAAAAACATAGTAACAGGTGCTGTTTGCCTAGCTTTGCTACTTCAAGATGCATTTCTCAGCAGATTTTCCTCTTCCCCACCCTTAACAACAAAGGTTATTTAAAATTCCCCAAGATTCTATATATACTCCTCTTATGTCCCCAGGAAAACAATGGAGTGTGTTAAAAGTAACTTCATTAATGTAGCTGCAACTCCGTGGAAATTTCAAGTTCCTTAAAGAAGGGTCAGTGATATTACATTCTTCTTGGTGTTGACTGTCTTCCTTGGGGCTTTGTAGAGAAATGCTGCAATGAAAGTAATCTGTGCTTTAATGCCATCCTTCCAGGGTCCTACGAGGCCCTTAGACAGTTGCATCCCCTTCCTTCCTAACCTCACCTCTTACTCTCCTGACTGCCCACTCTTCTCTAGCTACTCTGGCTTCCTTGCCGTTCCCCGAATACTCCAGATAGGCCCCCACCCCAGGGCCTTGACATTGGCTGTTCTCTCTGCCTGAAACTCTGTTCCTCTTGATAATCTGTACGGCCCACTTCACCAAGCCCCCTCCCTCTAGAACTCTTCACTCATTTCTTTGCATCTTCTAGACTTTCTTCATAGTATTTATCACCACCTTTTACACAATATATTTTACTTACTTTTTAAAAGTTTCAGCTTTATTGAAGTTTACTTACTTTTTTACTGCCTGTCTCCTCCAACTAGACTGAAGTCCCATGAAGGCATTGATTTTTATCTGATTTGTTCACTGCTGTATTCCGTCTTCAACAACGTTTGACACATAGCACGTGCTTAATAAATATTTGTTGGTTGAATGAAATAAGTAATAGAAAACTCGGGGATCCTTATAAGTGATTTCTGAAGCTGAGACTCTGGCTTTTTGTCATTTGTCCGTATAATCTGTCATTGTTGGTAGAAGGCTATGAATCGGTCTGTTGAGGAGTTTGTATAAGTTTGAGAACTAAACCTGTTTTCTTAGAAACAGCCTCATAGGCATTTCACTTGAATACTTGCTTGGAATGAATTTTTCAGGGGTCAGCGGGACTTGGACTGGCTCTGGCCCAACAATCAGAGCGGCTCTGAGAAAAGAGTGGAGTTAACGGATTGCAGTGACAGCGTCGTCTGTAAGATGCTCACCATTCCAAAAGTGATCGGAAATGATACTGGAGCCTACAAGTGCTTCTACCGGGACACTGACATGGCCTCCGTCGTCTATGTGTATGTTCAAGGTAAGTGGTTAAATGGAATTCATTCCCAAGTTAATTTACCAGTTACAAAACACAATAGGTGCAAAGAAGAATCCGGACAACAAAGGCTCGCTCTAAAGGCCCTCTGCCAACAGGAATCTACAAAATTCTTCTCTCCCAAGGCCTCCTCTGAGTACAAGACTCAGTGATTTGTTCTGCAGCTTGGGCCTTGCTACATCTCTATTGCCCAATTAGTTTGGTTCTGATCTTTATTTCTAAGGGAAATCTGTGTTCACAGTTGGCAATGGAGATTTATAAGAAGTCTTCTGATGTTTGAGAAAAAAAAACCCTGAAATCCTCGAAAAGGAAGATTCAGGGGGGAATTATGGAGAGGTTTCTGTGGAGAGATAGGTTATCTACAGCAGATTCGGAGATTTCCCCAAGAATGCACAGGGAATCAACCAAGGGCTCTGGAGCTTTTTTTGTTCATAGGAACTTTTCTTTTCCCACTTACGCTTTATAAAAAAACAATTTCCATACACTTGTGCAAATAAAGTCACTGTCTCAAGAGGCCTTTTGAGGACAGTGTTTCTTTCCTTTGCTTGTGTGGTCTGAGATCTTGGATGACATGCTCCATCTTTCTATAGTTTGCAATTTGGGATTTACACTGTGGAGGCCAACTTAACATCCATGTAGGGTAAACTCCATGTCACATGATTTAGCATTTATAATCTGAATTATTCTTTCCTTCGTGTTTCAAAAATCTTATGTTAACTTAAGAAAACCTGACTTAACTAATGAGATATGAATCATATACCTTGGGTGGGTATAAGTCTATAGTATAGTATTTTGCTTAGATATACTAAATATTTTTCTTTTCGGTAAAGATGAGCTTTTTAGACATTTTATTTATACATTTACATACCTCTGTACATCCCAGGGAATTCGAAGCAGGTGAAGATGGCTTAGACTTTTTTCCAGAAGCATCTTTTACAGAACAGGAATTTCATCAGCTTTGGGAGACATACTTGCATATCTCCATTTGCGTTTCAGTAGTGCAATATGGTCAGTGCAGGGAAGAATGGACACCACATCAAAATAACGTATGTTGCTCCTGGATTGCACAATATTTGAGAATTACTTTTGCCCAGGGTAAGCACAATCCAAGGTAGAATTTTGTGCTCTCCTCCTCCCCTCTGCAGAAGTTGAAAGAGACAAGGCTCAGATCTTCGAGAATTTCTGGCTCCTTTTGATCTGGCAGTCTTGGGAGATCAGGCTTTCTCAGAAGATTGCAAGGATTTCCTGCTTTCAGGCTGTCTGGAAATACTACAAGATGAACCTCTCCCATAATAACTCGTTATTTCCTTCTCCCCAAGTCAGGAAACCTGGAGACATGTGAAAATTCATTTCATGAGTTACAGTAAATATTTTATTTTGAGAGGATGGGTGGTTGTTTGGGTTTCTTTGTTTATTTCCTCTTTCTGGGATACTGAAATAGAATTGATTGACTGAATAGCTTTAGTCTTACGTCCAGGGGTTAATTTAGCTTCCAAAGACTTGCTCTGTAAGCAAGCTGTGTAATATTTTGTAGCATGCAGATGAAAAGTAGGTAATATTAAGAAGTAGCAATCCCCAGCACTGTTTATTTGTACACTGCCTGTCTTTGAGTATACCATCAAATTCTGCTTCCTGTCTAAGCCTGGTGTTCTAGGAGGTGAGTTGTCCAAGATTTTGGTCATGAAGTTTAACAGTGGAAAAGAAAACATTGAAGTATTCCCTATGGACGGTCCTTTAATATCCCCTCTGGTCCCCACCTTACTTCCTTAGTCTTCTGACCCCATTCCCTCCAGCAATGGATGGAGCCGGGAAGTGGGTCTTGGTCTCGTAAGATAATGGCTATGGCGTGTGGTGGCTGGATTGGCTGCCTTTCTGTGCTTTCCATCTGGGAGGGAAATCAAACTTCTGCTGTTGCAGGGAATTAGCTGCTTTTCTCCCCTTTGGTTTAATTAACTCTTTCTTTACTTGAACCAACCATCCTGAAGAGCTCTGAAAATGCTTGGTCAGGTGTGTTGGGGAGAGTGGCATGAACCATTATCTCTCTGAGATTTCAAGCATGGCTTCACACCCATCAACTCTGTCTCTGGGAAAAGGAGTCGTTTCCCAGCAGCATGTTAACATCATACGAACAGTGTTTGAACGGCATTAAAATCTTTTGTTTTTTCTCAGTCTTTGCCATGGTGGCTTTTCAGGTTTTTGTCATTGAAGATATTAATGATTGCTGAATCTTAAACTGAATGCAATTAAACAGTAAACATAAACAATTTAACTATTCAACATTATTATATAAAGAATCTTATATCTAGTCTTCACAATCTTAAAATACTCACATGAAACTTTGTCTTGAATTATTGAATTAAAACTGGTTAGTTATTTCTTTAAAGAATCTTTGGGAGCCATTAACCTATTTTCATGACAGTTACACTATTTGCCTTAAGAGAGAGAACATGAATTTTTTAACATCAATAAAACTCAGTAGGTAAACTATACAGGTTTAACTTTAAATTTACTTTAAAATTTATGTACGTGAAAGATGTATAGTGCATATGAAAATGTATATGAAAATGAAGACATATGCTCCCTCACTTTGAAAAAACTGTAATGATCAATCTGCTTAAATGTGGAACCTGTAAAGTACACTCTACTTGTTGATCATCAGTGCAAAAAGAGCCAGTCTCATTCTGGGAGTTTTCTTCCAGATTTTTCACACATACACACCCCCCTCCTGTAGCATAACTTTGGAGCCAGATATTTACCGGCAGACCTACCTCTGGATTCCTTTGCCTAGTGTGAAATGTCTTTCCCAATAGTTTACTTCTCTGGTTAGAGTTTATGAACCTGAAAGATGACCCACTTTTCTAGTAAATGCCATTAACTAATGGAATTACATTTTCTTCTAGATTACAGATCTCCGTTTATTGCTTCTGTCAGCGACCAACATGGAGTTGTATACATCACTGAGAACAAAAACAAAACTGTGGTGATTCCGTGTCTGGGGACCATTTCAAACCTCAATGTGTCACTTTGTGCAGTAAGTTACATCTTCTTTCTTCATCTCTTACCCTTTCAAAATTTTAAGCTAGTATTAAGATGGGTAGCCTGTTTACAACGTTATATACATTATAAATATATATATATATATTATATGCATTATATAACGTTAAGTCAACAGTGAGTTTTAAAGGAAACTTTAGGAAGGGTCAAAATGACAATAAATAAAACCAATTTGTATTCTTAAAATAAGATGAATTCTTTAGTGTTCATGGTTTTTACTTTTGGATAGCACTTGATTAAATATTTGGTATTTCTTTTTCTACCCAGAGGTATCCAGAAAAGAGGTTTGTTCCTGATGGTAACAGAATTTCCTGGGAGAGCAAGAAAGGCTTCACTATTCCCAGCTACATGATCAGCTATGCTGGCATGGTCTTCTGTGAAGCAAAAATTAATGATGAAAGTTACCAGTCTATTATGTACATAGTTGTGGTTGTAGGTAAGAGGACAATTCCCTTCTGTATCATTAATGTCAGACAATAAAGATTAGCTTCTTATATTAAGATTCTGGAGGACAAGAGATACTGAGAAATATATTATTTCAAGATTTGTGGTTAAGCAATTCATTACATCTGCTCTTCTCTACCCAGTAAACCTATGTGCAACTGAGGTTTTTCTCCTTCCTTACCAAGACCAAGGATGAATAAGAGTTCTGTTATGGGAACATATTTTTTGGAAAATTCAATGTTCAGAGCATTGCTTGGCGTCAAATCTTTTAATTATACCTATTTTATGGAAAGTTTGGTAACTTATTAAAGCTGGCCCCATTGACTATTGAATTCTCAGATTTCACTGCTTTTCTGTCTACTGGGCTACAACATCTTTGAGATCCCTTTAGGGCTGCTTTGTGAATCTCTGTAGACCATTTTCCTGGGAGTTAACCAAGGTTTGGGGAGGCCCTCAGGGAAAAATGATGTGGCACGTTTTGAAGTTGCATCATGTCTGAAAAAATGTGTGCCAAGTTATAGATTTTGGTTTCCCTCTCACTTTCTGTTTTTCCAATTTACTTGCTCCAGGGTACAAGATTTATGATGTGGTTCTGAGCCCCCCTCACGGAATTGAGCTGTCTGTTGGAGAGAAGCTCGTCTTAAATTGTACGGCAAGAACTGAACTAAATGTGGGGATTGACTTCAACTGGGAATACCCTTCTTTGAAGGTAACACTAACAATTCAAAGCCAGACCTCCAAATACTTTGATAATAAGCTCCAACGAAGTTTGCTTGAGAGAGATAGGGACCTCTTTGGCCAGATAAAATGTAAGGGCCTTAACTTACACTAACACACACACACACACACACACACACACACACACACACACATTTTAAGAGAACTGTAGGACATACAGCACCCATGGAAAAAAAAGATGCAAAAGCAAGAACTCTGTCCAGGCTGTGAAGATTAGTTTTCTTTAGGGGATTATGTCTTTCTAGGTTGCATTATTTCTCTGTTCTCCAAAGTCCTTGATCTGTTTTCCCTTTAAGGGAATTTCTTTTCAAGAGGTGGCATGAGACACACTTCTCCTTAAACAGTGGTCGTATTTCCTTGTGTTTCTGCAGTTTATATTGATCTCATTCCCATTATGTGAGGTTTTAAAATGCCTGATTCGGTTGATTCTATTTATTTCTCCTGAAACCAAATGTATTGGTCATCAGCATGATGATAAAAGTTCAGAAGTATCTATTATTAGCATTAAATAGTGTTCACCAAAGGCCAAGACTTTTGTGGGTATCTAGAAACTACCAGGGAATGTTATTCTGGACTTTGGAAGTTCACTAAACTCTTTTTCAGCATCAGCATAAGAAACTTGTAAACCGGGACCTAAAAACCCAGTCTGGGAGTGAGATGAAGAAGTTTTTGAGCACCTTGACTATAGATGGTGTAACCCGGAGTGACCAAGGGTGGTACACCTGTGCCGCTTCCAGTGGGCTCATGACCAAGAAGAACAGCACATTCATCAGGGTCCATGGTAAGCTAAGATTTCCTTTGGAATTATGCTCTGCCTTGAAAAGTGAGATGATTTAAATAAATTTAGGTCAGCTAGTGATTCCTATTTTGCTCGTTCAGAAGATGTTTTTGAGCTCTTGCTAGGAAGACCACTTGACCTCAAGGTCAAGAGCGTAGCTTGGGTTCAAATCCCAACTTTAAAGATGAGATGAGCTGATGTAGTAAGGGCTCACTACATATTACTTGTTGTTGCTATTATTATTATCACTATAATAAGCAGAGGGTTATCATCTAAGATCATTTTTAAATTTTCATTTGATCGCAAGGCCGAGAGCCTTCCCTGAATAAGCATGGGCCTTGCAATTGGTGAAACCTGTATTTAGTTACTTTCTGTGGGGCTTTGAGATAATAACTTAATGTCCCATTGATTCTCTTTCACTCACATAAATGTCTCAGTTTAGATGATAATTTGTATGGCATCCAACTTATAGGCCTTCATAAGGGTTTGGATTTTATAATATGGGAATGCATAGAAGGGTTTTGAGTAGAGAGAGACATGCTCTGGCTTATGTTTTTATAGGATCACTATGTGGGTTATTTTAATGTGAAATACTTTAGGGGAGTAAGGGCAGAAGTAGAGAGACTAGTTAGAAGGCTAATTGCAGTCATCCGGGTGAGAGATGGTGGGTGGCTTAGACAAGGGTGGTAGAAGCGGAGGTGGTCAGAAGTGACCTGATTCTGGATGTATTTTTGAAGATAGAGCCAGTAGGGTTTGCCTGTAGATTCCCTGGCTGTGGGATATAAGAGAAAAAGAATGGAAGATGACCTTTGCGTTTTTAGCGTGAGCAACTAGGTGAGTGGTAGTTTTCTTAACCGAGATAGGGAAGATAGGAAGAGGAGTAGGATTTGGGGACACAGGGTTGAGTGGCTTCATTTGGAGATGCCCACTAAATATACAAGTGGAGACTTTAATACATTAACCTAGAACCCAGGGAAGTCAGGGGCAGGAGATACAGATTTAGGAGGAATGTGTAATTGACAAGAGGAAGGTGTTGGTAAAGAGGTCTGAGGACTGAGTCCTGGGGCACATGGGAGGTATGTATAGGGTGTCATGGGAACAGAGGAGAAGGAGCACCCAAGGTCCCCTGGGGGACGTAGGGAAAGCTTCACAGAGAAGCAAATGCTTGAGTTGAGTGAGATTTGAGTGCTCCGTAGACTTGTGGAACAGACTGGCGGAGAGAGAAAAGCTAACGCAGAGACCACAGGTGAGGGAGAACCTGGAGTGGGACCTGTAGAAGGGTGAGATGGGGACTCTCTGAACAGCAGTGACTCACACCCCCAAGGTCTTTGACTCTTCACTTGAAATGAAAAACTAAACCAAATGGCCATTTATAAGAAGTTGCCATTTACGAGAAAAATGATTTTTATTTTCTTCCAGAAAAACCTTTTGTCGCTTTCGGTAGTGGCATGGAATCTTTGGTGGAAGCCACCGTGGGAGACCGTGTCAGAGTCCCTGTGAAGTGCCTCGGTTACCCTCCTCCAGAAATAAAATGGTAACGACTGGAAATAAATGCAAAGCCTTGTTCCACGTGAAAGCAAATCCTTAGATTGGACTCACTTCTGGGATTTGTTTTTCCCCACAGGTATAAAAATGGAAGACCCATTGAGTCCAATCACACAATTAAAGTGGGGCACGTACTGACTATTATGGAAGTGAGTGAAAAAGACACGGGAAATTACACTGTCATCCTTACCAATCCCATTTCAAAGGAGAAACAGAGCCACGTGGTATCTCTGGTTGTGAATGGTGAGTCCATTCAGTTTTCCTTCTCTTTATCTGTTATAGAGAGTATGATTATGTCCTCCTGAACAGCCAGGCCACCATTCCTTTGGTGTCTCTGCCTCACTTACATCCTGAGTAGCTCCGGTGTATAAAAATGATCCAGGACAGTGCGGCTGAAGTGAGGTGTGGGACAGTATGCTCCGGACATGTTTGCTTAAGAGGCCATGCGCCTGAACCATTTGGTGGTCGAAGTCGAGCCTGAAGTAGATGCTTCAGCCGATGGCTAGATGCTGTGACATAAGAGTGCCCACAGGGACAGTCATCAGGCCCCAGTTGCAGTACCTTTGAATTGTGCTCCTGGCATGCAAATGTTTAAGACTCTTCTTGAATTTTGTGGGAAGCTTCTAGTTTGATTTGGGGGTTGATGTATCAGGGATGCACAGGCAGCTTCCAATGCAGAAGGCTTTTGCAGGTGGACACTGTTGGCTGGTTGGAAGTGTTTTAATTTTTTTTTCAACAGGAATCTGGGATCTGACTCTGAGGCTGTAAAGGGGGAGATATTAAGTTTTTGATTTAAGAATGATTTGGACTCTATTTTTCCAAACTGAAAGATACTTATTTACGATACGTACTCCGGGTGGGGAGGAGAAAGGCATCATGGTCAAGTAAATGTGGGAGATGCTAAGTTGATGGACATAGTATATTGCCATTCTCCAGTGGTGGGTGGGAGACATAGAGTAGCCAAGGCTTTAACAAACTTATTTGACCAGAGCACCCCTCCCCCATACATCCATTAATATCTTGCTCCAAACACAGGTTGGGAAATGCCTCTCTGTTGTAATTCTTTGTGCTTTCTACTGTCATGGCAGATTAAAACTTCAGGATCTTCTCATGTGACAGTAAGGTGCTTCCCTGTATATCCTGCCAAGCTCTGTATGTCTGCTGAGCTTGGCTTCGTTTCTTTGCTGGGACATCAGCTTCGGGGAGTATTTTAATGATAACAGGTTCCAGAAATGTCACTTAGGAGCCACTTGGGAGTAGGAGTTTGGGGAGTATAGAGAAGCTGGGAAGCTGAAAAGTAGGGTGGAGAGAAGGAAAGGAACAAGAAATAAATATGTAAAAATGGACAGTGAATAACTCTATCTCATTCATCCAGGAAGTCACTAAACGTTTGATTCACCCGAGCATTTACCCTGCTCTATAAAACAAAGATAAAAAAAGAAGTCAAGGTTTGAAAGTATAATCTGAGGCTTTAGGTTGGTAGTGATGAGAAGATAGTTTCACATTAATGACTTTGGAGCCAAAAAAAGAGAGAAAAAAGGGAGAGAAGGAGGAAAAGACAGGGAAGGAATGGAGGGAGGAAGGGAAGAAAACAGGAAAGGATGGGAGAGAGGAGGGGAGAAAGGAAGGAAGGGGAAGAAGGAGGGAGAGATGGAGAAGCAGGCATGGTGGGTGACCTTGGGCAAGTCATTTCACTTTTTAATTTTTCCCATGTGTAAAGTGGAGGACAATAACAGTGGCTGTGAGGAGTAAATGAATTAATTGATGTAAAGCACTTAGAACAATGCTCAGTACATGTACATGTACTTGCTGTATTATTCACAACTGTTTTCCTCCTGGAGCCTTGTCTGATCTTGTGAAATTGGCGGGGATGAGGAGAACTATCTCTGTAATGTAGATGTGAGAAAAAGGTGAGGCACAGGGTGGCGAGACTGACACAAAGTCAATCAACTTACTAGTTTATTATTATTGTTCAATCAACTCACTAGTTTATTATTATTGTTATCATGAGTATCACTAGAAGTCAGGTGTCCTGTTTCCAAATCTAGATGTTCTTTGAAAAAGCAAATGGGGAAAAAAAAAAAAAAAAAAAGCAAATGGGGGCAAAAATTCTATGCTTGGAAAAACACAGGCTTTAGTTGCTGAAAACTTCTACTTTCCATTCCTCAAAGCTGATTGACAATTCAAAAGCTGTCTTTCCCATCTCCAGTCCCACCCCAGATTGGTGAGAAATCTCTGATCTCTCCCGTGGACTCTTACCAGTATGGCACCTCCCAAACGCTGACGTGCACGGTCTATGCCGTTCCTCCCCCCAGTCACATCCTCTGGTACTGGCAGCTGGAAACAGAGTGTACCTACCAGCCCACGTGAGTAGGACCACACCCTTTGTTTCCTGCTCTTTTGCATTTAAAAAAATATTTATTCATTTGTTTTATTTTTAGATTCCACATGTAAGTGGTATCATACAGTATTTGTTTTTGTCTGGCTTACTTAGTACTATAACCTCTAGGTCCATCCATGTTGCTGCAAATGGCATTGTTTCATTCTTTATATGGCAGTGTAGTATTCCACTGTATATATGTACCACATCTTCTTTATCTATTCCTCTGTGGATGGACATAGCCAAGCTATGATATGACACCATTCCAAGCCAAGAAGACTATCTCTAAGAAGGTTATCCCTCAAGTGGTACTCTTAATCTCCTTCCGTCTTTCTCTGTGCTTACGTCTTTAGGAGATGTCATTCCTTGGGGTATCCCGCTTTGAGATTAGCTAGCTCTCTCTTCAGGTTGGCCCTGATGTCCATCTCTCTGAGTGCAGTTTCTTTGCTCACTTTGTTAATTGCCAGTCTTTGGTTTTTCTCCTTATACCAATCAACTGGTGAATACCACAGTCTCCTTATCTGTGAGAAGGTACATCTCAGAGGAAGTGCTGATGGATGCAAGGGAGCGGTAGACCTTGGAGCCTCAGGCCCGGCTTATCAGGTCCTAACACAAGTCCAGACATCCTTAGGAAAAAAAACAAGTCACCCACCACCACCCTAAGCAGTTCACTTCCTGTTGTTGTTTTTGAGATGGCCTCTATTAGTTTCTTCCTCAGATGCTGACCATTTCCTACACAAAGGCCACAGTCCCAGGGAGATTAAGAAGCCCAATGGCTTCTTAGTTTCCTTGCCTTCCTTTGAACTAAATTAACTTGAATTGTCTTGTCGATCCAATTTATGAATGGAGGTTTGTTCCCAGAATAGCTGCTTCCCTCCTGTATCCTGAATGAATCTACCTAGAACCTTTTCCTTTATTGCTGAGGCCTATTTTTAATTGGCGCCAAGTCTTGTAACGTGGTAGGGTGCGTTGGAAGTTATTTCTAAGAATGTAATAACCAAAGTCTGACTCCTTTCCTTGCTATTGATATGAATTAAAGAAAAATTAAGTCATGATATCATGTTACCTCTTTCTTATAGCCAAGCTGCCTTAACGACAAACCCACATACCTGTAAAGAATGGAGAAATGTGGAGGACTTCCAGGGGGGAAACAAAATCGAAGTCAACAAAGATCAATTTGCCCTAATTGAAGGAAAAAACAAAGTGAGTTTGAAGTTCTTTAATTTGAAAATCTGTCTCTCTTTTATGGAAGGATGGAGTGAAAGCAGGGTAAAATAATATCAATGTGTGAGGAATACTGGCAATTGATCATCAAATAAATCGGATGATAAAATACTAGCATGTTAAGTCAGTTTGAAAACACCATTAACTTTTAGAAACACCATTGACTTATTGTTACTGTATCAGAGAAAAATAAAACACATATGCCATTAACTCTGTACATGGGATGTATGGTGATTCTGATTTTATAAACATGGAAATGAGAAAAGGTATGTAATGTTGTCTTAAAGCACATTCTTTATTCCATGGTTTCCAAAACTCATTTTGTATGATGTGTGAGCTGCACCAGCATAATGATAATTGCACGGATTTGAGCGTGGTCAGTGCTGGAGTCTGAATGGAGTAAGCAGGTTGCAGCAGTGGTGGGAATGCTGAATTTTAGTCTGAATGCACGTGCATAAACACAGCCTCCATTGTTTATGGCCTGTGATTTGTTTTTTTTCCACAGACTGTAAGTACCCTTGTTATCCAAGCAGCCAATGTATCCGCTTTGTACAAATGTGAAGCAGTGAACAAAGCTGGGAGAGGAGAGAGGGTTATCTCCTTCCACGTGACCAGTAAGTGCTCTCCAGGGGCTGGGCTATCTGATACTCTGTTGTCCTGGCCATTCCCATGAGTGGCGTGGCTTTAGGAAGGGGAGTTGGATGGCTAATTGATGCTTTTGTTCATAAAGGAGAGTTCCTTAGTTAGCTCCTGGGCTCGCGTGAAGTCAGTACATCTGACTTCACAGGAGAGGGAGCATGGGTTCACACGTGGTTTTCTTTTTTTTTTTTTTTTTTTTATTTTTTTTGCGGTACATGGGCCTCTCACTGTTGTGGCCTCTCCCGTTGCGGAGCGCAGGCTCCGGACGCGCGGGCTCAGCGGTCATGGCTCACGGGCCCAACCGCTCTGCGGCACGTGGGATCTTCCCGGACTGGGGCACGAACCCGTGTCCCCTGCATCGGCAGGCGGACTCTCAACCACTGCGCCACCAGGGAAGACCCACACGTGCTTTTGAAGCTCAAGTCCTGCATCATATTTTTGTCTTTGTCATCAGAGTGCAGCACAGTGCTTGGCTTAGCGAGGTTCAGTCAACGTTTATGTGCTTGCTATTGAACAGCTGACAAGGTTGGGTTTTTGGGAGGCAATTGTAATGACATTGGAGCAGTGCCTTCCCAATACTACCGACTTTGTTCATCTTAATTTTATGGCTCAGCTTTAGCTGACTGGATGGAATAAAATATTTCAGTCTGAGCTAATTCACTGTAATAAACATAGCTTTCCTGTCAGTGAGTGTTATATATTAATGAGGAATTAATTTTTTAAATCCCAAGTTATAATTATCTGCTTTGAATTGGGGGGGGGGTTAATCTTAAAAACCGTGCTTAGAGCTCAAAGTGGAGATTTCATATATATCTGAGGAATTCATTTACATTTCGAAATAATGTATTTTGGCAAAATAATACATTTTGAATCTGGAATTGTCCAGTTCGGTTGTCTCCTTGTATTCCATCATCTGGGAATGCCAGAGCTTCACTTCTCTTGGTGCTTTATCGCAGACTGAAGGCAACAAGGAAGCAATAGTGTGCTGCCCAAGTTAAATCACTGTCTTCTAAGCATGGGTTTTACATTTCAGGGTGTCCTGAAATCACTTTGCAACCTGGCACCCAGCCCACCGAGCAGGAGAGCGTGTCTCTGTGGTGCTCCGCGGACAGAACTATGTTTGAGAACCTCACGTGGTACAAACTTGGCCCACAGGCTCTGCCCATCCACGTGGGAGAGCTGCCCACACCTGTTTGCAAGAACCTGGATGCTCTTTGGAGAATGAATGCCACGATGATCTCTAATAGCACAAATGACATTTTGATCATGGAGCTGCAGAATGCATCCTTGCAGGACCAAGGAGACTACATCTGCTTTGCTCAGGACAGGAAGACCAAGAAAAGACATTGCGTGGCCAGACAGCTGACAGTCCTAGGTAGGGAGGTAACTCTGGACCATCCAGAAGCAGTTGGGATGCCGTAAATGTAATGCTTTCAGGGGTTGTGTGAAGATTGTCCTCTAGCAGCTTATGAAGTAGACCGGTCAGCACTTATCTTGCACAAAGTCCTCAAGTCAGAAGGAAGCTAATCATGGTGAAGTGATGTATTAAAAAGAGAAAATAACCCCATTCTTTCCAACCCTGATGGTGGGGTCACTCACTACTATCTGCAAGGGATTCCCCTAAACCAGGGAAGTTTCTGCCTCATTCTTGGGCATTCAGTTATTTAAATAGACACATATTTGTGAATGCCTACCATGAGCTAGGAGGGTGCCGGAAGTTCATAGTGGTGGACAGAGTGAGAACACAGACAACTGCTGGGCTGTGGAGTACAGTGAGGTCTCTGTGTCCATGAGGACAGGGGTTGTTTCTGTTTTACTCCTTGCTGAGCTCCAGGCATAGAACATAGTGGCACATACTGCGTGCTTGAAAAGACATCTGCTGCCTGAAGAGTGTGGTGATGGGGTTGTTTAAGACCTGTGAGAGCCTCTGGGAGGGATGCTGCACTCAGTGCCTGTACCTCTGTGGTACAGCTCACGGTCAATGAGATGAGCATTTTAGGGAGCAGAAAGCTTTGTAAATCCCACACCGAGTCACTCTCTACACCTCCTCTAACCCCGTGCCTTTGCACAAAATCCGTGCAGACACGGCTCTGTCTCTGGGGAAATCAGTCAAATTTGGGGAGTTTCTCTGTGCTATCTCCTTCCATTTTCTCCTCTCCGTAGTGTCCCTTCCTAGTTTCAAGGATGCATGTGTTCTGTTTGTTTTTTTTTTAACTGTCGGGAAGGGGGAACTGCCCAGATAAACTAATTTATACCAAAGTTTTAGAGGAATAATATTTTCAAAGGCCTTGACATATTTTAAGAGGTATTTTCAAACAGGCACTAGGATAGATTTTGCTAGTGTTGAGACTCTGGTGTCAGAAGAAGAGATGTTTTCGAGTGAAGTCATCCCAAGGCCTTTCAAATCACACCCCATATATGATCATGGTTTTTCTGTTCATCTTGGTGACTGGTCTGGTTTCAAGCTAATGAAGAAATTCAGAAAGAGATGTGAAGGAGGTTCCTGGCTTTGCCATGCCCAGGAAATACATGCTCACAATGAGCTGGTTTGCTCTCTTAAGGACTCCCAAGTTTTTTCCAAAAATTATTCTTGGAAATAGACTAGAGTCCATTTGCTTAAGTCCCAGCGTAGTTCACCATTGAGGTAATCTAATTTTGCTAAATGTTGAAGTGGATTCTTTCAGCAGGATTCTTTTCGATGTTCAATTGGTTTGGACAAGATGTTTCCACAGCACTTTGATGATTTGTAGGAAAGGTTAAATCTAAAGTTGTCCTGTACATTTAAATGAGTACCTATGGGCTTCATTTTTTAAAAATCTTTGACTTTCCTTAGAGTATCATTGTTCTGTCTGTGTTTTAGTGGAAATGCTGAGTTCAACTGTTTACTTAGTTATAAGGACTGTGATAAGTTGTTTAACCCCTTTCATCTGCGAAGTAAGGCTAATACTGCCCACCATAGGGTTGATAGTGAAAAACAGAAACAGGACAAATGAGTTTTGTAAAAACGACCAAATAAATATAAGGCATTCTTTGTTGAATTACACTGAAGTTATGTACTTTCCAAGAGAAACATGGCAGAATTCTTGTGCGTCACTGGATAGAATTTATTTATTTATTTATTTGGAGGGAAGTCAAGGGTGACAACTTTTATTTTGTGATGTGATTACCAGCTTGAATCACTAATATGAATGTTCAAAGAGATGCAGTAATGTGTCTGAACTGACTGACTTGTTTCATTTAACTTTACGCCATGAACAATGCTCCAGTTATCAACCTCTGTGTATTTTCGGCTTAGTAAATTAACAGTTTACTAAATGGTTTAATAGTTTACTGATACGAAAACCACTTCAAAACTTATAACTAAATGTCCTATGATTTGTGTGTGTGTGTGTGTGTGTGTGTGTGTGTGTGTGTGTGTAGAGCGCATGGCACCCACGATCACAGGAAACCTGGAGAACCAGACAACAAGTATTGGTGAAACCATCGAAGTTTCCTGCACAGCATCTGGGAATCCCCCTCCACAGATTACGTGGTTTAAAGATAATGAGACTCTTGTGGAAGATTCAGGTGAATAGAGCATGTCGGTCTCTTTTTGGCTGCAGAATTTTCCTAGAGATATTAACTAAAATCCATATTATTTCTTTCTTAAAAAATTATTTATTTACTCATTTATTTATTTTTATTAAGGTATATCGATGTACAATATTATTTAAGGTACAGGTGGACAGCATAGTGAGTCTCAATTTTTAAAGATGATTCTCCATTTATAGTTATAAAATATTGACCGTATCCCCTGTGCTGTACAATATATCCTCGTAGCTCATTTATTTTGTACGTAGTAGTTTGTACCTCTTAATCCCCTACCCCTATCCTGCCTCTCTCTCCCCTGTCCCCTCTCCCCACGGGTCACCACTTGTTTGTTCTCTATATCTGTGAGTCTGTTTCTTTTTTGTTATATTCACCAGTTTGTTTTATTTTTTAGATTCCACATAGAAGTGTCATACAGTATAAAATCCATATGGTTTCTTGATTTGTTTTAGGTAGAACAGAAAGCAATATTACTGTCCATGGTCTGGCTCATCTCATAGACTTGGAACCCGAGTATTCAGAGCCTGCTGAATTCTCGTGGAAGCCAGGGGTGCTGAGACAGCAGTTGACCCTGTATGACTCTTTTTAGAGTTAGATAATAGCCCAAGATAAAGGGAAACATTTACATTAAAAAATTTTTTTGTCCTGAAAAACTCTACCAGACCACATCATAAATAAAAACCATCATTTTCCCCCTTTCTCAGGCATCGTGCTAAAAGATGGGAACCGGAACCTAACTATCCGCAGGGTGAGGAAGGAGGATGAAGGCCTGTACACCTGCCAGGCTTGCAGTGTTCTCGGGTGTGCAAAAGTGGAGGCGTTTTTCATAGTGGAAGGTCAGTGGGAATTCATAGACAATCAGCTAATTAAAAAATTAGCTTGAGGGGCTTCCCTGGTGGCGCAGTGGTTGAGAGTCCGCCTGCCGATGCAGGGGACGCGGGTTCGTGCCCCGGTCCGGGAGGATCCCACGTGCCACAGCAGTGAGAGGCCCGCGTACCGCAAAAAAAAAAAAAAAAAAATTAGCTTGTATCTTATATATACTCATATACTTTGATTAGCTTGTATCTTATATATACTCATATACTTTGGGCAGGAGGGTTATGGTTGCACAGCAGTGAGAGGCCCGCGTACCGCAAAAAAAAAAAAAAAAAAAATTAGCTTGTATCTTATATATTCTCATATACTTTGGGCAGGAGGGTTATGGGTGGTTTTAATATTCTTTGTACTTTGTATGTTTTCTACTATAAGTATATGTTATTTTAACCAGAAAACATAATTAATGTTATTTTAATTCTGCTCTCATCACATTTCTATCCCCGCAGTTCTCACTGTGGAAAAATTCTTAGCCAGGCGGGTGGAATGTCCTCCTTTCCCTGATTCTTTCTTCGTATGAATGGCTTAATTAACTTGTTATGAAAATTATGCCTCTATATTTATTAGGTAGAATTGCTGCCTAGTCATGAAAGTCAGTGCTATCTAGATAGTCACAAAGGTTCATAGGTTTTATTGGACCAAAGATAATTAAGATTCATTTGTAAGCAATAGACCATTGCTTCTCTGAAATGGAAAATTTGGGGTTCTTATCTAAATGTGTATGCAGGAATGATGTGAAATCTGGCATTTTCTCAGATGGGAAAGGTGAATTTGTGACAGAATATTTTATCTTCAAAAGTGTATTCCTATGTCTTTTTAAAAATAACCCATCAGGGGACAGTGAAACTGTATTATGTGGGTGAAGGAATGGTATGCAAGGGGAAAAGAGAAGGGTGGTGATAGATGGAGGAACTGATGGATTTCTATGCACTCATCCTAATTTGTCTCTCAAAGACTAGATTTTAGTCCCTTTAGTCTGTCAAATCTATGTTGCCAAGTATTACATCTCAATACCTTGACTTCTTTTCAAATCTATAGGCTTATTACCATTTTGTAAACTGCACTTGCAAATAAAGATTTCAAGTGACATGGTGGTTTTGTCACTTTCAAAGTGTTTCATGTTTTAGGCAAAATCCTACGGGAGACTTTCCAGTTCTCTCCCATGCTTTGCCTCAGCTCTGTTAGCTGTCTGCAGGTGGTTACCAAGAGGCCTAACTAGGTAACCTTGGCACAGAGATTATATTTACTTCTCACCGGAAGAGAATACTAAGAAAGGAAGAGGTAAATATTTAATGCTCCTGCTAGTTTCCCAAATGTTCATATGGGAATATTAATGCACCAACTTATATAGACAGTTGAATCTTTGAACTTTTTAGTAGGAACAAACAGACTTTTAAATCTCTATGTATAAATAGAGAATTCCTTCAGTAAGACCACCAGAGAAACAAAAATCTACTTCCAAGCATACTTGGTGCTTGTCTCTCAACTATAACTCTTATTTTGCTAACTAATTAATTACTTGTCTTTCTGTCTTCTTGAGGCTGCCTGAGCCACTCTCACAGCTTGTGGCCCAGTTTGATTCACATTGCACTCATCCAATGGGAGACCCTAAGTGATAATTGCTTCCTTATCACCACTGTGCTAATCACTCTTGGTTGAAAGCCTCCTCTGGGCTTAATTTTCCTCACTCAGAGCTGTCCTCTGGAGTCCTGAACATCCGCAGCTTTCCTTGCTGACCTCCAGCTTTTTCTCTTCTCTTTCCTTTCCTGAGCATGTTTAAACTCATACTGCCAGGCCACGCCTGAGGCACTCACCTCAGCTCTTTCTCTTTCCTCACTGAGGCTCCTGCCACACAAGGATGGGGTAGTGAAATGTTAGCCAGTGTTGGACAGACCTTGTTTAACTCCTGACCATTCCATCAACTTGCTGTGTGCCCTTGATGAAGTAGCTTAACCTCTCTGAGCTTGCTTCTCCATCTGAAAACTGAGGGTTATTGAGACTGAGTGACATGACATATCTAAAGTGGTGAGCATCTCGTAGGTGCCTAGTCACCAATAGCTCTCTGGCCAAAGGACTACATTTATTTCCCTACGACAGTCCTTCCGCAAACTCCATACAGATCAAAATATCGACCAACAGCATAAAACCAAACATTTATTTTCCCCAAATAGAATACTTTTCTTCTCTATAGAGCACGATCTGTTTTTTTTTTTTTTTCCATCAAAGTCTGCTCTGCTTCCAAATGCTTTCTGTTTGTCTTTTAGGACATTAATATTTCTCTCTTAATTACTTTAGAATTTTACTGTTGGAAGTTTTCATGAGCAATGTTTTGCAATGTTTTAAATTATTCATTAAGAATATTATAAACTCCATTCAAGTTAGACGGTTGTGACTATTATTGTCTAGGATTTTCCTGAGTTGGTAAGATTGAGATTTTGCTTTAGTGTGGAACTTTGTTATTTTATATCAAAAGGTATGAGTTTCCAGTTGTTGATGCTTATTCATTTTTGTCTTTCCAGGTGCCCAGGAAAAGACAAACTTGGAAGTCATTATTCTAGTAGGCACTGCAGTGATTGCCATGTTCTTCTGGCTACTTCTTGTCATCGTTCTACGGACCGTTAAGCGGGTAACAAAATAATTTCCCTTCCGTCCCATGCACGTTGGCTTTCATGATTAATGAAAGCTGACTGGGGTTCTTTGAGTTGATTCTTCCCATTGTTATTGGCTCAATAGGTGCAATTTTCTTTCTATACAATAACCTTCTTACCCACTTGCTTTTGGCTAGACCACTGGGCTTTAATTGATAGAAGCAGCAAGAGAAGAAATGGGCTTGGACTGTCTAGTGTAATTAAGATTTAAGAATTAAATTCTGAGCTCATTTGGGGGTCGAGGGGACACTGGGAGCAGAATGATAATAGGACTACTCTCACACACTATGAGCCATTTAGAAAATGAGACACCAAGAATGGGGCTTCTATAAACAACAGTAACAAGCACAGAGAACAACAGCCAGACAACAGGGTGTGTGTGACTGGAAGGAGCAATGCTTTCCAGGCCAGTGGAGGGGAACTGAAGACGGGCTACTTATCCATCGTCATGGATCCAGACGAGCTCCCCCTGGATGAGCGCTGTGAGCGCCTGCCTTATGATGCCAGCAAATGGGAATTCCCCAGAGACCGGCTGAAACTAGGTGTGTTTTCAAGTGATATGAATTTGATATTGGGTTTACCAGGCCATCTCTTCCTCTTTTAGGCTGATGACAAATCTAGGCTATTTAAATGTTGGATCCTGGTTCAGAAAATTCATTCCATCTCGTGAATTTGAGTAATCGTCCATTTAGTCACTTAGAAGTAGGGTCCCTGTGTAATCACCCAAAGCAGGACATTCAGAGGGTGAAGAGGGAGGTATTAAATCATTAAGCCAGGACAAGGGGGTCAACTGTACTGTCCATGATAAACTGGGATGTATGGTCACCCTATCAAGTCAGAATCTTTGCCTATCGCTTTGGTGGTGAGCTAGTCCAAGTCTGTTTTGTCGTTGACTCTAGGTAAGCCTCTTGGCCGTGGTGCCTTTGGGCAAGTGATTGAAGCAGATGCCTTTGGAATTGACAAGGCAGCAACCTGCAAGACAGTGGCTGTCAAAATGTTGAAAGGTAAAAGCAAAATTCTATGGTGATGTATCCCTCTATCTGTTTCATCCCATCTTTAAACATGATGAAAGGCTTGTATCAGTGGCTCTGTGGCTATGTGGGCCCACTAGCCAAACATGCAGCCAGGCTATACGATGCTTTTGTACAAACTAGATAAAAATTTCCTCTTTTATAGACTCATGCCAGGGTCCACAGCCTGGCAGGCAAAGTTGGGATGGATCTGAGCTCCCCTACCACCCCACCTTGCCTGGGAGCCCTTGCACAGATCACAGCTTGTACAACTATATCTAGTAGCCCGGCTACAGGAAAAAAATACCTTGGTTACATCAAAACTGTTTTCTCAGTGTACTGTAGTGCATTAGTAAGATAATTACAGACCATCAAGAAACGGAAGGGGCTTCCCTGGTGGCGCAGTGGTTGCGCGTCCGCCTGCCGATGCAGGGGAACCGGGTTTGCGCCCCGGTCTGGGAGGATCCCACGTGCCGCGGAGCGGCTGGGCCCGTGAGCCATGGCCGCTGAGCCTGCGCGTCCGGAGCCTGTGCTCCGCAACGGGAGAGGCCACAACAGCGGGAGGCCCGCATATCACAAAAAAAAAAAAAAAAAAAAAGAAACGGAAAAAGAAATTTGATGTAATAAGTAAAAATAGCAGCATGCAAAAAACAGCATGTTCCCTAGAATTGGAATATGTAAAAGATTTTCACATATAAAAGACAATATGCAAAATAAGAATGGTTATGCTGGGGAAAAAAGGATTAAGGGGGACATTTTTAAAATTAAAAGTTTCATAAACAATTGTTAAGCCTAATCGTAGTGGATTTCTGGTCTTGCCTTTTTAATTTTGGGGTGGTGATGCGTATAAAGCTCTTTGCAAGAATTGTGATGTGCTTTCATTGATGGAGACAGTGCTACTGACCCTTTGCCAATAGATCTTGTGCATTTTGAAGGCATCTCTCTCCTTTTGCCTTTTCTCCCTTGTGGCCGAGGAGTATGTAATTTTGAGGTGGCTCATCAGGGCCTGAGGTGTGGACCATGTCTGTGAATTAGAGGGAAGTGTACCAGTCTGTACAGGATCAAACTCACAGTCTTAGCCTCATCGGCCTCATGTGCCAACTGGCTTTGCCAGCTGGCCCTTGTTAAGTTCCTGCTCGGCACAGATTGGTGGGAACTCCAGCATAGCCCCTAACGCATGAGCAATACATGGTGTTGCTTCCTTACGAGGAAGCACTGAAATAATCAGGCCCTAAGAAGCATAGTAAACCTGATATGTGAAAATCCAGTTTTGTAAAAGGAGAAAATCTGGGCATGATTTCATTTGCAGATGTATTCTCCACTTTGCAAAAGACCTCACAATGGCTTCCTTCAAATATCAAACATTCTGGGTGCACTTAAAGAATTCGATTTAGAATTATAAAATATAATTTATGTTTGTCTTTTAATGCAGCTAGCCTGTCAATTGGGTTACAGTTGTATTATCCCTGGAGGGAAAGTTGCACAGATGCACACAGTGTGGCATTAATCCTCCTAAGGTCATGCCTATGTATGATTTCCCTCTTTGTTTGTATTTGTAGAAGGAGCAACACACAGTGAACACCGAGCCCTCATGTCTGAACTCAAGATCCTCATTCATATTGGCCACCATCTCAACGTGGTCAATCTTCTTGGTGCCTGTACCAAGCCAGGGGGTGAGTGTCTATAGATGGCTCTGGCTGTGGGATTTTGGCATATACTTTTCTGCTGGTATTTGAGGGAAACCACCCAACTCCCATGGCCTTGGTTTCCTTAACTTAGGAAACTTTGGCAGATTGCTGTATATAAATATATTTCATGGTGGTTTAATGGGCACTGTAAATTATTCTAGAACGTGAATTAAAAAATACTACATCATTATAATACAGTTTGCTACTTATGTAATAGGTGTTCAGAGGAGAAGAGTAAACTTCCCCCCAAATTTGAAAACAAAGGACTTTAAGAGTAGTCCCCCCTAAAATGGAGTCATCTCAGGTGATTGTGTTGAAAAGCAAGTGGGTGGGTTTTCTTCTGAAATTTTGGTTCATCTTCTGTGGAATTGCCTTTTGGAAAAAGAAAAGTTACAATATAAGGGAAATTGCAGCCAGCTGATTTCTATGACCCTGTTTCCAGTGAAAGGGTGTAGCCTCTTCTGTGATATTTTCTAGCTCATTGATATATTAAACACTTGGTGAGAAACGAGTGAAAATACAAATACATTTTCTCTTCTTGGTATGCTGTGCTGTCTGCAGGGCCACTCATGGTGATTGTGGAATTCTGCAAGTTTGGAAACCTGTCAACTTACTTAAGGAGCAAGAGAAATGAATTTGTCCCCTACAAGGTATGTCATTTCCTAACTCAACTGTGGTCACGTTGTAAAATGGAGAAAAACTCAGAGTTGGTACAGGTTAAGTTTTTTGGTAAAATTCTGCAAAGACTTTGTGAGGAATCTTTTCATGTTACCTCTTGGCTGTTGTAACTTCCTCTTTTACCTTCTAGAGGACACATACTTCTCATGTTTTATTTTTGTGACTCTAATCTACTGACCCATTATAGATGATGCCAAGGAGGGGAAGGTGGGTGTGATTAAGGGTAGGGAATGACAGGTGGAAGGACAGTTCTGGATTATTCTGTCTCTGCCCTGGCCATATGTGGCCCTATGGAGTGTCAATCCCAGTGTCAAAAGCGCCCTAATGTTGGAAGTGTGTCTGAGTGAAACCTGTAACAAGGCCCTTAACTCTAAGCTAGAAAAGAGACAGGCTTTACGGAAGAAAATCTATTATGTAGAACGCTTGACCAAAATTTCAGCCCAGAGATTCCATGATCCTGAAATTGATGTCTCTCATCTTCTTTTAAAAGTTGCAATTGTTTCTATAGTTTAACTACATTGGAGAGATTTTTCTGGTGTTCAAGGAGTTTGTTCATCGGTTTCTTTATAGACTAAAGGGGCACGATTCCGGCAAGGGAAAGAATATGTTGGGGAAATCACCGTGGATCCTAAACGCCGCTTGGACAGCATCACCAGTAGCCAGAGCTCAGCCAGCTCCGGATTTGCTGAGGAGAAATCCCTCAGTGATGTGGAGGAAGAGGAAGGTACCTGCCATTGCTTCCCCCGTACCGAATGCATGCTCTTGTAGGAACAGACGAGGTGACAGGGTGTTACAATGAATTTTGTCCTGGAAAAGTCCAGTATTACCTAATATTTGAAAGAGACCTAAATTTCTAGGAGGCTTTCATTCAGTCTCCCCAAAAGTGAGGGGCAGAAGGTCTAAACCCAGGCTACGTGATGAGGCAGAGCATGGCTAGCCTGAGAAATCTCGGTCCCCCAGGAGGGCTAAGCAGATCTCAACAGTCGAACCAATGCTCTTCAAATCTTGGTTCAACATTTGTCAGCAGGAGAGGCTCAGCGCCATCTTCCGGATGGGCAAAGGAGGCTCTCTGGTGTTCGATCAGCCTCCCCATTGTCCACAGCGGTTCAGTCCCCCCTTGTCTGCTTCACCAGCACAACAGAAGTCCTTCAGTTAATCATACCCAACCTTCTCCAAGGCAGTGTAGGTATCTGTTGTTTCTACCCCAAGTGGCTTATCAAGTCTTCCATATTTCGTCAGAAGAGTCTCGGTCAATACACTTTTCTTTATCCACTTATGCTTCCAATGATATTTTAGTGCTCTTTATGAGTGGAGCTGTGTTCCCAGCCTAACTTTCAGGACCTCTTCCAGCTTCAGGATACACTGTATATCTGCTTCCCTCAGAAGGACCAGAGACAGCTCCGTGGAGGTAGAGATGGGGCTTCCTGACATTTGGGTCTTCTTGAGGCATGAGCTTAGAAGAATTCAATCATGAAATAGCGGAAGAAACCTGCTTCTGTTCCCTTTGACATGAGGCCACAGAGAGAACTTAAAACTGACTTCTTTCCCATAGAAGCCAAGCAGGCAGTGTGAGGCTAGAACTTGGTCTAGAAAAGTGTGGGGAGGTTGTCTGGACCTCACATAACTGGGTGCACGCTGAGTGGAGCCACTTCTGCCCCATCCTCTCTCTCACAAAATGGTGGCCAGAGAGCTGGAAACCCAAGGGCTTGAGGGAGTCTGTCGGAGTAGAGGGGGCATTGGCCCAGAATTTTGCCTCCATTTCTTCATCTGGAAAATGAAAGAGTTTCACTAATTATTCATGGAGAGCCCTCCAGCCCTGAACATAGAAAGTCACTGAGAAAAAGTTCCGTAGTCTTTTTAATACTTACAAGGTTATTATTACAACTGAGTTTTCATTTGCTCTGGTATTTGTCTTCAGGAAAGAAGCCATGTCTTATCTTATCTGACCAAAGTTAAGAGATCATGGTTGAAACGCCCATTAATGTCTTAGTGTTTCTTTGTACTAGTTGCCCGGAAGTAAATACCACAAATTTACGTAAATTCACCTTTCTCTCGATGTTCCTGTCGTCTCTCATTCGTATCCTTGAAGGAAAAAAGCATCCTCACAGGCCAGATTTAATGTGTTTACAGCCCTTTCTCAGTTTAAAAGTGAGAGAAGTAAATATATTTCCGGTATTTTTAGTTAGCCATTGTAGATTATGGTTTGACCTTTGGCCTTTGTCCCAGGACAAAGCCTGGAGAGAAAAGATTCAATGACCCTGGATATTGTTGTTTTATTTTTAGAGTTCTTGATATGAAAACTATTGTTTATCCCTCTGGGTATATGAAAAAAACACAACACTTTAAACAGCAAATTGGTAAAAGCCTGCTTTTACCCCCCTGTTATCTATGCCAGTTTTTCCTCCATTTTGCCTCCTGGATTTGTTCGTCCAATTTGGCTAAAATGGAAAAACCAATATTTTTGCTAAGGGGTATGATGAAGGCTAATAATATACCAGGATTCAGCATACTTACAGAAGATAGAAGCATTTTCTGTCTGCTTCTATTTCCTGAAATTTAACTCCCAATTTTTAAAATGAAGATTGCTCTATCAAACTTACAAACAGTTTCTGGCCGAAATACCAATCTCTGTCCTCCTGCATCTTCTGACAGTTTCTGAAGATGTGTACAAGAACTTCCTGACCTTGGAACATCTCATCTGTTACAGCTTCCAAGTGGCTAAGGGCATGGAGTTTTTGGCATCACGGAAGGTGAGACAAAGTATCTCTTCACATCACAGCTTTGCAAATGAGGTGTCCAGTGCCAGCCATTGGTGTTTGTTTGGGACTGTAATTCATTCACCACTGCTGGAGCACTGTTAAGAGAGCTCTACTGGGGAGGCCCCATTTCTGCTCATTAAAATGGTATTAGGGGTTCATGAAATTAATTCATGTGATAAATACCTACTAAATGCAGGCAGTCTTCTGAGCGCTAAGGACACTGTGTGAGCAAATAGGCAAAACTCTCCACCTTCATGGAGATTATGTTCTAGTGGGTGGAACAAACAATATAAACAAGTAAAATGCCTGGTAGGCTAGATGGGAGTAAGTACTGTGGAGAAAAATCAGCAGGAAAGAGTTATAGAGTGTACAGGAGCATTATGTTCCTGTGGACATATGCCTCTGTGTTTGTGTACATTGATTTTAAACCAAGGGGACACGGAAGGCTTTAGGGGAATGTGCATTTGAGTAACGGCCTAGAAGAGGTGAGGGGCTGAGCCTTGCAAATATCTTGGCACAAGTCCGTTTTTCATTTCTTTGATATTCATCACCACCCATCAAAAAGTATTTGGTAGTAGCATAATTAGAAACCAGGAAGGACAGGCTTTAGATGAGAGCGATTGAAAGAGCTAAAATTAGAAAAGTAGGCCAAACAAAGGCTGAGGTGGGTACGTGACAAGTTACAAACATTCCAAAGGTTGTAAACACTGTGGAGGCACCCCTCGGAAAGGGTAAAATGGATGGTTTTACATTAAACAAGAAAAATTCAGATTAAGCATCAGGGAAAATGATCAGTTGACAGAATGCAGTTGCTGCAGCCTACCTGTGGGAGAAAGACTTAAAGTTTTTACTTTGTGTTTTTTTTCTAAATTAGAGTGAAATCCCTCACCCATGTCTTTTTCTGGAGTTTAAAGCTTGTCACCGCTTTCAGAGCCTCAGGATCTCCGAGGTTTCTGCCCAGGAGCTCTTGTCTTCTCTCTTCCAAGGGGAAGGGAGAGAAATTGGGATCTTAGAGGATTTTTCCAAAGAGAAAGGCCCTTTGCCCTTCTTGAAGATTCTGATTTTATTTTATTATTTTTTAAAGGCCAGAACCTGCCATTTATTCAGGGTTCCTTTGATGGGGAAGGGAATGAGGGGTGGAGGGGGATCCTTTTACTTCCGGGGCAAAGTAGGAAGGACTGTGTTTCTTGGAGCCTCCTGTCTTGATCAGTCACGCCAGACAATGTGCTTTTTTTAAAAAAAAAATTGTTTTTAATAGAATTTTTAAAGTTTGCACTCCATTTGCAGTTATTACAAAATATTGGCTATATTCCCTGTGTCGTACAATACATCCTTGTGCCTCGTTCAGAGGAAAGTGCCCTACAGATGTGAGGTGTAAGGGGTCCGTAATGCCTGGCTCACACACCACTCCTCCACTGACATAAGAATTCTCATCTAAGGCTTTCTTTCATTTCTAAATGTTCCCCGAGACTCTTGTTCTCTCATAAATCTATCAGGTGGAGATAAAGCTGCTTAGGGTAGGAAGTTACATGAAGGTAGGGGGATACAGAGAAGAGAGAAACTGAGGAACAGAAAAGAATAGAAGGAAAGCCAAGGAGAATTCGCTTTTCCTTTTTCGTGTACCAGAGAATCCCCTTGACTAGTGAGAGGCTGAGAGTGCTTTCATAAACCTCCACGATAAGCCAGCGCTTTGAAAACAGGGTGAGCCCCACTGGGAATTGTTTCTCAGAGCTTGTCCAGCTTCGGTTACGTATGGAATAGAGAAACCAACAAAGGGCACCAAACCAAGGAGAGCCCCTTGTTTCTGATTTCCGTGCATTCATTCAAAATAAACCCCATTCTAGGGCCTCCTTAGAATAACACGTTTTAACCGTATATGGTGCCAGGCAAAAGGGATGTGTGGATGTGACCTGAAACACATTCTTAATTGTGTCCAAGAGAAGTCTATTTATGACTCCATCAGCATGCTATAACATAATTATTTAATTCCAGAGTCTTGGGCTGTTTATGGAATAAGCAGATGTGTGTCTCAATGAAACTTACAGACTTTTTTTCCGGAAGAGTTGATAAAAGATGTTTAACCCAGTGCTTGTTAATCAGTTGGTTTTCTGATGTGGGTTTTTTTTTTTTTTTCTTTTTTTTAAAGCATGAGGTCACAACAGATGTGGAAGAGATCAGTTATGTTGAGTCCTAATGCACACGATTCTTTTTGCAGTGTATCCACAGGGACCTGGCAGCGAGAAACATCCTCTTGTCGGAGAAGAATGTGGTTAAAATCTGTGACTTTGGCTTGGCCCGGGATATTTATAAAGACCCAGATTATGTCAGAAAAGGAGATGTAAGTTTCAGAGATGCACCCAGTGATCTGTTAAGTTGCAGAATTCAAACTCCTCTCAGCAAGCCTCAGGACCTGTGTCCAGGGACAATGGAAGCTTTTCCTTCAGATATTTGATAAGTTGGGTTCTCATTCCTTGTCTTCTACCCCTGTAGGCTCGCCTCCCTTTGAAATGGATGGCCCCGGAAACAATTTTTGACAGAGTGTACACAATTCAGAGTGACGTGTGGTCTTTTGGTGTCCTGCTCTGGGAAATATTTTCCTTAGGTAAGTCCCTTCTCTTTGTCCCTCCATCCATACTCCAAATAAAATGATAAAAGTCAGTGACCCCAGTGCGCCTTTCCCTCTCCTGTATTCCACCTTTATCGGATGAAACTTACTTGGAAGCTTTGGGTTGTAAAACCTAAAAAAACAAAGAAAGAAAGAAAGGAACAAAAGATATATATATATGAAGAAGGTGTTGAAGAATCAGGCTCAGGGCTTTCTGCAAGAGAAAATCAAATCAATAAGGCACCATTCCTCAGGACAGGAATAAAGACACCGACGTAGAGTGGACTTGAGGAGACGGGGAGGGGGAAGGGTAAGCTGGGACGAAGTGAGAGAGTGGCATGGACATATATACACTACCAAATGTAAAATAGATAGCTAGTGGGAAGCAGCCGCATAGCACAGGGAGATCAGCTCGGTGCTTTGTGACCACCGAGAGGAGTGGATAGGGAGGGTGGGAGGGAGGGAGACGCAAGAGGGAGGAGATATGGGGATATATGTATACGTATAGCTGATTCACTTTGTTATAAAGCAGAAACTAACACACCATTGTAAAGCAATTATACTCCAATAAAGATGTTAAAAAAAATAATGCCCCATTCCTGTTTTATTCTAGGTGCTTCTCCATATCCTGGAGTAAAGATTGATGAGGAATTTTGTAGGAGATTGAAAGAAGGAACTAGAATGAGAGCTCCTGATTATACCACACCCGAAATGTAAGACTTTACAAGTATTTTTCTATCCTCCTTCTTTGCTCACAAAAATTCTCCCTGCCTAGAAGACTTGCCATTATATGTACCTCCTTCGTGGCCCAGTTTGTGTCTTACTTCTCCCTTGAAGTCTTCCTTGATAATCTTAAGCACAGAGTCATCCTTCTTGAAATGACAGCACTTTATCTATACCAACCAGTCAGTTTTTACTAGATGTTGATTTATGATGTTTCCTTTTCTATACACACTTGATGCTCCAAGTGTAGGGTTCTGTGTTTTACGTAGTTTCGTATCCCTCTTTAGCATCTTGGCTCATGGTGGACTCCGTATAAATATTTACTCATTCAAGTGCTTATTTTCAGCATCAGATCAGGAGGAAAGAGGCAGTTAATGACATCAGTGTTTTGCTTCTCTAGGTACCAGACCATGCTTGACTGCTGGCATGAGGAGCCCAATCAGAGACCCACGTTTTCAGAGCTGGTGGAACATTTGGGAAATCTGTTACAAGCTAATGCTCAGCAGGTTTGTGACCTCCATCCAAGAAGCTTCTACAGAGAGTACTTAGGTGTCCAGGGCTCGTCTGCTGCCTAGACCTTCTCATGGCCACCATACTGTCCTCTCAGCCACTGAATCCAAGGAGCCGTATTCTTCCAGATCTGAGCAGTAATCCTTTTCTAAAAGTCATAATTACCTTTTTGACAGATGAGATCCTAATTCGTAACCTGGGAGCTGATCCCTTTTATTTTTACTGATGTATATTGTGGTGTCTTCAGAGGCTCTTATAAAGTAAAAGAGCAAACAAACAACAAACAAAACCAAAAAACAAAACAGAAAAAAACCTAGTTGATCAAGTGACTATCAACAGTGGACAGAATTTCAAGGAATTTTAAATACATTCTTCAAGCGAAAACACATCTGAACCCTGCAAAACTGATGTGTTTTTTTTCCCTCTGTAAAATCCCAGGCCCTCATAACTTCCATTGGAGGATTTTAGACTTGTAGCCTTTACTGTTAGAAAGTTACTTAATCTCCAGTCGACACCTCTTACTACAGTGAATGGAAGTCCATTTCCTCCTGCTTTTCTTTTGAACAGGTGGGGGACAATGGGTCAAATCTATTTTTATCGATAAACCTTCCAAACATTTAGAGGTATCACATTGCCCTTTATTTCTGTATCAAATTGCCCTTTATTTCTTTCTCTTGAAATAATGTTAAGTTCTGCAACCTTTTCTCAGTAGACCCATTTTCCTGAACATTTACTGCTTTTCTTTAGACTGTCATCAGTTTTTCCATTGCCTTGAAGCGTAGACGCTACAACTGGATGACATGCCCTTTAAAGGACCCAGCTCGTGTAGATAGGACTATGTGAAGAAACGATTTCTTAGCTCTGTGGAGCTCTGCCTGTTCTGTTGTTCCATCTGTAACCACAACCCGTTTTGTCTTCATTGTAGCCATAGTGCTCTGTGGTCCCCTTACTCGTCTTGTTTTTTGTTAGATCCTTTAATATACTTTCATCTACACATCGCTTTTGAGTGCCCTTTTGTTTTTGACAAGCCATTCTTAAAGGTGTCTTAAAGCTTTACATTCAGATATGAAAGCCACATTCCCCATAAACAAGAAGCCCCAATGGCCTTTGTTTTTCATGGAAAGGCTCTTGAAGGACTGAAGCCATAACAATAGCACTCTGTGTTTATTGTTTCAGGATGGCAAAGACTACATTGTTCTTCCCATATCAGAGACTTTGAGCATGGAAGAGGATTCGGGACTCTCTCTGCCTACCTCACCTGTTTCCTGTATGGAGGAAGAGGAAGTGTGTGACCCCAAATTCCATTATGACAACACAGCAGGAATCAGGTACGGTCTAAGGCCAACATCCCCTGGGGGAGGGAGCTTCCAGGTCATCTTGGGGAAGGGGATGGAGGAAGGACATCGTATAAAGTTGCTGCATTTCACTTGCACATTCACCCTTCGCCCTGAGAGGTCCTCCTTCAAGAGGGCCTGGGTAGGTGAGTCTCTTTCCATCTGTGGTCCACATTGCTGCCTAAGCTCTTCATTTCAGAATTCTAAGCCCTGCAGCTGCAAATAGCTGGGATGCCACAGTTTGTTAATCTCCAGAAAAAGAGACCAATTTTACAAAGACATCTGTATTTAAATTATCCCCATGTACTCTTTTATTAATGTGAATTAAATGGCTTAGGAAAGATTCAGGAAGGAAGAGTTCTATGCATTTATGAAAACAGACCTTTGCCTCTCTGGCTGGGATACAGTGTGCCATGGGGATGCATCCTGAGTTAGACTGGGCAACACAACTTCAGAAGCCCATCCCAAGTCTGATTTTCAGCATTTTATTTGCATAATGGGACTTCTGGGCTTATTTAAAACACATGCACTGCCGTATTTTCCTGATTTGTAGAGGAGTCCTAAAGGCAGCTTACTTTTTATTCTCTCCCAGCACCTGTGCATAAGGAACGAGTTGGTATGGTTTCTACAATATGATATTAAAATTGCCTTTTACTAAGCCTGGGACTACTTCACTTTGCTTTGTTTTGGGTGTTTTCCTCCTGTAACCAGACCCCTGGCACATGAGCCCAGCCTGCCCCCTTGAGTGTGCTGTGGCTCCAGGGGGGGCGGCCATAAAGTGCTAGCCTTTGGCCGGGTTGCCAGATGGCGGGTGGGGAGTCACGCAGGACAGTTTGCCCCGTGGACTCGCACAGGGAGGACAGCAGGAACGCTGCCGTGGGAGAGAAGAAAGCTCAGAGTGGGAAGAAGCCAACTCGTAAGCTGTCCGTTCCATTTGTGTCAAGAACTTTCAGCATTTTTCAAAGAACTTTTTCTTACCAGATTTTGCCAAAGTTAGGCAAGGTAGATACTATTATCTTTTGACGTAGATGTTGAACGTGAGTGTCAGAGCAGTTACCTGGGGAGAATACAATATTGTGGTTAAAGAGCCAGATTTTAGAGTCAGCTGGAACTGGGTTGGATTCCCAAGTCTGCTGTTCGCAGCTGAGGCAAATTTTCACCGTGACCCAGGCAAGGACTCTGGTGTTGTACAAAAATGATGACTTTGAGAATGACATGGTATAATGAGTTTCTAAGTGCCTGGCACCTAGAGAACACTCAATAAATGATGGCAATTAAGTGAGCTGCTTAAAATCACATCCCTGGGATGAATCCAGTTCCTCTGCTATCTAACTCAGGGCTGTTTTCTCCCCTACCAAGGAGGGGGCCTCAAAGAGAAAGAGGAATGAAATGAAAACCCCAATGTTCCACCCCAATGTTTAAAAAGTCCTCGTTCAAATTCAGCTGGCCTTCTGGTGTGGTAATTATTCCCGAGACACTGTTGCCTTCTGCGTTATCAGAAAGCCATTTGATGGTGAGCTGTGTTCCTTGGGTTTTTCCGTGACCAGGTGGGGTGAGGACCCAAGCCGGCAGCCTCTTGGCTTACTCAGGCACTTTGCGTGTGGTGGTGAGAGTCGATGAAGTCACGTATGTGTAATGGAAGTTGCAAATGCGATGCTGGATCTGAAACAGGGCTGCCAACATGTATCCCCAGAGGCGTGGACAAATGCGACACCACGCTCCCAACACAGGCCTGGCTCCTATTTCCTGTCTGTGATTTTTGAATTGGTCTTTCTAGTCCAGCTTCTCTTTTATCCAGCTGTAATTTGAAAACGAAAATGGAAATTGGAATCTTTTGTCTGCATCCCCACTCGACCCCCTCCACCTTTTTGCCTTTACTAAAGATAAGGCACCACGATCACATTGTAATCGTCTGGGTTAAAGGAAAGGCAGAATCAATCGAGGCATCTGCACACAGCACATTTCACTTGGATGTTCTCTTGTGTTCTGCTTCCCTGGGGAAGAGGAAGTGAGGCTGGGGTGCCTCTCAAGGGACTCGTGCTCTTATCTTGCACGTTGCCAGTCAAGGAGAAGAGCCAAGGAGTCTTTCTCACTTGCTTCCTCATAATTTTCAATTTCATTGCATTATAAATAGAGCTGGACAGAGACATCCCCGTGGGAGCCAACCTCCTGATTTTTTTGCCCCTTTAAACTATTTTTAAAATATTTGTTCAGCATTTATTTAGAGAAGAGGCTGAGAGATATGTGGGGGAAGGGTGAGAAGGAAGGACCACTAGTGTCTAGACTTCGGTTTGTCTCTAATTTCCCCTGTGGATCAGCTCTGGCCCCAAGTTTGCACGCTTCCTGCAAGAAGACACATCTTAATTGGACTCATCGTTCTTGGAGGGCCGTTTGGGGACCGTCTGCGGTTGCTCCACCAATTCCCCTGGGAGTTTCACCTCCCACTCCAAGCAGCTTGTCAAAGATTTCTTTTCAGTTCTCTCCCAGAGAAAGGGTCTGGCACATACCTTTTTTTTTTTTTTTTTTCTTTTTTGTTAATTGCTAGCGATGATTTAAATGCTCCTTGTAGATTGATGCCTGGGACAGCCTGCTGGCTAGATATTCCTGAATTTGGCTCTGATATTAGACTGTTTGAAATGAAACTGTCCTCTCTGCACCTTTTGTCTATCTCTTTTTTTGTTTTTAACATCTTTATTGGAGTATAATTGCTTTACAGTGGTGTGTTCGTTTCCGCTGTATAACAAAGTGAATGAGCTATACATGTATATATATCCCCATATACCCTCCCTCTTGCGTCTCCCTCCCTCCCACCCTCCCTATCCCCCCTCCCCCCGCCCCCGGCCCCACCGCATGGTCGGTACACACATGGGAGAGAGCAGGGCTGTGCGCGTACTAGGCGCTCAGTAAAGACTTGGACAATCTTTACTTCACTGCTCTCTTCTTCCTTCTCCTTCCTAATGCTTTTCCAAGGGCGTCAATGTGGAATAAGGTAAAAACAAACAAAAACAACCCTGCATGGGCTCTAGAAACCTAAGTTTGAGCCCCAGTTCTAGCTCTTTCCTCCCTAAGCCTTAGGTTCCTCATTTCCAAATAGGAAATAATGAAAACCTATTTTATAGTTTTGTGAAGAACAGATGCAATGATGTCCATGAAAATGCCTTGTCAACTGTGAAGGGCCGAGCAATGTTTATTATTATTAGGCTCAGAAATCAAGGAGCTGGCCTTTCTAAGGCAGCTGCATTACAGCCCAAATACCTCTGGAATCTGTCCACTTCTCCAGACCGTGTGGGCATCACCTTTCTTTAGTCAGGCTGCTCTTCTTTCTCCTAGATAATTGGAACAGCCTCCCGATTGGCCTCATGGCCTCTGGTCTTACCCTCCTCAACCCAGAGTCATCTTTCTAAAGGGCGTATCTGACTTTGTCAATCTCATGCTTAAAATTCTTCAGTGACTGCTCATTGCCCTCAAGATAATAATCCAGATATTCCAGTTATGTGATTTTGGACAAGTTCCTTAACCTTTCTGTGTCTTAGTTCCTCATCTGAAGTTGCGATAATGATACGCACCTAGAGAGGTACCATTTGTGGAGATGCCATGAGACAGTGGTTGAGGAGCATTTAGCACAGTGCCTGGCACGTGGGAGCATCTCAATAAAGGATTCCTGAATGAGTGAATGAATGAATGAATGACTACGGTACCAGTAATTTTTGGTAACCACCACTTTTAGGGACTGGACTTAGGAGAAGTAGGCTTTTCTCTCTCCTTTACGTCATGTCCTCTTTCCTGTGGAGTTTCCTGAGTGAGGATGTCATTGGTGAACCCCATTCTCTCTTCTCTGTAAGAGGAGGAAACAGCCTCCTGGGGCAGGGGAGGGAGACTTCGTTTCCATTATCCTTCTTTGCCCAAATGAGTCCTCTCTTCACTTGATCACAGAAAACACACAGGATATATAATATATCCAGAAGGCCGTCTAAAGTGGGAAGTATGCTGGGATAAGAGTGAAGAGTGAATTTGCTGTCCCTTCCCTTGAAAAGGACTTTCCTTCTCTCCACTTGGGCTGATTTTAACAGAAAATCAGACTCACCCAAAGTCACATAATAGGGAAGGAACACCCTTAGGGAACAGGTGATGTGTTGTTGTGATGTGACAGGTCCTGTCCTTTGGACTCCTGAAAGAAACGTGTACCCTTTGGATTTCAAAGGAGGAAAACAAGCTTTGGTTGATGGTGCATCATTCTTTCTAAGACCCCCTTATCAACCACCAATGATCACCTCATTCATCCTCCAGGTATCTTTGTGAGTGAGGAAAGGAAAGCTCTTTCCAGTACATTTTCATGGTGGAGCAATAGGGGCACAGAAATATATTTGTGACTTTCCCAAGTCTGTGTAGTTCGTGGTGGACTTTGAAATGGACAGAATTCCTTGTGACTCTCGAACTACACCCCCAACTCTGTGGGCTAACAATAGGAGATTCAGCCCACCTGCCCCTGTACCCATTACGCATCTATTACACGTAGAAGAAGATTGTCTCCAGACCTTGCTGGGTTCAGCATCCTTTACCGGAGCCAGGTGAGATTCAGTGAGATCTGCAGGTGCTTCCTCTGCCCGTCTTTCATTAACTGGTTGTTCTGTGGGCATTGTCTAGAAAACTTGCCTAGGAGATGGCCAGAGAGATGTGAAACACTCAGTAATATGCCGAGAGCTCAGTGGAGGAATCACAGGCAATCAGGAAGCCAAGCAGAAGGCAGCTGACCACTGAGTCTGCTGTTGTTGTCTTCAGTCCAGCCCTGGACCTCAGAAGTACGATTCAAAGGAAAAGGGGCTCATCTATGCCCCTCAGTTATATTATACTTTTAAATGGACTTTCACAGGAAATTAAGCCTTCAGTGTGTGCTAGCAGAGAAAGATTTTTGTTTTGTTTTCCTTTTTCCAAAGGATGTTTTGAAGGTCGCTATTAAACTTGCGGTTGAAAGATAATGAACTTAGGTATCACTTGTGGAATCTGCAGCCAAATATACCACCACTAAAATATAAATATTTGTTCTTTTGCAGTCAGTATCTGCAGAACAGTAAGCGAAAGAGCCGGCCTGTCAGTGTAAAAACATTTGAAGATATCCCGTTGGAAGAACCAGAAGTAAAAGTAATCCCAGATGTAAGCACATCTTTTAAAAATAGTCTTAGAAATAATACCAAAGGTGAAACACTAGCTAGATAAATATTAACCTAAGCATTAGAGACTTGGAGCCTCATTATAAGGCTGTCCTTGAGGGTATGTGTGATGGGGTCATTACAGCAATGGAACTTAGTGGGCCCCTTTGGTTTTTCCATAAGCAAAGCCCCTGGTCTAAGGTTCAAGACAATCCAGCTTCATGCCCAGTTCCACTCAAGTGTACATAGCATCATTGTGAAAGAGGGATAGAAACGGGTCTCCTCGACTTCTTCTTCCTAAATTTCTCTCTTCTTCCAGGCCTGCATCTATTTCTGAGCAGTTACTTCCTTTTGTAGCCTGCACGGTTTCTGGCTATGATACGTTTACCTGCCTCTGCAGAAGGTGGGAATGTTGTCTGATAGATGGGTTAGGAAATCAGTTTAATTAAGTAATTGTTACAGTGAACGCAATCAACTGTGCCATCTCATTGTCTCTTAAAAAGGACAACCAGACGGACAGTGGTATGGTTCTTGCATCCGAAGAGCTGAAAACCTTGGAAGACAGAACCAAATTAGCCCCATCTTTTAGGTAAGGCTCAGCCAAAATAGAAGGACAAATTTCAACAGGAATTTTTGGAAGGAACTTAGGACTTTGAACGTAGGTGCAGAGTTTTCCCTTTTTGTGTCTTTGTTGGTTGGGCAAATTTGCATCAACCTAACTAATAAAGAATGGAAACAAATCAAACTAATTACCTGGCAAGTCTAAAAAAGAATCTGAAATAAGAGGATTTGGTCAGTTTTCATGAGAATTTATGAATACTAGGGGATTTTTGAGCATATTTACTATGGTCAGTGGTTTGTGTGATACTGGCTAAGTAAAAAAGAGGTCATTGGATGTGATCCTTAAAACTATTGAGTTAGTTAAAATCTTTGTGCATCTACTCTGAAGAATTTTCAAACTTGAACAGAAACGGGTACACCTGTCCTTATGAAACATAATATATAAAGAAGCCATTATCTATTTGCTTAAGATACTTAAATATTTTTGGCTGAATTATTAAGTACTTAATTGTGGGAAAAATGCTGAATTTGGTTTTGAATATTTCTTCCATGTGATTCTGTAGGAATTTGTAGCTGTTTTGAGTAGATATACCTGCTTTTAACTTAACAAATAAATAAGATTCTGTATTTATAAGAATATTGGGATTCAGCGTAGTTATTTATTTCCTAGCAGGTTCACTCTAGGTGAGACTAGAGAAGACTTTGATCTACTTATAATCGAACTGTTGGATAAAATGGGACCACCCTTGGTATCGAGTGATGCTCATGTAAAACAAACAGACAAACAAAAAACCCATTAAAATGTGCCGTCGTGCAATTTCATTGTCTGCCATAGGCCCAGGATGAGAGACTGTGAGAGCCAATCATATGTTTCATTCACTGATTCACATATATTCGTTCAGCAATGAATAGGTACCATGCCATTGTCTGAGACACTAAGCTCATTCTACTGAGGTTGGAGTGAAAGAAAAAAATGTATATCTAGTCGTTTGAAATAACTTTTAAACCATATATGAACCCGGAGTTAATAAAACCCTTTTTTGCAGTTTTTAACATGAATAGCTTGGTAAAGCACCTACTAAGGGGGCAAAAAACCCCACACTTCAGAATGGCTTAAGCTCCACACAGCCTACACCAAGCTACAAAAAGCCTTTTTAAGCTTTTTTTCTAAGCTTGGAGATGATTACCGTCTGTCACGATTCCACGCCATTGAAGACATTCCCTAGTTGCTGCTGAGTGATCCAGGTCCTCCGTCCTTCCAAAGAATGTGGTTTTGATGAGTAAAAAGCACTTTTTGACATGTCTGGCTTGATTGCACACACACGCTTCGACTTACTAAAGTTTAAAGTTGCTCAAGAACTTTATTAACACCACCCACAGGCCTTGTAATCCCTTACTTGACAGTGTGGGGCAAGCACTAGTGGACTTTCAGAGCATCCCAGTTTTGCTCCACATCCTCAAAGAGTCCCTTTGGCTGCCATCCTTGTATACAAGCTTGTCAATCTGCAAGGCCATAAAAAGGTTCCATTGGTTGGAGCCTTCACATAACTCAGGAGAACGGCCTTTTATCTCATCTCAGGCTTGAAAGACTTGGACCTGAATAAGAGGACTTATCTGAAACTCCAAATTCACGCGAGTACCTGAAAATAGACATTGTCTGAGTGAGGCTGCTATGTTGATTAACAAGTGGGAGGGAGAGGGACTGGTGTCTCTAGGAAGATGCCAGCCCACACGGGGTTGGGGACGGGGTTAGGATAAGATGCAAAAGAACTCCCTTCTCTCTGCCGACTCATTTGGTTGCCATCTCTTCTGCAGCGGAATGATGCCCAGCAAAAGCAAGGAGTCTGTGGCATCTGAAGGCTCAAACCAGACGAGCGGCTACCAGTCGGGGTATCACTCCGATGACACGGACACCACTGTGTACTCCAGCGAGGAGGCGGAACTTTTAAAGCTGGTAGAGATTGGACCACAAGCTGGCAGTGCAGCTCAGATTCTCCAGCCTGACGCTGGGATCACACTGAGCTCCCCTCCTGTTTAAAAGGAAGCACCCACGTCCCCCAGTCCTGGAAATCACATGAGAGGTGCTGCTCAGATTTTCAAGTGTTGTTCTTTCCACCACCAGAAAGTAGCCACATTTGATTTTCATTTCAAAAACAAGGACCTCGGACTGCAGGGAGGCAGTCCTCTAGGCATTTCCTGAGAAGATGCTTGTGACCCAAGAATGTGTTTGTGTCTTCTCCCGGTGTTGACCTTATTCTTTTTAAAATTCATTTAAAAAGCATGTCTGATGCCCCCTAATGTGGGTCACCCCGGGGGCTACAGCAAAAGAAGTTCAAGAAATGGCTTCCTCCTCCAAGAAGTAGCAGTACCGGGGGAGTTGACACCTCTGTAAAACTAGAAGATAAACAGGCAATGGAAGTGCTTTAGTTGTTGAAGATGGGAAAGACCTTTAGGGCTGAGTCCATCTAAGAAGCTTTGTTTAGGAGATTGGTCCTGAGCCAAGTCTTACGTGTGGGGTTTGGATTGATGGAAAGGAAGACGCTGGCTTGCTTTGAGGATGCACTGGAGCCTGCACATGCGTTGCGTTGGCTCCGGTGGAGGTGGGCATAGGGTCTGTTAGGAAACGTAAAGGCTTCGTATGAGGTGACTGGTTTTCGAAGGTTGCATGCTCTTCCCATTTGGGCTAAATGAGAGTTCCTTGTGCTGTTTCCAACTCCTAATGAGAGTTCCTTCCGGACTCTTACGTGTCTCCTGGCCAAGCCCCAGGAAGGAAATGATGCAGCTCTGGCTCCTTGTCTCCCAGGCTGATCCTTTATTCAGGACACCACAAAGGAAGGACACTCAGGCTCTCTGTCGCGTCAAAGATTTCTGACTGTGTAAACCAGCTTCTGGTTTCTTCTGGATGAATACCGACATGTCTGTCCTGATGTGATATGTCTGAGCCTGAATGCAGTAGATTCAGTATCAAGCTGTGGTGTCAAAGCTTCAGGAAGAATATCACGCTCTTGTTCCTTCTCCCCTCTCCATGCCTTCCCCCTCCCTTCAGTATTTTCCTGACGTCCCAGCCAGTCAGTATTCTAGCAATTTGGCCTCTACACCCTAGTAAAAGCTGATTTGGTTTGTTCACTCTCTGAGTAATTATTAGCCAGATTTCAAAATTACTTTGTAGCCAAAGTTATAACAACTATTGTATTACTTAGACTTTTAACATGTAAAGCTCTTTCTACTGGTTTCTGCCCTTGTTCTTTCCTTTTTAAAAAAGAAAATGTATTTTTCGTTTGGTACCATAGTGTGAGATGCTGAGAACCATGACTATAAAACATGCTATGGCACATATATTTATAGTCTGTTTATGTAGAAACAAATGTAATATATTAAAACCTTATGTTATATATAATGAACTTTGTACTATCACATTTTGTATCAGTATTATGTAGCATAACAAAGGTCATAAAGCTTTTAGCAATTGATGCCATTTTATTAAAAAAAAAAGTGAAAAACTTGAAGTAATCCCTTTGCAAGGTTGCATCACTGTACCTATCATTTCTCTCACTTCTAGAATGGAGGAGGGGGAATCAGACATCATTTCCATATGGCTGTTTTTTATTTTCACTTGTTCCCTTATTCTTCTTATGAAGGATATTTCCATTAAATGTTTATATACTTTTTAAACCAATAAATGTATTCTTAGTAAAAAAAAAAAAAATACAATGGTATAATACTATCACAGCTGTTTTGAGGGTAAATATTTCTGGCTTAAATGCTTCTCCCCCTCCTCTTCTTCATTACACAAATAATTCACACACACATGCACTCTTGTTAAATTCCAAGCACTTCTGAGATTCTTAAAACATGGACTGAGAGATACCTCATAAATACTCCAGCAGTATTTGTGGCTCGCTAGTAACCCCCGTGCCTGTTAGAACAGCCAACCATGAAAATCATGGGGTGAGAGATCCCGAGACAGGTTGGCCAGACCCGGCAGTGCAGGGAAGCATGGAACATATCTATAGTTTTCAATAATGCTTTACTCTATCCTTGCAGTGTCAGAACCTCAGATCCAACATTGCCATTTCAAATGATTACTTTTGCCTGAATTCAGTGAGTGGAATTATCCAAAGATGATTGGCACCAAAGTGTGGTCCTACTCTTTCTTCGTGGGATTTTCTTATACAAGATTTTGAAATGTTTATATAATCAAAAGATATGCCTATTATTTTTTTAATGTCTTCTAGGTTTTTTAATCATATTGAGGAAGGTCTTCCCAATTCTAAAATAATGCAAAATTCTAAATTGCCTTCCTTCTTTTATTACATTTAAATCCGTTTGGGATTTATTTTTGTATACGGAGTGAGGTAAGGATCTGGCTTTGTTTTCTTCAAGCGGCTGTCCCTCATGGCAGCATTGTTTATTAAATATACCTCTTTTCCCCTGTGCTTGGGGAAATACACAGTGTACCATTTTTCAAACCCTATCATCTCACTGAGACATTCTGCACAACTTTATGATGGAAAAGAGGGTGGCTCCGGGTGTGTGTGGTTCCTGGGCACTGCACTTACAGATTGGGCCATTGGCTGGAGTTAGTGGAGTAGGGTCTCCTGACAGATGTTAAACTGTAGGTCACGCCTGGTCTTGTCTTTCCCATTGTTACGGTGTTGTCCAGTAAATGAATGGCAGAAGAGTCTAGGTTATTCAAGATGGAGAAGACCTCATAGACAAACAGAATTTTCTTCATTTTAGGAAAAAGAGATTTTGTTTCTCATAAGCGGCCCCTGGCACTGCTTCCAATGCCAGGAAATTGGATTCATTTGAAACTTCACACTTCATAAAGAAATGCTTTCAGCACCTCAGGCAGAATAATTAGGAGGTGAGGTTTGGCCCTCTCCTTCTTCTCTTTTCTGTTTTCCACACCCCTTGTTCTTAGCTCCTTTTCTCTCCTCATTTGCCCCTGTATTGAAGAGAACAGTTGTAGCTTTTTAAAGTGATTCCTGCACGGTCTTATTTTCAAGGCTTTCACTGAAGGTATTTGGTGTGTATTAGGTGAGGCCACACTGTCTCCCCTTGGCTCCTGACCTCTCTCATTCTCTCCCTTGACTTGCTTTGTTCTTCTCCCTCTTCTCAAACCCCTTTGTCCCTTCTCCTACTGTGTCTCTCTTTCCACTAAACTTCCTCTCCTGTGAACCCTCTCCCCAGCAACCTTTCTCCTCAGCCACATCACAGGAGAGAGGAGAGTGGTGGGAAGTTTAAGTTCATTACCCCTGGACTAACTGTTCCTATCAATGTCTGTTTCAATGAAAGAAGAAAAGTAAAAATCTCAAATCCACAACTTTGTAGTTAACCCAATTTCCTGTCTCCCCTAGTATGTCTTTCTTTCTACCTCTCACTCAGATATTCATCACCCACATGGTAAAATGTAGGCAAACCCAGAAAGCTAAAGCCTTTCAGTGAGTAGCTCTTGATATAAATCTTTCCACATTTGTGTGCCCTTGTCCCTTAGGGATAGTAGGCATGTCATGTCCATGCTTTCAGGTAAGGAGTGAGCACAGATCAAAGGGGGTTCCAATCTCTTTTTATAAAATTGCATTTTCTACATGAGTCTCTCCCACGTAAGGGTTTAGACATAAGTGGAAATCTGGGCAGTCTTTGTGAAACCAGTATTAAGTCTGATTTTGAGGGGGGGAAAGTTACAGAATGCTCCTAGGTAATAGAGGTTAAAAAGGTAAAATAAAGCCATTTGCTCTAGTTTTGATCAGAATGGAGAGAATTACAAGAATCTGGGAGGAGCAACTCAGAAAGAAATGTAAGTTGGCCTGAAGTTCTGGAGTTAAAGTGGTAGAACATACCAGGCCCAGTTGAGGTCTGACTCAGAGATAATAGCTCTGAGTTAGGAAAAAAGCATTCTAAGGAAGACTATTGATAAGACAAGGATTACAGTAAACTGTGACAGATACATGACGAGTGAATGTTAATGAGAAGACATCAAACTGTATCTTAGATTTTATTTTCTTTACAACACAGCATATGACCTTTATGTGCTTCTTGATACCTGTAGAACAACATTACATTCAATAGTTTCACTCATAGTTTTTGGTTTAAAAATAAAAGAATGAAAACATATGGTTTGATTTTTTATGTTAGTCTCACCTTTTGTTTATTCCGAGTACTTTAGAACCTATGATCAGTGTACTTACCAGTAACTGGTGACAGCATACCCCCATACTATACTTTAATTGCTAGAAGCTCTCAACTTTTAGATACACTGGAATAGAAAAAGGGCAGGGAATAAGAAAGCAGTCCTTCGCTCCAGTTGTATTCCATTCTTTGCTCTCTGTCCTCTCCCTTCTTCAGGGAGTGACGTCTATGGGGGGAAGGGGGTGTGGAATAAGTCCAGGAAAGTGGGTTGAGTTCTTCAGTGTGAAGGATACTCTCAGTGGCTGACTCTGATCCCGTGTGTACTTCACAGGATATGGGGTAAGAAATGACTCATCAAGAGCCCTCTGAACCATTGTTATGGGGAGAGGTTTCATGGGAGCTTGGTGCTTTGCATGGAATCTCCTTAAGCTGAATGTCTTATCCTGATAAAGGGGATTGAAAACATTCCGTTCATTGCCACAGAGAGAACAGAAATGGAAATGAAAACCCAGATGCAAAGTAGAGAATTCAGGCTGGATACATAGTGAGCAACAACATTCCACATTCATCCCCCAAGCTAACAAGAAAACTGGCAGACAGGAATCCTGCAGCACATAGTGGGGAAAAGCAAGGCCCTCCAGAGAAATCAGGTACCAAAGATTCAGCCCTTAATACTAAACTTTAAGCAAGTAATATTTATTTGTTTGTTTATATTTAACTGTACTTTAAAAATGCTACAGTGTGCCAGACACTCTTTTGAAAAGAGTTTATTAATATTAACTCTTTGAATTAATAGGGACCCTAAAGCAAGATGTAGGCATCACAGTGTAGATTGGGTGGCAATCTCCTCCTTTTATGTAGGAGACATAAAGGGATCCTCACTGATGGTTTCTACAAATGTTTGTTAGGCATTTACTATGTGCCAGGCACCTTAGCAGACAGTGGTCAAAACTGTTTTCTTAGCTGCTTGGGTTACAGGTTATCAGCAGAACCCTAGAGAGGAGGAACTCCAATCTTATTCCAGAACTCTCTACATATCCTTATGGTACCCCTTAACAAATTGAGCATAGTTCTCATTGTTGGCTCATTCTTCATTCAGTCATTTTTGAGTAAAGATCTGAGTTCAAGAACCCTTCTAGGTATTGTAATACATAGATTCCACGCTTAACCTGACTTCAGAGTCAGGATGCTCATGGGAAAAACCAGATAAGAAGCCTTCTGACAGAAGGCTCAGGAAATGCTTTTCTTGGTCTGGTTCACCTCACCTTGAAAAATTTGCATTTCACTTGTAAAGCAAGAGGAGATTCTGTTAATGCATCCAGAAGAATTCCATGTTGGCAGGCATTGTATGACAACATAGAAGGAATCTTTTGTTTTGTCATAAGTAACGTTGTTTGACCTTTATACTACTGTTCTGCATTTTAAACTTTTCCAGTGGATGAAAATCCAAAGTACGGAAAGAATAAATTCCATCATTGCCATTAGTTTTACTAGGAATTCTTGAGTAGGGATTGTTCTAAATGTATAATGACTTCCCCTTGGGTATTTCAGAATATTATCAAGTAGCATGCAACATTTCATGAATACATCTGTTTTGCAAATCAAAGTGTACTCATGTATAAACCACCTTGAGAATCTTCTAAGCAGCATATACTTGAAGTCAATAGAAACAGAATTTTCTTTTAGTTCAGTCACCATGAATAGATCATGATATATTGCTGTACCTTTTCCCCCTGCCCCTGTCTAATATGGTTGGCAAATTGCCTTGAGGACCTGTCATGAAGAGAAAAAAAGATCCTCATTCTTCCTTTATCAACCTCATTCATCAGTAAATTTCAGTGTTCTGCCCAGCTTTCATTCTTGTAGTCTTTTGCACCGCAGGAGAGCTTATTCCTTCTCTGACTGATGAACAAGACAAGAGGATGTCATGCCAGAAACTATTCCTGAGTCCAATCTTACAGAATTACTTGGTAATGTTCACTTTAGAAAAAAGTACCAATAAGTATTAATTTTGGATGACATATATATTAGAACAAGTTTAATCATGGTAATAGAATTTTTAGATAAATATATATCATGGATTCAACTTTCATTATGTTTCTCTGTCTCATGGTGATAGACATTTCAAGTAGCTCTGCCGTCACTCGGACCTGAGTAGCCTGCAGGACAGAGAAATAACCTTGATTGTTGATCGTCTGCCATATGCCAGGCATTGAGCTATGCACTCCTCACATTTTATCTCATTAAATCCTTGTAATGGGCCCTCGTGTTAAAGTGCCATTATCACCAGGTTACAAGGGAAGACTGGCAGTTAAAATTTGAAGCCCCGGTAAGCAAGGTTATGCCGGGACTGGATCCAGTCTACTTACACCCTGGGGACATGTTCGTATTTGGGATGGGAGCCAGGATGGGATCCTCTCTCCTGATGGAAGGCAGTGAGCTGACTCTTCTGATAAATCAATCAACCAAATAAAAGGTACGTATGAAGGTGGCCTGGTACCTTTAAGTGTCTTAGTTAATATATGTTGGCTTAAATATTTCCATCTTTCAGGCAGCTTTATCTACAAGCTAAATCCACTTTGAGTAAATGTAAAAGTTTAGTGTTACAATAAACATCTGATTTCCAGAGGGAAGAAAGTGTGTTACTTACTAGCTGTATGGTCTTGAGCAAGTTACTTAACCTCTTTGAGTCTTCTTTTCCTTAGCTGGATAAGAATTCAATGAGATATGTATGTAGAATACCCACCCTACTACCTGATAAGTGGAAAGTATTCAATAAAGTTAGCTATTTTCTTATGCTGCTGGGGATAGGGAGGTTAGGTTTATAGCTTGTTGAATGATAGTTCTCAAAGATTGTTAATTAACTTACCATTGACAAACTGGTTGGAGGTCTCCAATGGTACTTTCTGCTGTCCCTGGTTCCCTAGGTTTGAAGACCCAGCATGAAGAACAAATTGCTGGATGACGAGTGCCTGGGAAGATTGCAGTGCGATAGAGTCAGGATTCAGTAAAAGCTCACTGGTCAGTGACTCAAATAACTTAATTCAGTTTTTCTGCACAAATTTTGAGATGGGGCACCATGGCTTAGCAATAACTTTAAATTGGTTAACAAATATCAGTTTGCAAAAAATCAGCTAGACAATGACCAATTTGCTAAAAATCAGTTTGTCAGATGACCGGTTTGCCCAATGATGAGCTCATCAAATTAAACTTGTCAAGAAACACCAAACTTTTAAGAATTATCTATAAAGTTTACAGCAATTTGTATTGAAGATTTCTGTGAAGCTGTAATGGACTGGTTTTCACTCTGTCTTCAAAACAGAATTTTATGGAAAGTTCAATTCTTCAGAAGTTGATGGACCTAGGCTTATATTTCCCGTGAATACATTTAATCATTGTCAATGAGTCATTCAGACTCATCAATTTCAGCATAAAATTGTATTAGATATTTGCTATTGATATATAAATTCTGTCAAGGGATCCAAACTAATCACAATGATATGAAATGCTGAATTTTTCTTGCTAACTGCTGCTAGAAATGCAAGATGAAGTCTCATATGCCATCTGAGGCATTATTGAAATGACATTCAAAGCAATAAGAACTCAGAAGTGGCTGGAGCAATTCCATTATACTAAGAATGTTAGCTTCATCAAGACAAGAATTTCTGTCTATTTTGTTCACTACTTTATCTCTAGTGTCTAGAACAGTGTCTGGACAGTAGTAGGTACTCAATATCTGTGGAATGCAATGATAAAATCGGTCATTTGGTAAATAGAATTTTAGCCATTTGGCTCTCAGCAAATTGATTTTTGGCATTTTAGCTTGCTTTCCTAGGTACCAACAAGAGCAAAAAAAAAAACCTTAAGGGCTTTTGTTGACTACATGTTCAGGGTACGTTGGAGTTTCCAAAGAGGTGAAGGAAATTTTAAGTTGTGTAAATATAGGGAGATCAAGGGAGGGAGTTTTTCCCCCAGTCTCCTTGCTGATTAGACCAACTTGATTCTGACTCTCCATTCTTGTAACCACACTTAAGAGACAATTTGACAAGCTGTAGCACACCCACAGGAGGGTGACTGGGATGGTCTTACATACAGAATCGTTGGCAAACTGGAACTAGTTAGACTGGAGAAGATTTAAGGGGTTATGCAAGGGCTCTCTTTTAATATACGAGGAAGCTACCATGGAAAGTGCTCTTTCTTTTGTGTTGCCAAAGGGCAGTTAGACCAATGGATAGAAACCATGAGAATGGCAGACCTTGGGTCATCTGATGTCCAATCACGTGTTCTTTCCTTTGTGCCTCACAGAGTCTCCCTTCCCTGGAGTAAGTAGAGATTGTTCTGTAAGGTTGTTGGAGAGGCGTTATAAGAGTTGAGGATCAGAGTACCAGTTGGCTCAGATGGCCTCCAAGTCCTCTTTCAGCCCAGAATATTAGAGACCAAGAAGCTGGGTGCTTGAGTAAGACAGACGGGTTTGGATCCTGGCTCTACCATATACTAGCTGTGTGATCACATACAAGTTACTGACCTCTCTGAGCCTCAGTTTCCTCATTCATGAAATGGAGATAACAGCCGTACAGGGGTTGTCATAAGGGTTAAATAAAGTAATGGATGTGAAGGGCTTAGGACAGTGCCTGGCACATAAGTGCTCAATAAGTTCCTTACCTATTATTATGAATCAATGAAAAAGAATGTACTATGTCTTCCTTTCTTTTTTCAAGAGGTGACAATCAAGATTTCAGTCTCAAATGGTTAACGTAGACACTTCTAAGAGCTCACCATGTTCTCCTGAGGGCAGGGAAGTTATTTTTTTGTTTTCAAAATAGCTGCTTCCACAGATGACGCCCGAATATATACGCAACACTTTAGTCTTTGCCGTGGACTCCAGACTTCTGCTTTGTTCGGGGGCCTGGGTGGAATGGAGACAGGAAGAGGCTCTGAGACACAGTGGCCAAGGAGCAGGAGTGCAGGCCGGGTTCAGCAGGGAAGTGGCCCCGTGAGTCACAGGCTGGAAAACTCCAGCAGGGCCCCTCTGGCTCCCGGGCTTCGCATGCTGGGAGACATTTCCTGCTCTTTACACTTGGCGGCCCCGCCTCCCCCAGGAATGCCTTAAGACTCGGTCTTTAACTGAATTGTTGTAACCCAGGGGAAGGAGTGTTTTCTGTGTCTGCCAAGGCGGGGGAATCTCCCAAGCCTTGCAATAATTGTGTATGAAGCAAGTTGTTTCTCCTGCCGTCCTGGCAAAAGGAAGGCGGTAGCGTTGACTTGTTCCCTCGGGGGTTGGGGGTGCTTAGCTAGCTTGTGAGTTAAAAAGCCAAGTGTTACTACCAAAAGAATCCTTCTACAGCACCCCTGGAAGGGCAAAAGCTTCACTTTGACTTTGGATAAGGTGCTCAGTAATCCCCTGGGCTTTGCTCGCTCAAGCTCCATGTGGCATGAAGGTCAGCACAGGAAGCCCTGGTCACCGGGGCAGAGGAGCTGATGTGGGTCATCTGGGCCCCAGCTTGGCCTTTGACAGGTTTATGGAGGACAGAAGGCAGGGAGGAAGCTCCTCCCTTGGCTTTGGCCTCCCAGCTGGTTCAGGTTGGGACTCTGTTCAAGGCCCCTCTTTGGGCCTGCAGACTGATTAGGCCCCAGACTCTCCTGGGGTCATTTGGAAACAGTCCAGGCCCTCTAACATATGGCCCTGATAAGGATCTCCCTCTCCGAGATAAGGAGCTGTTTAAGGGAATCCGAGGAAGCCCGGGCTTTGTTTCCATAAAGCTGCACAATGTAAAGTGTAATCCCTACACAGATGCAATTAGCTGTTAAGCACATTAAGTCGTGAGGAAGGGGTGCTCTGCTGGCTCATAAATTACTGTGAGTCCACCCCAGGGGGACTGAGGGCAGGTATCTTTTCCTGCCAGATCATTAGAATGGTGACCGATGATGGGTCAAGAGGCTGAGCTTTCTGCAGCTTCGGCAGCCACGAGCCTCCTGAGGAGGAAGGACCCCAGGGAGCCGCAGCCACGAAGGACCATTTGTTTCCCTAATATTGGGAGGGCTAAAGAGTCACCTCTGAGGGAGGCTTTGAAGTCTTGTCAAGGCTCAGTGTGGCAGCCAGCTGGCTCGGCGTTTCCTGCTAACTCAGGGTTTGGCACTGCGGCGTTAGGTTGCCAGGTGAGCTTGGTGAAGGTTGAGTGCCCCTCCAGAATGGCCAGGTGAATGCCTGGCAAGGCCATTAAAACTGCATCTGTCAGAAGGAAGGAGACTATAAGTCTCATTTCTGGGCAAATAGCTACTAAATGGCCCTTACCTTGTGCACCAATGGCACCTCCTCATTACTTCCATTGATTTCATAGAAATAATAATAACAGCAACAATAATAATTGATAAATTATTAAGAACTTAGTCTGTGCTAGGCAGGGTACTAAGCAGTTATAAATATAGTTCTCATAACAACCCTCTGAGCTGGGTACTAACATTATCACCAATTTACAGATGAGGAAACTGAAGTTTAGGCAGCTTAACCTATTTGTACAAAATTGTACAGTTAGTAAGAAATAGTGGATCCAGATTTTAACCCCAGAAGCTGATTCAAGCACTGAAACTCATAGTAAATATTTTAGGACCTGTTAGAAACATCTCTCCTCTAGGCTTGTGGAGAAATCTGCCATTCCTCAGACTCCAATTGGTATCAAGACCAACCCAAACTAAGATGTATTAGAAAAATATGTTGGTAGCGCCCATAACAATATTATCTTCTCTATCCCCTCTCTTTATCAGCCTGACCTTCAGAAACTCATTTGGGGCTTTTCTGTCATAGATAACTTTATGTTGTTTGGGAACTTTTTTTTTTTTTTTTTTTGCGGTACGCGGGCCTCTCACTGCCGTGGCCTCTCCCGTTGCAGAGCACAGGCTCCGGACGCACAGGCTCAGCGGCCATGGCTCACGGGCCCAGCCGCTCCGCGGCATGTGGGATCTTCCTGGACCGGGGCACGAACCCGCGTCCCCTGAATCGGCAGGCGGACTCTCAACCACTGCGCCACCAGGGAAGCCCTGTTTGGGAACTTTTTGAGATGGTGTAAGAACAAAGCAATCGGTGAAAACTCTTGTAATTATGTCTTTGAGTGTCTTCAAATTTTATAGAGACAGGGTTTTTCAGGCAAATAACCAACAGTTGGGGTGAGATGCTGAGGAAATCAAGTTAAGATTCTGGATTTCTAAGCAGAATCTAGGAAAGTCTCTTTGCTTTGAATTGGCCAGCTAGCACTCCAACTGTCAGGCTCTCTGGAGTTTGTGTGCCCAGGCAGGATAAGATGCTTAAGGCTGGGTGAGTGGCAGATTACATCTTTTCAAGGTGACATTCTCTTTCTCTTCTGGTCTCCTCTATGCAGCTTCCAATCAGAAATATTTGAACACTGACAATGTCTGATCTGAGAATCCAATGAGCATTCCCTGCCAAGGCAGATTGTGATGTGACTGCTTAGTGAAGTCACTGCTCTCTTTAAGATGCTGGCTGAGGGCTTCCCTGGTGGCGCAGTGGTTGAGAGTCCGCCTGCTGATGCAGGGGACGTGGGTTCGTGCCCCGGTCCAGGAGGATCCCACATGCCACGGAGCGGCTGG